>NC_068393.1:20800643-21400643 GCF_023724105.1 Carassius gibelio
AGAATGAATCATTCCTGAATGGGCATCGCTCATTGCCCAGAGAAAAGTAGACGGCGCGTTTGGATCAAGCTGAAGCATTTATAACATTTATAGCATTAAGATAAAGTAACTAGAGGAGCGTCGCCCACAGTAACGAAGTAAAAGTACAGATTTTTCCCAAAAAAATTACTCAAGTAAGAGTAAAACTACCCATCTTTAAATATACTCCAAAAAGTATTGGTTACCCCAAAAATTTACTCAAGTAAATGTAACTCGTTACTACCCACCTCTGCTTTGCTTCACTACTGCTGTTTACATTCTGTTTTGTGGATGTACGCAATGTGTCGTCTGTTTTTTGTTTGTTTTGGTAGGATGCGAAGTTCTGTTTATTGATCTGTTAGGTGTAGGCCAATGTGTTTAGTCTATCAGAAATGAGCCGTTACTCAAGTACTGTTTTAGGTAACTTTTTGATGTTGATTTTCATGCGTTAGCCCCTCTCTCTCTCATAACTAACACATTTTATTTTTTCTAAATATACAGTGTGCTCATAAAGTCTTTAAACAATTAAAAGTCATATGTTTTATTGACAGGAGGGTGAGCAGATGATTACATAATTCAAGATCCCCTCTGTGCTTATATTAAGATCCAGATGAGCATGATGTGGCAACAGTTCATTTAAATGTTGTCTATTTCTATTAAATATTAAACTAAAAGGTTTAGAAAAAGAACCTGTTAAAGAAGGTTCTAAAAAAATAAGAATTGCTTTTGTTTTGAAGGGTTTTTAATCTTGACAGAGCATTCTGAACCATTATGACTGTGAAATCCCTCTGAAATGGGAGACAGCTGCCTTTGGCTGGAGTTTTGCTGGCTCTTCCTGATTTCTCTCTTTATGCCGAGCTGGGCTTTCACTCACAAATCTTCTATGGCTACTTATATGCAAAAATGAAAAACAAACCCATGGGATCCTGAACAAGGAGCTTTGGAACAAACTGCAAACAAGCAGAATGGCCAAGGAAGAAGCACTCATCACCTGTTGCGGGTGAAAAGGAGCAGTTTGATCATAAAACAGTTTAAAGATGTTGTCCTGGCACTGCAAGTGGAATCCCCCTCACTCGAGCTGACTCATTTAAGCCACACGTCTCTCATTTGCAGCCCAACGAGGGGTTTCCCACATGCTGCTGTTATACGGAGCAAAATCGTTCCTGGTTTAGTGACTAATTTGGTAGGAATGCTATTTTACTGTTCTGGTTTAAAGATTTATTTATTATAATTTTTTTTTTTTTTTTTTTTGATGTTGAAATGTTGTTTACTTTCTATTACCATGGTTTTTGGATTTGTGTATAAATTCAAAAATGGCAGACCGAATACAGCTGCACTGTTATGTAATTCCTATTTGAAAAAGATCCTTGGGATTAGGGATGCACAGATCACATTGGTCATACTGAGATCTCGGACCTTTGATTACAAACTTTGCCAGTGTGAGCATGTAGAGTTTTTGGACTGTCATGAGGTCAGTAGTGATGTCTGAAGAAGTGGTTGTGGGTAGAAATAGGTAGAAATGTTAGATTTGTATATAAATTCAAACACGGAAGGCCAAATGCTATGTGAGCTATTAGGGACGCACAGTGCAGACAATTTGGTCATACATAAAGTTAATGAGAAAGGTTGTGTCGTGAGGTCAACATTGATGCCTCAAGAAGTGGGTGTGGGGTAAAATTGTGGTTAAAAATGGGAAGAAATGTAACTGACTTCACATGCAGCCTCTGGTATGGGAACCAGTCTGTAGGCGATGAATTGCGTAAGAACCCTATGATCTATGGATATGACAGATGAACCACAACTCATCACCCACTTTACCTGTCAAAACAGAGTTGAGTCATGAAAAACAAGGGGAAGAAGCAATGTGTGCCAATGAGAAAGGTCAAAGTGTTGCAATCATAAAGCTGGTTGGCCAAACCTGTATTTCCCCAAACTGGGAGGGAGGAACTTTGACACCAAACATGTGTGATGCAAGACGTTTTGTCTCGCAAATTATAGATAGATAGATAGATAGATAGATAGAGAATCTCAGCTTAACTTAAGCAACCCAATTTTAGCTAATTTAATCAACATTTTTTTTCCTCTTTCTATTTCCAGATGGACAGCAAATTTGGGAATTGGAAGCTACAGTTGACAAAGACAAAAGCCAGCCGGTATGTCCATTGCCTATATTACATGAATAACTGTCCTTACTGAAGGTCTATATCTTATGCTGTTCTTGTACACTGTGTATAGATGCAGCAAATAAAACAATTCTCTCATTCACAGAGCATGCTGTTCATTGAAGTGCCTCCGTATAGAGACCCATCCATTTGCCATCCTGCCAAAGTCAACTTCTACGTAATAAATGGGAAACGGAAGCGCAGTCAACCTCAGCATTTCACCTACATGCCTCTACCAGGTGCGCAGATTATTTCTGCTCCTGTACCTTTAAGGTGGTTGGGGAATTATTTACTGTAATTGTACGATTTTTATATGTGATGACCTCAGTTTGCAGTTTGCATATAATTTACCCTCTCTGTGATATTAATGTTAAGTCTGAGTGCACTTTGAATGCTCCATCACAGTTATTCTCACGGTTATTTTACTTCTCTAGTTCCCTCTATTAAGAAAGAGCCAGTGGATGAATATGAACCTGGTCCGATGGGATATTCCTTGTCACAAATGCTGGGGGTGTCTCCACAGCCATACTATAACCCTCGTGGGGTCATCCCCCCAGACAGTGGTCTGGTACCTGGGCTCGTCCCCTGTCAGCAGACCCGCCTGGGTGTCTCCCCTCCAGACCACCGATTTCAGCAGCAGAGTCCAGCCATAATGTACACCCGTCCTGGAAAGAGCTTGTCAAGCAGTCCTATTTACTCTCAGACGGGAGCCACTATGATTCCAGACTCCCATCGATCAGTTCTGGTCCACACTGGTTCCCCAGCCCAGTCCTCTCATCTGGCTGGCCAGCATCCTTCCAATCAGCATCCCTCAATCATCCAGTTCTCTCCCACCAACCACCATCTGCTCAGAGGTGGGGATCCTCCTGCACCACCACCTCCAGAACATCAACACATAATTTATTGCGAGGGCTACAATCAGCATGGTCCTCAAGCCACAGGGGCAAATCGTTCACCAGAACCAGCCCAGGCCCCTCAGCACCCTCAGAATTACCCAACAGTCATCCAACAACAGCCCTTCCTCCAGAGAGTGGCCAAAGACAGGTCACCACCTGTCCAAGCAGAGCCCCAGAGATGTTCCTCGGCAGAAGAACAGAGAACCAGCGTTCCTGGACGCGTCACAGTCAAGCAGGAGAACTTGGACCAGGCCTACCTTGATGATGGTGAGTAGCTACAGGGTTTACCAGTAGCTGTTCTAATAGTTGATAGTAGGAACTCGTAATTATGTAAAAATAAGCATACTGATTGGGAAGCTTTAGAAACTGCTTCTTAAATAGTGTGCCAATATATACTGTGGCTCAAAAGCATCTGTCAGTGCATATGCATGAAGTGACACATGCTTTCAAATTGTCTTTAAAATATGTGGTCGTAGGAATACATTGTCAAGAGCCATTCTGGCACGTTCTTTGACTGATAGCATGTTAATGTACCATTAAAAATGCCCCTGAGCAAGTTTTGTCTGCTTTGAGACAATAGAAGGAAGAGTGCTTGTCGAGTCCATCTTTTGTTGTCTTAAAATTTAGTTTTTCTTTCTTTCTCACACATATGACCCAAGGACAGTGAGACCCTCAGAATAATGTGTATTGAATGAAGTGGAATGAATGAAAGATCTATTTTGTATATACTTTACATTACTCAGGAAGAGTAAAATAGGAATTAATTATCTGGAATGAATTTCATTTCCTCACCCACACCCTTGTTTTTCAGTTGGGTCAAAAAAAACAAAGCCATGTTATAATGACTTTGAAAATGGCCAAACCACTATGTTGCAGAAAACTGGCAAGGGAAAGGCATAAGATTCCAGTGTCACTTCTGTAAGGCAATTTGGGAGTTTGAGGGGTCTGAGTTTCTCTTGTGGTTCATTACGTCACATGCGGGGGGGTTCCTTACATGCTGTATCTGACAAATAAATGGGTGCTTTTTTGACTTCTCAAATAAAAAAAGAAAAAGAAAACTGAGTAGCTCCAAAACTGCTTGGACATGTTGACAGTGTTATGATTAAAAAAAAAAAAAGGTGCCATGGCAACCCTTTGTCAAACAGTGGAATGGCTGCCTGGGAGAGCTGGGGAAAGCCTTTTGTTTGTTATACTTGGCCAGGGCTTCCCCTCGGCCCAGCACCCCCCAATACTGTGGGGGTAACCCACGAGAGGATTTGCTTTTTTCCCCACAAGCTGTACTCTCGCCAATCTGGAGGATAGAACACATGTTTGCAGCTGCTGCACTTATCCAGAAAACAGCTTGATCTGAACAAGATAGTAATGGGTGGAAGTTCGCAGGAAAAGGAAAAGGGCCATGTTGGATGGAAAAACTGAAGCGGATGAGACCAGGAGCAAAGAATGGAGTTTCTTCTGCATACATCTAATAGGGTTTCCCTGAGTAAACAGCAACACTGCAACTGTAGACACGTCAATAGAGAGTTACTATGAGATTCCCAGGACCTTAAACCTTTAAACAAGGTTGCTGTTTTAGAATCCCTTTAGACCCCCCCATTTTATGTACAAGAATTTCTGGTAGCTCCATTAGAGTTTAATACCACTATGGTAAACCCATCATGGTGCCAGTGAATTCCCTCATTAAAGCCCTTTAAAGCAAGACAGAAACTGCTGCGATTTATAAAAATCTCAGGGAATAATAGTGGCCACACAGAATCCTGTGCTCTTGCAACAATTTTGGAAACTAGGAAATTACCACTTTACCACTCCAACCCAAAATAGTTTGAAATGCAGCGTGTTCTGTTGGGCCACAGTTATTCGCTGAAGTTGCTGAATCTCTCAAGGTGCGTCGCAGCTGTTTTTGTCATTCTACTCATGAGCAACTTTAGCTTTCACTTCAGCTTAGTGGATTTAGCATGGTCTTTATGATGAGGCTGGCTGGCCTAATTATGAACCACCCTAAACTAGTTGGTTAAGCTAGTTAAGAAGCTTTGTGGCTCCAGTTTTACTTTGAAGAAGTGATACCTGTAGTTCAGACAAAGTCCAGGTCACCGAGAGCAGGAAGAATGACGACAACAAAAAGTCCCATTTGTTTCTGCTTGCAGAGGTGTCAAGGTGTAGCGATCCACCCACTAACATCTGCCAGGACCTTCACACACAACCGTTTGTAATATGACTCATGCAGATTCATCTATCTCACTTAGAATTTAGATAGTGGCTTTTGAAGGGGGTATCAGGGTTTCTGTGGTTGGCTTTCTGTATAGAAACTGTACCTTCATTAATTTCATTATGAACATGCATGTTTTGCATTTCTCAATAGCAAGTGAGCACATGTTTTGTGTTAATTCTAGATGACTTCTTTACAGCCTTAACCAGCAAGACTGTTTGAACAGCTTTACCAGCAAAGTTTTAGCGATGGTGGTCCACCAGCTTGATCAACTAGGTTGGTACAAGCCTAGGCTAGTACCAACCTTGAAATGTACATTAGTCCAAAATGATCTTTTTTTAGTTTTCCTTGACTGTACACCTTTGATTTTAGCCCATCTCCACATTGGCCCTTAACAAGTGTTATAAACAGCCAAGCTGGCCTAGAGTTTTTAGGGTACAATGTTGGCCAATCTTCCAGTGCTCAACTGGCTCAACTTAGACTTCCCAGGCTGGAACCAAAGCCCGAGGCATCAGAGCTGAAGGTCTTCCAGCTGGCGAGAGCAGCAGGAATAATTTAGATAGAGCACGTAAGCCGTGCACATTAGTTTCAGATCACTTGCATCCAGTTTTGGACCATTTATACGCCAAGACTTTGGATTTGTGGCTGTAAAAATGGTGTCCTGATAAGACGTAGCTTTGTTTTTTGAAAGTGGTGTTCGAATTAAGCAGCATCTGTAGTTTACAGAGTGTAACATAGTACAGAAAGCAGAGTTGAAAGGGTAGGAGATCTAGATAGTTTAACTTTTGGATTTGCTCTTTCTGTCTGTTTTTGAAGGCAAACAGTCAGGCCTGTGGTGTAGACTCTTCCTGTCCTTTACGCTTCTTTACTAAACTTTTTTTACTTTTTACGCTGTTTTACTACACTGTGGCTTTATTATTGCCTTAGTGCTAGCCCATACCCACCACACACACACACACACACACACTAACTTGTAGATCATGTGCTGTATGTCTGTTCACTGTCTTTACACTCTTTTCAACATACTTGCTCATTTCTTGCTCTGCTGTATAGACCTTAGTTAGAGATAGTGCTGTTTTTTTATCCCCAAAAAGATACATTTTTTGTATTGCATTATATAAACAAATGACACCTAGTTACATCTACAAATGGTGTCTACTTAGTCTAAGGTCCATACACATACAGTATATATACCTAAAGTCAAAATAGGATGTCCTGTCATTCTATGTTGTCATGTTTTTTCTATCAGGGTGGATTTTCCACTGGTGGACTTCTATTGCTTTAATACTGAGCAAATATTTTATTTATACTTTAAGCCACTTTCATCATAGAGACATTTGACTGGTCCCCTCAATATAGTGGATTCCAGGTTTTACTATACTTTTTGAGGTGTTTGCAAAACCTGATCCACATACACACAGTTCTGGTCCACAGGAAGATTTACCTTAAGACTAAAGGTTGTTTTATATAAAGCTAATAATAAGGACTACAGCCTAACCCTACACCTAAAAGAAAACTTTTCACGTTTTTGTCCCCAAGTATAGTTGAGTATATGCGTGCGCACACACATAGTGGAGACTGAGTCATCTACTATGCTCTGTCTTACTCTCCACCATTGGTTTAGTAAACAAGCTTCCTGATTGGCTAAGGTCTCTCCAGCCAGACACTCACCTATTATACCGTCCAGTCTGTACACTTCTTCCTTTACAACTCTAAACCATCAGTGTGTGCCAACCCTTCATTTCTTTCCCTATAAGCCCCCTTTCCTTTACATTGCATGGTTGTGTATGTATGGACAGGAAGAATACTTCATCATGGGGCTTATTTCGAAGATGTGTGTTATTATGTTTCTAAGTGATCTGATTTTAGATTGTTTTGGGGATTTTTCTTTTGGTCCATTACGAAACCACCTAGCAACTTGCTAGGTGCTAAAAGCCACATCAGCAAGTTTTGCTCAGAGAAGCACCACATGTATTAAATTCAGACGAAAACTAGTTTCTTACTGCTGTTACGTGTCAAAAGGTCCAGCTTCCTTGCAGATGAGAGTTTTTTTAAGCTGTACCATAGTAAGATCTGCAGTCTGCAATGACTGCAGGGGCATGTATTAGTTTTTCTTTCTTTTTTACTCGCTGATAAAGCACCTCAGCATCCCGTTGCTACTGGTATATTCCTCTCTCATCTGTTCTTCATTTGTCTAGGAGGGAAAAACAGATGTTATCCACAGATCTCCCATACTTAGTTTGTATAAAACCGCGAGACTTTCTTGATTGTGCTGTTGTAGATTCTACTGAAAAGAAAGGTTTTATTTGAGCCTAATCACAGTTATCACAAATTTCCTGAATAATGCATTTTAGTATTATGTATTCCAACATTTATTTATTTAGAATTTAAAAGGCCATTTAATGAATTAATGAAGCATTTACTATTTACTAAGCATTTATCATATCTGAGCTGGTTTAAACGCTTCATGCTATTTTTAATCGGTTTATTTTCAGTTTAGACTTTTATATCTGTGGCATTTTGCTTCTTGCACAATCAAAGCTTCAAATGGGGAAATCAGTTCAACATCAAGTTCCTTCTCTAACGCAAGCTTTTACCACAACATACGCTATTTGTCACAGTTTTTCAGTATGGTTTATTTGCTTCTTGGTTGGCCACTTAGTGATGTTTTTCTTATGCATACATTTGTGCATTTTTACTGTTTTACATTGACGTGGTGTTGCACTTCAAATACAGAGCACTATAGCTTGTTGTTTGCTTTTTTGTTACTATGTAATGTTGCATTATACATTGCTAATAAAAGAGTGCAGCTTGCTTTAATGGGCTTCATTTATTTAATGCTAAATATTCAGAATGGCCCTCAATAACTTGGCTCAAGAGAATCTATATGCTACACCTGTTATTCCAGCAAATCCTTTCTAACAAACAGCATGGCATTGTGGTAGTGATGACCTGGCTGTGCTCTGGGTTTCCAGCCCAAAGTGTCTTGTCCTGATAGTATACGCCACTGAGGATGTGGCCAATCAGGTTAAACCACATTCTCTTCATGCCGTAAAGTTTGTAAAGAGTTTGTAAAGCAAAGTCTGCATGATGCTGCAGTTCAGAATGGTGTATATATATATATATATATATTAGGGGTGTAACGATACGCGTATTCGTATTGAACCGTTCGGTACGACGCTTTCGGTTCGGTACGCGGTACGCATTATGTATACCGAACGGTTCGTTGGAGTAATTAATTATATTTGAAAAAAAAAAAAAAGAGAGAGAAAGAAATATAATGATATGCGTTCAACAAGGTAGCCCAATAACCCAAACAACGTAACAGGCAACGCCCCTGACACTCCCGAAGAAGAAAAAAACACCATCTTATATGTTTATGTTAGGCTACTCAGCAGGCGCTCGCTCACTCAGTACACGCTGAAGGCTCGTTGCAAAATAGCCAATGCGTTTAACAGACTAGAAATGAGAAGATCCTCCAATAACCAACAGGTCTGGTGTTTGGGTGCACTTTGGATTCCCTTTAAGCTATAATGGTGATGGCAAGAGAGTGGTGGATAAAAAAACAACGGTATGTCGCATCTGCAACATGACAGGGTACACCAGCGGGATTACAAA
The DNA here is from genome assembly GCF_023724105.1 of Carassius gibelio. Classification (NCBI taxonomy): domain Eukaryota; kingdom Metazoa; phylum Chordata; class Actinopteri; order Cypriniformes; family Cyprinidae; genus Carassius; species Carassius gibelio. The sequence continues at coordinate 20,809,541 of NC_068393.1, forward strand.
AAAAAAAAAAAAAAACCCAGCGGGAATATCTGGGATATATGCGTCAGTACTATCTGGGAAAAGACGAAAAAAAGGAGAAACATGCACGCAGCAAACTATCCCTGCAGCATTTAGACACTATAGCTTACAGGGAATCCAACCCAAACACCAGACCTGTTGGTTATTTTAGGATCTTATATTTCTGGTCTTTTAAATGCATTAGACATTTTGCAACGAGCCTTCAGCGCGTGCTGAGTGAGCGAGTGCCTTAGGGGCCGTTCACATATCGTGCCTAAAAACGCATGGAAAACGCTAAGCGCGTCTTTCTCCTCCTTTCCAAAGCGCTCGGGCAGAAGCGCTCATGAGGCGTCTGTCTTTGCTAAGCAACAATGACGTGCTCTCTCCATGAGACGCGGAAATTTCAGCGAAGGATAAATGGATTTGCAGCTCTAAAAATCGCTTGCAGTAGCTCTGCTACTGAATTTATTTCAAAATTGCAATCCATATACAACTATGATCAGCTGTTCCTTCATCTTGGCTGAGCTCTCAACGTTGTTACGGGAAAGGATGAAGCTGATTGGTTGGTTCTTGTCACATGACCCGCGGTGCGCTTGCGGCATTCTGAAAAGTTGAGATTTTTTTACATGTTGCTGTATCTAAAACGTATCGAACCGAACCGAACCGAACCGTGACATCAGTGTATCGTATCGTGAACCGTTACACCCCAAAAATATATATATATATATATATATATATATATATATATATATATATATATATATATATATATATATAACAAATGGAATAATTTGTCCTAAGCCAACTTATTTTATTTATACCATTACTTACCTACTAAACGTTTTTGAACATGATACCATGGTAATACTTTTGGACAGTAACATGCATTTATTGTACCAACTTGTTCTTAGTCTACCATGTAATCGTACCATCAATCGTACCATGAATTTGTCATCATTTTATTCCATGCTTAACTCAGACCTTGCTAGAGGTGTATTCCCACATTCGTGTGATTTGATCTTACTGGTGACCTTTGTTCATGTCTGAGTTGTGGCTAGACTGGAGTTGGTGTGTGGTGCTATTGTGATTGTGTTGACAACCCCACTCGCCCTGCTGCTATTCTCAGAATGAAGAGGCACTAAAAGTTTCCATTTATGCCCCCCTGTAAAAAGAGTAACAACAGGAAGTAATGGCCAATACAAGGGCTTCACTGAGCCTGTTCTGTCAGATGATTCCCTTCCACCTAGTGCCCATTCAGTGTCACTGCAGTTTACATGCAGTAAAAGTGATATTTGTGTGTGTGTGTGCATTTGAAAGCTGAATAAACAAACTTCCCATTGATGCATGGTTTATTAGGATCGGGCAATATTTACAGAGATACAATTATTTGAATATCTGGAATCTGAGGGTGCAAAAAAATCTAAATGTAGAAAAAATCGCCTTTGAAGTTGTCCAAATGAATTCATAGCAATGCATATTATTAATCAAAAATTAAGTTTTGATATATTTACAGTAGGAAATCTAAAAAATATCTTCAGGGAACATGATCTTTACTTAATATCCTAATGATTTTGACATTAATAAAAAAATCTAAAATAAAAAAATTTAAAATAAAAAAATTTGACCCATATAATGTTTTTTTTTTTTTGGCTATTGCTACAAATATACCCCATCGACTTAAGACTTAAGGTTTTGTGGTCCAGGGTCACACACACACACACACACACACACACACACACACATATATTAAATATACATTATGCAGTTCACTTGCAGTTCACAAATGTTCTGTCCTTTGGTTTTGAAACATGTTCTTGTTTTCTGTCATTTCTGTAGTGAATGAGATCATAAGGAAGGATCTGACAGGAGTGCCTGGCAGGGGTCAGACATAGAGGAAACCCCTGATTGGGAAGCACGCAGGACCCCTGGTGTGTTCACTATTTCCCCGTGTATCACCGTTCCCCTTCCTTCAGCGCTGCAGTGAAGCCCCTGACAAAAACTGGATCATGGACCACGTTTAGCCAAACATCCATCTCCGTCTACTCCAGGAACAGCAGCGTGTTGATGTGCAAATGGTATTAAATTCCCCTGCTATTATATGATTTTTGAAAACTCGTCCAATGTTGATCTCATATGTCAAAGTTGTCAGAAACTCAAGCCTTCATAAACAGTTTGGATTGGACAGGTGGAGTTAAGTCCGTTTTTTTTCCTTTTTGTGGGTCTTTTATTCCATAGCCTTTTGACTCACATCAATTCACTCACTCAGATTAGTGTATTTCAAGCAATAACCTCATCATCTGTGAGAATAAACCATTACTGTCTAAAATATTCCCAAAAACAAGAGGTTTGCACGTACTTCTGAATGGAAAGTGGATGAATACATAACACCATTGACATATGTGTCTAAGAATAGCCCTTTTTTATTATTATTATTAGGTGAACCCACGTGTACATCAATCCAAAGTTATGGGGGAAAAAAGCCTTAATATTTTAATTACTATAAGCAAAAGCACTGTTCATGAAGGGAACTCTTCAAAACAGAGTATGCACTTCTTGTCAGCGAATTATATATTATTTAAGGTTTCTCAGCTAAATGAGATTTGTTTATAATCATGTAGATGCTGAGCTCATATAGCAAAAAAACTAAAACAATTAAGTGATATTTTTTTTCTTTGTGATGTAATTTAACAGCTGTGCCTTTTCCTAAAGTGCCTTTTCCTAAAGTGCTGTCCTTCTACCAAAACGCAGAACAAGCGAACCAAAAAGGAATGGAAATACATGTACCTTGTGTCAAGTCAGAGCCCATAATGCCCTGCACTACATTAAGGTTCTGAAAACATCTTTGTGCCATACTAAAACTGTGTGGTTATCATATTTTATTATTGTTTATTTGTGTACTCGTGACCTTACCAGTTCCATCTGTTCTACTTATGAATATACAACACTTGAAATATTCAAGTTTTGTGTCCCATGTTAAACTTTAGGTTAGATTTATAACAGATCTGTCTCATGGAGGATTTTTTTTTAATGCTTTGCTTTTATGATATGCATATATATGTATTGTGTATGTAATGTTTGTGTAAATGTAGCACATTCATGGGAATCACTTTCTGTACATAGTAGATACAGTCCGCATGTCTCCAACACAGTCACATTCGTTTTCTCATCTGAATGCAAACTGACAAAATGAGAATTTATTGAAGTAACAAATTAATTATTAATTAAATTAATTATTCATTAAGAAGCATCAGCGTGTGTTCAAAGGCTTCTTTCTGAAAGTATTTTTGAAAGCAATCCTGCCAACTTAAAAAAAAAATGAATAAGCAGTTATGCAATATATATTTATGTCTTTACAATTTTGGCTGAATAATTAAGAGAGTTATTTCATTTGTATTATCTCAAATTTATTTTGGAATACGTTATAAAAAGAGTGATGCTAATGTTTCCATGGAGCCAATGTACAGTACAGTGGGCATAACAACACAACTATATTCAGAATGTAAACCTTTTCTTTTTATTGTGAATAGATTGCTTCAAAAGTGTAAAGACTGTTTCAATCATTTGTTATTTTAAGAATCAGATAGTCAAAATAGGAAGAGAATATTTATATGAACTGAATCAGTTGTTCTCTTTACATTTAATATATCTTATAACCAAGGCAATGAACTGCCAAAGCTTTTGCTGCATAAAAACAAATTGCATATAATTTTTTATATATTAAGGTAAAATTCCAAAAGAGAGACCAATTCTATTTTTTATTTCATTTGTCATGATTATATTCATGTTTTGGCTTAAGCATGTCTAACCTAATATGTTCAAACTGTTTTTGTTTTTTTAATAAACCTAGCTGAGAACTGAAAGCAATAAAACTGAAAGCTTTAACGAGATTCTCTCTCTGAGTCTTCATTAGACATATCACATTCACTCACTGTGGGATACTTCTTTCGTCTTCAAGACTCTTCTATCCCCATATGTCTTTGTATATTAAAATTAAATCAATCTAAAAAACATACAATCAAATAATAAAGAATTTATTTATATTTAAAGTCTCAGAAGATCACGAAGAGCGGTGAGAAACCACGAAATGAAAAAATTATAAAAATAAAATAAACATTGTATTAACGTCTACACGAGAAAGAAGTGCTAGCCTGCAAATATTATCTCGGGAGCTATTTATACTTCATCTAACCCTTAAATTTAATTTTATCACTAACAAAATGTAAAGTTTAATATTTTGGAGTTGAATAAAATCAAATAAATTAGACGTTGCCACGTGAGAAATTGTATATTCAATGAAGAAAACAGTTAGAGGGACTTAAGCAGAATTCACTCTCAAAATAGCAGTGATTGACAGTGATAACTACGGAAGTTCTAAGCGGCCATGCATTATATTTTTTTTTCCTTTTTGTTTTCTCGTTATAACGACTTAATTTTCTCGTTATCTCGACATAGCAAAAGTCGTTTTCTTGTTATAACGACTTATTTTTCTCGTTATCTCGACATAACTAAAGTTTGTTTTCTTGGTATAACCATAGGCTACGGTGCCTCTAAAGTGACTTGTTTTCGGTTCACTTAGGCCACGGGATATTAATTTGTGGGAACGTCATATTAACTTGTGGGAACGTCATATTATGTCCACGAGATCATTTTGTTGAGGTAATGACATCCTTATGTCGTGGCCTCAAGATGCTATGTTGAGGGAACAACATCCATTTCTCGTGGCCACGACTTCTTATGTTGAGGGAACGATATGTTTATGTAAACAAACCTGCGTGACCATAGCAACCCAGAATTATCAGAAATGGATTCATTCATATTTTATTTTGATTTAAGTAATTATTGTATTAACCATATGCTCTGGCTACCGGGCTGTATTACATGCGATCATCATCATTCAAATGAAGTTTATCATAAATAAATATGACGTGCATAATAAAATATAAAAACTTTTTTTATCCATCCTACAGTCTTGTAAGTCCATTAACTGATAGTACTTCCCACGTAATATGTGTACATTATTATTATTATTAGCCTTATATTATTAGTTATATTTTTTTTATTTCGTTAAAAAATAAAATATGAATGAATCCATCTCTGATAGGCCTAATCCTATCAAAATCCTACAATTTATTTTTTTAATAGCATACTGTAAATGCTCGACATTAACATAAAATGTCATAAATGCATACATTTTATATGTATAAATAATATTATAATTTCTTAATTAAAAATAAAATGTGAATGAATCCATCTCTGATAGGCCTAATCCTGGATTGCTATGGTCACGCAGGTTTATTTACTATTAAACTCGTGGCCTCGAGAAAAAACATATGTTCACTCAACATAAGAAGTCGTGGCCACGAAATAAGGATGTCATTACCTCGACAAAATGATCTCTTGGCCACGACATTATATGACGTTCCCACGAGTTAATATGACGTTCCCACAAATTAATATCCCGTGGCCACGACATATTATCACATTCCCACGAGTTATTATTTCGTGGCCACGAAAAAACTAAGTAAACTGAACAAACACTTTACGGGCACCGTAATAGACATATAAATACATAGACGCCTCATTGGCCACTCGACCGCACGTCAACGTCGCCGCCATATTGGAGCGGGCAACTCTCATAACTCTCAGATCAGGACAGAAGAAAACGTACCTGACTCTTCGACAGATTGGACACCTACAAACCGTCACACGATAATAAAAACAGATCTCGGGGTGTTATCTTTCACAGGTAAGACTCCGCTGTTCTTTCTCGAAGTTTTTTGGTGATTTTTAACATTATGTTGACAGCTTAATTAACCACCAGTGTCAGACTATTAATAAATCTAGCGATATCGCTAACGTAGTTAGCAGTGAAAGCTGAGACTTTATAAGAATTCAAAGTTTAAATGAATTCTTATTACGTTTTAACTTATATTGCCATTTATATAATAAACTAAATCATGTTATGAGCACAAAATACAGAGTGAGCGCTTTGACTGTCTAGATTAATGATGGAGCTAAAGCTTCTCTCTTTAATTTCACTACCGTTACTTATTTACAAAGATTAAGTGGTAACACTTTAGAATACTAGTCCTTTAGTTAATGTTAACGATTCATTAACGAACATGAACAAACAATGAACAAACTGTGAACTTATTCCATGTATTCTTTTTTCTTCCCTTTTAGCCATTTGCAAACAGGACAAGGACAGCCTTAAGGAAAGCTGAGGAAAGCTGTTCTCTGTATTTCCAAGAGACAAAACTATACCGCCCTAGACTAATGTTGTGTTACTAAACCCAGAGCAGCCCTGAATGAATCGACAGAATGACCCAGCTCATATTCTAAAGCGATTAATCGTTTGAAAGCATTAATTTATACCAGAAAACAAAACAGAAATACCAAGGAAGAAAATCTCTGCATTAATCACTTAATCCTTTGATTCTGATTCATTCAGACATTTCTAATAATGTTGATACAAATGCTAATACTGCACTCATGTTTATAATAAAAGATGACATAATCATTCAGAAAAAAAACTTAAACCCAGCAAAGAAATAATGGATGTTGCATTAAGTAATTTATTTTCTCATTACATACAGTCAAGTATATTACAGATCTCTTCATACTCAATATAAAATTAGATTCATTGTGGCGTATATATTCAGATTTGAGAGGTTAAAGGGCAGAGAGCATGATCACTGTACAGCGGATTCCTCACTGCTTCCTCACCTCAGCAATAATCTGGGGAAGAAAAAATATTACACTCTGTATTCCAGTGCTAATATATGAACATCGTGAAACCAAGACATTTGCAGGAGATGCATAATGACCTCAGATAATAATTTTTATTATCTACTCAATATATTCATTTTTAGATTTTTATTGGTTAATTCTTAAAACGGGGGGAAAAAATTCTGCCAAAGGTGAAAACTATTGTTTTTCTTAGCCGCTGACAGATATTTGTTCTTGTTTTAAACATGAACTCATTTATATTTCAGTAAATGCTTCTCAATTTAACTCTCTGGGGTTCTTCATTTATGAGTCACACTCAGGACCTTCGGGTCAAAAATGACCCGGAGGGCGGGATTCAGGTATACTTTTTTTCAGTAAAATCATTCAAATGTATTTTTGTTCAATAATATTTTTTGAGAAAATTTTATGATAATAATGAATTTTTATGCAATAATTATGATCATTTTTTTCCTATTGAATAAAATAGGAAATTTATATATATATATATATATATATGTTATTTGAAAAAAAAAATTTCTATAAATGCTGTATTTTATTTTAAAGTACAGCCAAGGCCTATAGAAAACAATTTTTGAAATTAGATTGGTGCCATCTAGTGGACAAATTAAGCATTTTTATCATGCAATAGCACATTTTTACCACTATAGAGAATACAGCTCTCTGTAGAAAGGCTTGTGAATTCTAGTGATTTTTGCACATATTTGCCTATTTATTTCAGGTTGTTGATTTCAATATATAATCACAGATTCTCAAAGACTATTTTTGTCAAGGTGTTTTTTTTTTTTTTTTTTTGGTTTAAATGGGAATTTCAAGTGCCAGGTTTACTTTATAATACAGTCAAACCTGAACATTGCACTAGAAAGAGAACAAATGGAAAGCATTTTGTTACCCATTGTTTTAATCCTAACTTAATAAAATAAATTACATTATTTCAATCATAACATATTTTTATTAAGCTTTTATTAGAGAGAGACATAGTATGTGACTTTTGAATTTTGGACCCAATGTCTCCCCTTTATTTTATTCACTGATTTTCACATATTCTCATATTTCTCTGTTACAGGCTCACCAGTCTAGTATTTCCTTGTGTGTGTGTCAACAGATGCTGTGATTGGCTTCTTGATTTTATAAATAGGTGCTGCAATAGGCCTTTGAACTTACTCTGTTTGTGAGAGTGTGCGTGCGTGCGTGCGTGCGTGTTTGTGTTTGTGTGTGTGTGTGTGTGTGTGTGTGTGTGTGTGTGTTCAAGAGAGAGACATGGTGTGTGACTTTTGCATTTTGGATCCAAGTCCCTCCCCAGGATGATGATGTCACAGCCAGAGTAGTACGCCTGTCCCACGAGCCCCGGACAAAACAACACACACAGTCTGACACTGATAATCACAGAGAGTTCTACATATCATCTGAATGTAGAGTTTTGCTACATTTTTATTAATTTTTTTAAGTCGAGGAATCAAAGTTTTAAAGGTTTTCATTTACGGTTAATAATCTCTGCTGCTACTGTTACACTCACGGTCACGAACAGCTAGAATCATCTGGACTTTTTGAGTCAAATATTTTGGCAAATTTTTTTAGCATTTTTATTTTATATTATTTCTTAACATATCAGACAATATCTGCCTTCATTGTGCATGCATCTTGTTTATTCTCACTTATAAACTTTTTGTTGTTTTTGTTTTGTTTTGTTGTGTTGTTTTTCATCCTCATTTGTAAGTTGCTTTGGATAAAAGTGTCTGCTAAATGAATAAATGTAAACGTAAACTTATCAAATTATGGCTTAGTTTCCTTACATGAATATCGAAATATTCAACTCAAATAGACACTTGTATGATGCAGTATTAGAATTAGAATTTAATTTGGGGTCCTGAAAGAGGTTAAGATGACCATTGCTACAAAAATAAAATAAAAATTGAAACTCATCCTATTTTGTTTTAATTTTCCATTATACAGTTACTGATGCTATGGACTGTGGGATTACTAACAGGCTATTAACAAAAATTTTTTTTGTTCTTTTCTCTTTATTAAAACTTGATCTAGTAGCCTACATGATAGAATCTAATGCTTTGCAAATCCGCTCGAAAGACCTGATTTCAAATGATTCGCGAAACGCGTTTCGGAGTCCCGATCAGAATCAAATGTTTTGCCGACTCGCTCCGAAGCCCAGATCAAATGATTCGTTATACGCGCTTCGGAGTCCCGATCAGAATCAAATGTTTTGCAGACTCGCTCCGAAGCCCAGATCAAATGATTCGTGAAACGCGCTTCGGAGTCCCGATCAGAATCAAATGTAACCAGGTCAAATGATTCGTGAAAAGCGCTTCGGAGTCCTGATCAGAATCAAATGTTTTGCCAACTCGCTCCGAAGCCCAGATCAAATGATTCGTGAAACGCGCTTCGGAGTCCCGATCAGAATCAAATGTTCCCAGGTCAAATGATGCGTGAAACGCGCTTCGGAGTCCTGATCAGAATCAAATGTTTTGCCGACTCGCTCCGAAGCCCAGATCAAATGATTCGTGAAACGCGCTTCGGAGTCCCGATCAGAATCAAATGTTTTGCCGACTCGCTCCGAAGCCCAGATCAAATGATTCGTGATACCCGCTTCGGAGTCCCGATCAGAATCAAATGTTTTGCCGACTCGCTCCGAAGCCCAGATCAAATGATTCGTGAAACGCGCTTCGGAGTCCCGATCAGAATCAAATGTTCCCAGGTCAAATGATTCGTGAAACGCGCTTCGGAGTCCCGATCAGAATCAAATGTTTTGCCGACTCGCTCCGAAGCCCAGATCAAATGATTCGTGAAACGCGCTTCGGAGTCCCGATCAGAATCAAATGTTTTGCCGTCTCGCTCCGAAGCCCAGGTCAAATGATTCGTGAAACGCGCTTCGGAGTCCCGATCAGAATCAAATGTTCCCAGGTCAAATGATTCGTGAAACGCGCTTCGGAGTCCCGATCAGAATCAAATGTTCCCAGGTCAAATGATTCGTGAAACGCGCTTCGGAGTCCCGATCAGAATCGAATGTCTTGCGAACTCGCTCCGATGCCTCAGATTGTTGTTAATCTTGCAGATCATGATTTATATCTACTCTTCCTCTCCCTGCAGTTTGGTAATATAAAGATTCCTCTTTTGAACTCCCACCTCTTCTGTAGGTTTGTTCTGGGTCTGAATTTGGGCTCCTGGGGTCTCAAAAAAGAAAAATTTTCAATCTTCAAGGTACATTCAAATTACATTACATGAATATGTTACAGTTATACTAAATTAACAGATCTTTAAACCGAAAAAATCAACGAAATCAACAAGTGAGACAAATGTGAGCTTTCAATTAATAATTTTCCAAACCTAACAAAATAACTGGAGGCAAAGTTTTTTTTAACTGCAGGTATATCACAAACCTCTGAAATCGGTTGATAAATTGTGAACGTTATCGTGTTTTTATTCAGTAAAAACCGCAGCTCCCCCGTTTACTTTCATTTGTTTTAAGGCAGTCCTGCCCTCACTAACATGGCGGACGAAAGGGTTCAAATATGCAAAGATTTTCTGAAGAACGCTGCTCAGTTTAACTGTTCAGAACAAACAAGGGACTCATGCACAACCATCACAAAACAGAAAGACAGTCGAGGATCATCAGGTAACAGAACACAGTACTAAGAACCAAAGGTTCCCAAACTTTCACCCAACTGGGGTTATTTTAATAATTTCAGCAATTTGTTTGTCTTGTGGACTAAATGTTAATATCTTTTATGTACAATATCTTGCTCAGGACAGTAGTACTAAATAAAATATAACATGCATTTAGTATGATCTCTATTATTTTTTGAAAATTACTCACAATGTTAACAAATGTAAACAATTTCAGAATGTAATTATTTTAGCCCATTTTAAATGGTTTCTTCAGAATCGATTTTTGATCTCTGGTAGGCTATAATCCATCCACATTTTAGCCTAAATGTAAGCTAAATGTAAGAAAGTTGTGAATGTAGGCCTATTTTCTTACCCCTTAAATACATTTAAAATATATTTTGGCATATGGAGTTTGAAACCAAATGTGTTTTCAGTTTCAAAAAGACATTTAATTGAGCTTCACATATTATCTTATATTTCAATATATATTTTGGCCAGAAAAATGATAAGCAGTGTGATCCAGTGTACTGTGTTTATGGTGCTATTGATTGTCATTGTACATGCTCCTCTATGAAACACCTGTGCACTTTATGTCTCCCAATTGCTATGAATCAATTCAGTTAATCATTGTTAATCTCAGTTAGCTCTAAACACTTCTGCATTGATACAGCAGATGCTTGCTTGACATTTCGATCATTAAATCTGAGCAGAAATGCACACAACTTTGTGCCTTTGATGGCATCGGCCCGTGTGGCCCTTTGTGACTTCACAGCTCTTTGCCTCTCAGACAAATAAACCTCTTGTAGAATTTGCCTGGTTGCTAGGCGACAGCTTGTTTGGGCCCTAACTGGGGCGAATGGCGTGAATGAACCCAGTGTTCAGGAAGCGGCCTGGTATGACATCACTACCTTCGAGCAAAATAAATAAATAGAGCAGCACGTGGGGCGCGACACAGCACAGACACATTTCCCCCCATTTATGTTCATTATTGCAGATATGCAATGAATCATGCCCTTTATCTCGGATTAGATAATCAAATCAGATCTCATGCACAAGGGCTAGAGAACAAATAACGTGCATGTTTTCACTGGATGGGAATTTCATTCAACATTGTGTCACTGAAGAGTCTTTTCAGACCAGTTTTCCTCGAGTAAGATTGTGTAAAACTGGAAAAGCGCCCAGCGAATGACTTAACCGGAGCGTTTGATCTACAGAACAGCATGCATTTTGGTAGTAGTGACATCATAGTGAAATTATAGCCGATGAAGGTCGATTTTAATAAGTTCCTTGCATTATGAAAAATTTGATGGACATTAACAGCTAAATACTATGACCTCAGACGTTGTGCATGATTGATCCGGCTGCATATTTCCCAATAATCTTGCTTTCAGGCGGGTTCGGGTTTGTGGTAAAGGCCACCTGTTGTATTGCAGGCTGCCTGCGTGGCAGTAATCGCTGCAGACCTCGTGTAAAGAAGGCCCTGTTCGAATAGAAATAACATGTCACACCCCTGACCAACAGTAAATACTTGTTTTGATTGAATAATGCTGCGTTTGTACAGAAGCTGGGACGACTGCATCATAGAGCGGGAGACGTTAGTCACCTTCCCGAAGTTCAAATGTACTACTTATTACCTCATCAAAAAGCTAAAACGTTTAATAACTCAATCAAACTGAGCAGCACTCATTAACAGCGTTTTACTGTTGCCAAGAGCAAGTAAACAACAAGATCTTAAATCTGTCTTCTAGTGAGTTTGTCCAGGTAAAAGTTCCCTTTTAATCCTAAACTCAGTTGACTCTGACAGAAATTGTGATAAAGGCCTAGAAAATAAATAAATGCTTTATATAAACAGTACCATTCAAAAGTTTGGGGTCTGTAAGGTTTTCTTTTTAAGAAATTTAGTAAGGATGCATTAATCGCTAAAAATATTTCTATATTAAATGCTCTTTTGAACTTTGTATTCATCAAATAATCCTGAAAAAGTGATATATATACGAAATTTTAAGCAGCAAAACTGTTTTCAACAGTTTTTCACATTTCAGTGTTTTAATTGTATTTTTGATCAAGTTAATGCAGCCTTGGTGAACAGAAGAAATTTATTTCAAAAACATGAGACATATATATATATATATATATATATATATATATATATATATAATATATAATATATATATATATATATATATATATATATATATAATATATATATATATATATATATATATATATATATATATATATATATATATATATATATATATATATATATATATATATATATATCAAGCAAAAAGCTGTCTTTTAAATTTGGAAAGCTGACTAAATATAACATGGACATGAACAATTAAAAATGACAGTTTTCTCGTTTAATATGTTTTAAAATATATTAAAATGTATTCAAATAGAAAACAATGATTTTAAATGGTAATATTTCTCACTATTATGGTTTTTATTGTATTTTTGATAAAATAATTGGAGCCTTGGGGAGCTTAAAAGACAAAAATAAATACATAAAAAAGTAAACATTTATGGTATGTATTGTGGATGTGTGAACATAATACTACATATATTAAATTAAACAACAGAAGTGTAAAGTAAAAAGTAGCCTGAGTTTTGAATCAAATAATCTCTGTGGGTAATAGTCAATAATGTTGAATTGTTTTGCGCTTTCGCCCCCTGGTGGCAAAGAAAGTGATGTTTATATCAGCCGAAGCTGTCTGTCATTGATATTAGCTGATAGACTCCTTCAGTACAGTCTGTCACTTCTCCATGTGGTAAATGAACCTCAAATTACTGCTGAGATCTACCTGGTGCTGTCATTAGCACAATAACTCGGCCAAAAATTAAAATCATCATTTCCTCATGTCATTCTGAACCAGTCTGCTGCTGCTATTTGAACACAAAAGAAAATACTTGAAAGCTTAAATGTATTATGAACAATTTCTTTTTGTCTTGTTGTTTTGATTGTCTGGTTGTGTTTTTATAGGATTCATTCTGTTTATCTTGTCAACTGTGAATATGTCTAATGGTATTTTATTAGTTTATTTTCAATGTTGAACTAAAGTGTGCATGTTCCTCTCACAGCCTGCAGAGGGATGTCCAGTCATAGAAAATGAGACAATATGGCATGATTGTTAATGCATAAAAATAGAATTTATTTGACATAACATGTAAATGTGTGTTTCATAAAAAATTTAATTCGAAGAAGCATGCCATCAAAAAGCTCAAGTCAGGCTCATTGTACCAAAAGAGAGTGCAACTTTAGTGAAAGATGAGCATTTCTTTCAGAGATGTCTCTCTGCCCTCTTTTTGCAGGTTTATGCATTATTATCCATGGCCTGTGATGCATGCACGCTGCACTTCTGTCCTTTATTATCTTTTATTATTATTTTAGCAAGTCGCCTAGTTTAAATTGCTTGTGATTGTTTTTCATAATAAAATAAAAAAATTATATGTACAGTATATAAATATTCATTTTTTTTATTTTTTTCTGTCTATGCAGATGGATTTTTTTTATTTTTTATTATTATTTATATTTCCACCATTTTTGCTGTGAATATATGAATTATTGTTACTTATGCATGTAAAAAAAAAAAAAAATGTTGAGATAATATTTTGCTTTTATATATGAAGGGAAGATTGAAATCTTGACTACAGAAAAGCTATTGAACATTATTGAACGTAATTTAACAACAATACTTTAATTTAATTTAAAGTAAAAAAAACTAGGCTAAATATCAAACCATGGTTAAGAGTTTAAAACAATTTAAAAAACAAACTAGTAATTTAACAGCAATACTGTTAAATTTCATTTCATTTCATTTAATAAAAGAAAAAAACTAGGCTAAATATCAAACCATGGCTAAGAGAAATTAAAAGCAATGTTTTTATTAATATATATAAATTATTTTATGTAGTAAGAAATACATTCAAATATCCTAATATAAATGTGTCAACTTGCCCAAGAGCTGATATTTATTCAAAATAAATTCAATATTTAGAAAAATGAAAAATAAATGCACTTTCCCTTGTGCTCTTGACTTTTGGACCCCTATGTGTTTGACATATATTCTCATTATCCTATAAGGAGTATTGAGATGCAGGGGCGGATATACCGGGGTGGCAAAAGAAAGCCTTGCCACCCCTGCTGCCACCCCAGTTGGCAGCAAGGAATTAAAGGTTATGGCCAATTTGAAAATTTACAAGCGCGAATCTTTCCTGATTCCTGATCCCGCTCCGAACTCCCAAACTGATTCAAATGATTTGTGAACCCTCGAACTGACTCAAATGATTCGTGAACCCGCTTTGAACTCCCGAACTGACTCAAATGATTCGCGAACCCGCTACGAACTCCTGAACTGATTCAAATGATTCGCGATCCCCAAACTGACTCAAATGATTCGCGATCCTATATGGAAATGGAACCTATATGCTTCAGGGACCATATTCATATAACATCTAAGTCTAAATGAAGCTCTTGACTGGTTGAGTTAGATGGTGATTAACACTAAACAGTAGAAAATCAGTTGAGTCTCTCAAGCTGGAAATGTCATTGGCTGTTAAAATCTTGTGTTTCTTATAATAAACTGACATATTGATAACACTGAATCTTTTATAATGCTCTTAATTACATGTCGATGCATACTGTATGCATTAGTGAGTGTGGTGGTGCTTATGGGGTATGGCCACTTATTCCTTATATGAACTGTTTCAAATGCAAGACATTGATTGCATGAGATTAAGTTTGCAAATTATAGCCTGTGTCCTTTTGTAGTGTGCACATATATTTATCATCAAACTGTGATAACTGGGACTAAATTCAATATATGTATGTCTGCCATATGTTGCCACCCCTCAAAAATTCCTGCCCCCTTCTTGCCACCCCATCAATATTTTTCTAGATCCGCCCCTGTTGAGATGTAACACTAACCAGGTTCACTGTCTGCTAGTTAGATTTCCCCCTCGCTGTCAGTGTGTTCACAGAGATGTCCAGTTGGACCCTGTGTGAGAGAAAGCAGACAAAGGCATGTAACCGGCCTCTTCAGTGCAGAACGAGATCTGTAGTGAAGTCTCCAGCAGAGTGATTCATGTTATGCTCTTTCATCGCCTCTGCTGCTGGTGGAGAGAGGGTTTGTAATAGTGTGCTGTGCATTGATCTGTACAATTCCTGTGATTTGTCCGCTCTCTGTGACTTGAATGCAGATCACCTGCATTGTGTTTCTGAAATATATTGATTTGTTTAGTACAGCAATTGGAAGGGACGTCCTAATATCCTTTCCGACAAGACCAGTTTAACTAGCACAAATGTCCATGCTGGTTTGGTGGTGGTCTGGATGGTTTAACCATGTTGCATGTATTTGGAAGAGGGGTGGATGATATTTAGTGTCTGCAATGATATTGTAATTGTTGTTTTAACGATATGTGAGCTGACGTTATCAAGTATGCCACTCATTTTAGAAAAAAACAAACAAAAACACGTGTTAAAAGTATTCACTGTGATGAAGCCTATTCGAATGCCGTTTGAATGTCACTATAATTTAAGTTATGAAAGCAAAAATATTCCTGTATGGGCTTTTGTTTTTAATATTATAATTTTAAGATATATAGTTAAATAATATCGCACAAGCATCAGTGCTGTTTTCCTAATTGTTAGCGTGTCAGCGCGATTGCAAATGTGATATTTTATACATTTCAACAAACTAAGTTAATATTGAGTCTGTTATGTTTTAGATACAGTGTTGTCTGTTTTTCTTTTTAACACTGTTGTTTACAGAAAAGCTAGAGGAGAAAATTTGTGAGAACCATCTCAGAGGAACCCCGCGGTGTTTCATTCCTGAATGAATCTGTTTTTGAACAAATCTTTTGAGTCAGTGATTCATTGATTCATTCGTAAAGAGTGCTGTTTTGTAGCATAAATAGTGTGTTGAAAATTCCAAAAAGAAAAACTGCACTTTAAATACCCAGATGACTTAAAAACTAATTTAATTAAATAAAAAGTGTGGAATGTTGGACACTCCACATCATGCACTTGTTGCGGAGTGGGAGGGAATATCAGACTCCTATTATAATTGACAAAATAACCTTATATAATTTATACACACATGGTTGAGTACATAGTGTATAAGGGCATAGTGCATAGTGTGTCATTTGGGACACAGCACTGGTTTCTAAATTAATCAGCCATTTTGAACTAATCATTTGAATGAATTAATTAATAAATTACTCATTATGTCACTGGCCGCCACCTACTGGTGGGTTTAGTGTTGTATTTATTTATCCATGACAGGTCTAAACCAGCACAAAAACATATGGAACAAAATATGAATTATCATCATTGAAAAACTCCTAATACATACTTCATTTTTTTTATTCTTTTGTCAATATCGCACACCCCTAATTTGGAAATTAAACAACAGTTTTTCCCTCTTTTATTCTCTAGACAATTCAATCTGAGCATTTATGAGACTCTCTAGCAAAGCAACGTCTTTAAACGTCTCCCTGCGCAATAAACTACTGTGCAAACATTTCTGACATTTGGAGGGAAAGTCCGGATCCATCCTCAGAGTCATACACACCTAACACAGACGAGCTGATTGGCGTTCATCGATTATAATACCGAAGCTCAAATTAAAGCTGTAGTAGGTAACTTTTGTAAAAATATATTTTTTACATATTTCCGTAACTTTGTTTGTGTTCAAAATGTAGAAGAATTTATATAATGAGTGAGTACATACTCGCTCATTTATATAATTAGCGAGTATGAATCCATGTTCCAAACCGTGTTTTTAGCTTGTCCTGAATCTCTAGGGTGCACCTAGAATAAGTGTTTATATTCGGACTATTTTAGATTGCTTCGGGGGTACCGCGGCGGAGTAACCCAGTACCTTTGTGATTCTTCATAGACATAAACAGAGAGAAGTAGTTCCGGCTACGATGTTCTTCCGCAAGACGCAAGCAGTTCTGTTTATTAACCGTTAGAGCGTCAAAAGTTCCCTACCGCAGCTTTAATATTGCATTAAAAACACTTTAAATGTGCCATCTGCTATACTTGTAAGTATATTTGAATATATTCGTATTCAATAGTTTGAGGTGTTTGGAGTATAACCGCTGATAAAAACACCCAAAAGTAATCTACACCAGTCCATCAATTAACTTCTTGTGAAGTAAAAAGCTCAGTGTTTGTAAATCACAATACTGTATAAACATAAAAAACCTATCAAAATGTCTAAAACTTTTACTAATATTAAAGTGAAAATGGAAAATAAAACCTAAATCAAAATAATAATAGTAGCCTAAAAAAAAAAAAAAAAAAAGAATGTCAGTGGTACTAGAATAACACGGTGTCAGATTTTTTAAATACTGCACAGTTATTAGCATGAGCTGCTCTTAATGTTGCACACCAGTTCATACCAGTAGTGTCAATTTCTACTTGCTCAAAAAATCTCTACCTGCATCAAAAAATTTAATAAAATAACCTATAGATGAAGGCTTTCTATATGTCACGTCCTGTCCAAGTCCTTTTTGACAGTATCCAACGATAGTCTGAAGTCTGGTTTAAGATATTTGATTTAAGTTTGACAATATGAAAATTAAGTTTTTATTAGTATTTTTATTTAATTGTATTCATATTGTTGTACACATTATAGTCATATTGTCATTTTTATTCATTTGCAAATTTAAGTTTATATTTTTTTATGTTTGTTGAAAGTTCTTTTACTGGTTTACTATCACAATAATTTTTCTTTAGCAAAAATGACCTTGCGTCCCCTGATGTTGGCTTCACAGACTCTTGTTGTTCTGTTATGGAGGCATCATCGCAATCATTCCTTAGAGATTTCCATTGGCTCGCAGGCCTACATCAACAGATCGTGCAGCTGCACAGTGATGGATCTGCCAAGACCAAATCACATGTTCTCCGACTGTTGAAATTGTTTTCCATTGCATTCGCGGGTCTCTTGACTCACACACACACACAGATTAAAGTGAAGCGAGTGGAAAGCTTAATTATACTGACTCTTATCTTTTTTTTCTTTCTTTTTTTTTTACATGTGTAATTAGTGGCATCCCAAATCATTTCAAACAATCAGCTGTCTCAACAGCGAATATTCATTATGCTCTTAATAAGAAAAGAAGAACGGCTTTGAGAGAAGGCAAATTAATAAAACGTTTAAGAAGTTCTGCAGGATCCTAAATAGTTCAATATTAACTTCTATCAGTATAAAAAAGACAACCTTGAGAACCGTGATATTTCCACTAATGATCCATCAAAGTAGCTTATTATTTCTGAAGCAGAAATTAAATAAATTGTCATTATCGCACAGTGCTGTCATGTCCACTGTCTGATCACCCCGTTCTTGTGTGTGTGTGTGTGTGTGTTTCTGTATATGTCTGCATTTCGTGCGCACATGGTGTTTTGTTTTGGTTTTGATCGCTCGTCTTGCACCTATCTTTGGCGTTCCTCCCTCCCCCTCATTATCACAGTTTCCGTTTCTAATGGTTTGACCTCGCTCACCTGAATTCAATGTCTGTTCATCTCTTGCTCTATTTATTCCTGTCTGTCGCGCCTATCGGTGCCAGATCGTTGTTCGGCAACAATCCCCGTGTATCCACTTTGTCTGATCCTGTCAAGCCGTGTTCTGTCGTGCCTCTGTTTGCTGCTATTGGTTTGTTTTGTTTTTCTTTTTCCCCCCCTCCCTCATTTCCTAGACCGGGCACCGGCATTTCCCAGAAGAGTTTTTGCACGGTCGCTGGCTCGCTCGTGGCTTCCTCCCCTCTCCGCTATCATCGCGGCCGCGCCGTTGAGCGCCCCCTGCCGGGTGTTTTTGCAAGGACATTTGAAGTCTCTTTTTCTGTTGGACATTTTTTCCTAATTTCCCGGCCTGTTTTTGTTCATTGGAGGAAGTTTTTTCTTTTGAGGTTTTTGAATAAATTGGTCCTGCACCGTAACCTGCATCTGTGTCCAGTTGTGTTCCTGACAGAACGATCTGGCCAAGATGGACACAGCAGGTACAGACTCTGTCAGAACCGCAGTCACCCAGCAGGGTGTTCTTTTGGGCCAACACGAAGCCAGACTCACGAATACCACAAGGGAGATGGAGTTCTTAGCCAACCAAGTGGCTGAGTTGACCAACCGGATCCAAGAGCTGCAACGAGAGGCTCCTCAGGGTGGTGCAGTTCACCATCTTTCTCACCATGAGCCTGAGCCCCGATGCAATAACCCACCACCCTATGATGGGGACCCCAATTCCTGCCGGGCCTTCTTGTCCCAGTGTTCTGTGGTGTTTGCCTTGCAGCCACGCACATACGCACTTGAGATGTCCAAAGTGGCTTTTGTTTTGACTCTTCTGACCGGCAAGGCCAGAGACTGGGGAACCTCCGTCTGGGAGACCAAAGCTCCCTGTTGTGCTTCTTTTAAAGATTTCCGCCAGGAGATGGAGAGACTGTTCGACCGCTCTGCAAGAGGTCAGGAAGCGGCTGACCAGCTAGCACGGCTCCGTCAGGCGGGTCGCTCAGTGACGGACTATGCCATTCATTTTAAGACTCTTGCAGCGACCTGCGACTGGAATGAGGGGGCCTGTCGAGCTATGTTCCGTGCTGGGCTAGAGGATGACATCCAGGATGAGCTGGCCACTCAGGACCTGCCACGTGACTTTGACGATCTGGTTAACATGGCGTTGCGCATCGAGGTTCGCCTTCACCGCCGTCGTCAGCGCCTGGCAGTTCGTGCACCCTGGAGGACTGAGGAGTCGTCATCTGTCTCCCCCACAGAAACCACTGAGCCTGAGCCTATGCAGGTGGGGCGCCTTCGGCTCACTCCTCAACAAAAGCAGCAACGCCTCGCCCTAGGACTATGTCTGTATTGCGGCAAATCAGGTCACTTCGCAGTGGGCTGTCCACTAAAAGTCAAGGCTCACCAGTAAAGAGGGGGATCCTGGTGAGCGCTACCCCTTTATTACATCCCCCCTCCTCTCGCACTCTCCTTCCTGTCTCTATTCAGTTTGGTGGTGTCCTTAACTCCTGTACAGCACTGGTTGACTCGGGAGCTGAGGGCAACTTTATGGACCTCTCTCTAGCCACCCGTTGGGGAATTCCTTCCATTCCTCTTCCCAAACCTATTCCTGCCCGTTCATTGAATGGCACTTTAATAACCACTGTCTCATATGCCACTCCCCCTGTTAATCTTATAGTCTCGGGCAATCACCGGGAGGTGACCACGCTGTACCTTCTTGAATCCCCGAGTGCTCCCATAGTTCTGGGGCACCCGTGGTTGGTGCAACATGGCCCTCACGTGGATTGGTCCAACAACTCTGTCCTGTCTTGGAGTAAGTTTTGTCTTGCGTCTTGTCTGGGTGCTGCCTCTTTTCCTGTGTCTGTGTGTCCTGTCTTGCAGGTGGAGGCTGCTGATTTGAAGGGGGTCCCGGTGGAGTACCACGACCTGTGCCAGGTGTTTAGTAAGTCCCGGGCCACCTCCTTACCTCCACATCGCCCTTATGACTGTGCCATCGAGCTCCTCCCAGGCGCTTCTCCGCCCAAGGGTCACTTGTTTTCCCTTTCAGGCCCTGAAAGAGAGGCCATGGACAAATATATTAATGAATCCCTCAAAGCCGGTCTCATCCGACCCTCTTCATCTCCTGCAGGTGCTGGGTTCTTCTTTGTCAAGAAGAAGGACGGCTCCTTGCGTCCTTGTATAGATTATCGAGGCCTGAATGACATCACTATTAAAAACAGGTACCCCTTGCCTCTAATGTCATCTGCCTTTGAGTTATTGCAGGGAGCCAAGGTCTTCACCAAGCTAGACCTTCGGAATGCCTATCACCTTATTCGCATACGTGAGGGGGATGAGTGGAAGACAGCTTTCAACACACCTACGGGACACTTTGAGTACCGGGTCCTACCATTCGGTCTGACCAATGCCCCAGCTGTCTTCCAGGCCCTGGTTAATGACGTGTTGAGAGACATGGTGAATCGCTTTGTCTTCGTGTATCTTGATGATATCTTGATATTCTCCCCATCTCTGCAGGTACACACTCAGCATGTTCGCCAGGTGTTACAACGGCTGCTGGAGAACCAGCTCTATGTTAAGGCGGAGAAGTGCGTCTTCCATGCCCAGTCGGTTCCGTTCCTGGGGTTCGTTGTTTCTGCGGGGGAGATCAAAGCCGACCCCTGTAAGGTAAGGGCCGTTGCCGAGTGGCCAGCTCCTGACTCTCGTAAAGCTCTGCAGCGGTTCCTGGGGTTTGCCAACTTCTATCGGCGGTTCATCCGGAACTTTGGTCAGATTGCTGCACCTTTAACGGCACTCACCTCTCCCAAGGTACCGTTCAAGTGGAATACTGGGGCACAGGAGGCCTTTGATAGATTAAAGTCCCGTTTTATCTCTGCTCCTGTCTTGTCTATTCCAGACCCTGAACGGCAATTCATTGTTGAGGTGGATGCCTCCGATGTCGGAGTGGGCGCGGTCCTATCTCAGCGGTCGCACGAGGATGGAAAGGTGCATCCCTGCGCCTTCTTCTCCCACCGCCTGAGTCCCCCAGAACGGAATTACGACATAGGTAATCGGGAGTTGTTGGCGGTCAGGCTGGCTTTGGGGGAGTGGCGTCACTGGTTGGAGGGCGCGGCTCAGCCCTTCCTGGTCTGGACGGATCACAAGAACCTCGAGTATGTCCGTTCGGCCAGGAGGCTGACCTCTCGACAGGCTCGCTGGGCCCTCTTCTTTGGCCGGTTCAATTTCTCACTGTCTTACAGGCCCGGGTCAAAGAATGTTAAGCCCGATGCTCTTTCTCGTCTCTTCGAGGCTCCTGGGGGAGGGGAGTCAGCAGACACTATCTTGCCCAAAGGGGTGGTGGTGGCATCCCTCTCTTGGGACATCGAGAGACGAGTAGAGGAGGCCCTACTTAAGGGGCCTGTGCCGAAGGGGTGCCCAGCGGGTAATCTGTTTGTTCCCACCAAGTTGCGCTCTGAAGTCATCCAGTGGGGTCACTCATCCAGGCTAGTCTGTCATCCAGGAGTCCGGAGGTCGCTGGCTGCCATCCGTCAGCGATTCTGGTGGCCATCCATGGCCAAGGATGTCAGGCAGTTCGTGGCTGCCTGCTCGGTGTGCGCTCAGAACAAGACTTCCAACGCGCCTCCCGTTGGTCTGCTCCACCCATTGCCCATCCCTTCCCGCCCCTGGTCACATTTGGCCCTTGATTTTGTCACTGGCCTTCCGGAATCCAAGGGTAACACCGTCATTCTTACGGTGGTGGACCGTTTCTCTAAGGCGGCCCATTTCATTCCCCTTCCCAAGCTCCCCTCAGCCAAAGAGACTGCTCAGGTGATGGTTGATCATGTATTCCGGATTCATGGTCTTCCGGTCAACGTGGTCTCTGATAGGGGTCCCCAGTTTGTCTCTCGGTTTTGGAGGGAATTCTGTCGGCAGATCGGGGCCTCTACGAGTCTGTCTTCAGGATTCCATCCCCAGACCAACGGGCAGTCCGAGCGGGCAAACCAGGATTTGGAACGTTCTCTTCGCTGCCTGGCATCCCACAATCCCGGCTCCTGGTGTCAACAGCTGTCCTGGGTAGAATACGCCCATAACTCCCTTCCTGTTTCTGCCACAGGTATGTCCCCATTCCAGTGTTCTGTCGGTTATCAACCTCCCTTGTTTCCCACACAGGAACCCGAGGCTGCGGTCCCGTCTGCTTTGGCCTTTGTCCGACGGTGTCGCCGCACCTGGAAGAGGGCCAAGGCGGCCTTGGCCCAGGCTAATAGGCGGACTAAAGCAGCGGCCGACCGTCACCGAACTCCTGCTCCCCGCTATGTGTGTGGTCAAAGGGTATGGCTCTCTACCAAGGACCTGCCTCTCAGGGTAGCCTCACGCAAGTTGGCACCCAGGTTCATTGGCCCATACCGGATCACGAAGATCCTGAGTCCGGCGGCGGTGCAGCTCAAGCTCCCTACCACGCTTGGTCGGGTGCACCCTGTTTTCAATGTTTCCAGGGTTAAACCTGTGTTCTATTCCCCTCTTGTTCCATCTGCCCCAACCCCCCCTCCCCCCCGTCTAGTGGATGGCTCCCCGGTCTATACGGTGCGGAGGTTGCTAGATGTCCGACGTAGGGGTCGGGGCTTTCAATATCTTGTGGACTGGGAGGGCTATGGCCCAGAGGAGAGAAGCTGGGTTCCGGCCCGGGACATCTTGGATCGGACACTTGTCGAGGACTTCTACCGGCGACGAGGTGAGCCCCTTCCTGCGGCGCCTGGTGGCGTCCGTCGGAGGGGGGGTACTGTCATGTCCACTGTCTGATCACCCCGTTCTTGTGTGTGTGTGTGTGTGTGTTTCTGTATATGTCTGCATTTCGTGCGCACATGGTGTTTTGTTTTGGTTTTGATCGCTCGTCTTGCACCTATCTTTGGCGTTCCTCCCTCCCCCTCATTATCACAGTTTCCGTTTCTAATGGTTTGACCTCGCTCACCTGAATTCAATGTCTGTTCATCTCTTGCTCTATTTATTCCTGTCTGTCGCGCCTATCGGTGCCAGATCGTTGTTCGGCAACAATCCCCGTGTATCCACTTTGTCTGATCCTGTCAAGCCGTGTTCTGTCGTGCCTCTGTTTGCTGCTATTGGTTTGTTTTGTTTTTCTTTTTCCCCCCCTCCCTCATTTCCTAGACCGGGCACCGGCATTTCCCAGAAGAGTTTTTGCACGGTCGCTGGCTCGCTCGTGGCTTCCTCCCCTCTCCGCTATCATCGCGGCCGCGCCGTTGAGCGCCCCCTGCCGGGTGTTTTTGCAAGGACATTTGAAGTCTCTTTTTCTGTTGGACATTTTTTCCTAATTTCCCGGCCTGTTTTTGTTCATTGGAGGAAGTTTTTTCTTTTGAGGTTTTTGAATAAATTGGTCCTGCACCGTAACCTGCATCTGTGTCCAGTTGTGTTCCTGACAAGTGCTTTATTATTATGACTTTTTTCCTGGTGTTTTCCATAATCCAGTCAGGAGTATTTTTTAAATGACTATTATAGCACAAGTCATAATAATAGAGCATGATCAGCTGGGCAGCTGTGCATATGATCTCATCGGTAAGAGGAAACCAGTTTAATGGCATGTTGTCCAGCGAAGATGGATCTTTGTGGCTTTTTCATGAAGAGCTGCTCCTGTGGACAGTCGCTGGAATCATTCTGCCAGGCCTGACTCTTAGTGGCCTTGAGAACATCTGCCATTGCTAGCAGAGCAATCAAGGGCTATCTTCATTTTGAGACTAAAACAGACACAAAAACTATAAATAAATAATAAAATAAAAATGTTTACAAGCTTGCTGTGTATTGCATGTCCAAGGCAACATAGTAAAATGGATCCACATACCGTAAGTGAGTGATTTGAAACACTTTACATAAGACGTCAACTAACTTGATGTTAGCATGCTGCAAAGATAATGACACAATACTTTATTAATCAACAGAGAATGTAATATGCAAATGTTAAGTGAATTGGCAATTGTTTTTGCACTGAAACATATGCACTATTTATTTCCACCTCAGAATCAAAAATAGTAAACAAATAAGTAACACTGAAAAATAAAACACTAATATTCTTTCATTAATATTTGTATTTAATTATTTACAGCTATTAACCATTATGAATGATTTTTTTACAGAGCTACACCCATTGATTTATTATTATAGTTTATATTAATATTTCGAATTACTTTTTAGTTTTATATTTTGTTTTCTTATTTAAGTTTTAGTAATTTTGTTGTGATTTTGACGTTTTTATAGATCTAAATGTCGATATCATTTAGCTTAGTTATTTGATTACATAAATTAAAAATATTGTTTAAAATATAATTTTTCCAAGTTGTAAATAAAAAAGATGATTGGAGTGTGTAAGAAAATACTGTTTCATACTAAATTATTTATTTCTACTTTGAAACTTGCTGTTTCTTTTAAATATTTGTAAAATTTACTAGCAATTTTTACTAGAGTTAACTAGAGTTAAAATTGTTTCAAAAATATTCTTAGTGTAAATGAAAATGAGAAATGTTGCCTTGGTTACTAGTTTAACAATAAATTGAATATGATTCCTGTCATGACAACTTTCGGAGGGATAGGCACGGTGATGCACATGCTAATGTTAATGTATTTGGTCTTGGCGTAATAGATCTGCTACACTACTGCTGCGGCAGAGCAAGTACAGAGACTTGCTACTGCCAATACATCCACAACATGCCGCTGTGAGCATGTAAGAAATATTGCTGCTGCAAATATAACGTATTAAACAACCCCCATATTGTGAACATGAATCACCTTGTAGCAGATCTACACAGGTGGAGCTGGGGAAGGTGGAGGGTTTCTGAGGCAAGCTACAGCAAGCATATATTTGAATGCTGAGCAGCAAGCTCATTGGCTACAGATACAGGAGAGAACCAATCAGCTGTGCCATGTGATGATGTCATTAGGTCTGATTGAGTTAGACCTATTGGACTGCTCCATCTAGAGTTTCATGCCAGAACTCTGAATTTCTTTCTCTCTCTTTTTTTTTTTTTTACATTTCAGTTAATGTTATTTTATTTCAATTAACTATTATTATTATTATTATTACATTTTAATAATAAACCTGCTATATATGATGCATTCTGCCTAGTCGGTAAAAATATAAATAATGCTGCCTTTACATGATTAAATTGAGGTATTTTACAAGAGAGTATTATCCTTTTATGTTATACACTACAGTGCGTCTGTGTCTATTGGTTGCTTGAAATGCAAGACTAGGTATGTGTTGTGAATGTGCTGTTGTTATTCATGAAAATACGACAGACAAATCAACTTTTTGTTATGAGTTCTGAGCTGTTTCCAGCTGTTAGAAGCATCTTTGGTAGTTTCATCTCTGTTGTAGAGCTGTCCGTCAGTGCAAATAACTGGCTGAAGTAGCTCGTTATTTCTCCAGCGGGAATGACAAGGATTGTCTTTATGGCATGGCGCTCTGTTACAGAGACATGTGATTGTGACAGGTCGTGTATGTATGCACTGTAATGAGCATGAACGTATGGAACACAAGACTTTCACAGAAAATATAGCCTTTATTCATCAGCATATACTGACAGAGAAAACTGTTGTTCACATTTAGCTGGAGTGAATAGAGCAGAAGAGAATTAAAATGGGATCTGAGCTGCTTGGGAATTCTGGATGGCGTTTGTGTCCAGACTGATGGGGATGAGAGACTTTCTGCAAAGCAAATAATCTGAATAATTCCTCTCTGTCTCTCGGTTTTGTTTGAGTAACTGGTGTAGACTGCTTGTAAACAGCATGCAATGACACTGATTTATATTTACATTTATGCATTTACCAGATGCTTTCCTCCAAAATGACCAATAATAAAGGAATGATGACAATGTTATTTGAATGTGACAGGGGTTAGTTATTATCAATTTGTCTTGGACTTCATAATAAACTTTAAAATGTCATTACTTTCAGTATTTTGTATTGAACTATATAACAGACTCTACACAGGGTTATTATAGTCAACTAAAATTAAAACCATTTTTATATTAAATAAAACTAGATATTATTTAAAGTAGCAACATTGCTCATTTTCTTTTATTTTAACGTGACATTCTAAAATAAAATAAAAATAAAACTGAAAATTATTAAAAACTATATATATATAAAACCTAGAAAGAAAATTACAAAAGCAAAAATAATGACTAAAACTTTAAATTAAATAAAAATAAACCTCATTCAAAAAATTTATAAAAACTTTTATCGTATCTCGATACTTAAATAATAGACTTCTTTTAAAATATTGAAATTCTGTATATTCATTGCGGACAGGACTTCGGTAATAAAAATCACTATAACATGTTTACTGCTAGAGCTTCTGGACTTGAACTAACTGATATCCAGTTTCAGGCTAAAGCTGATTTAATCTTAATAGCTTCTAAATAAGAACTATAATGATAAAACGAACTCTAATGTAACAGAATATGTGTATGATGCCATAATGGATATAATGATGGCCATATCCATTATGTAGTGATTGTGATGATTACATAATAAATTTGTTTTTATTTATGCTTTATAACAGTAAAACAAAACATTCCTAAGCAGCACACCAATGATTTTGTATGCTGTGTGATAAATATGCGCAGATTAGAAGTGAAATAAATTCTACCACAAATGAATTACAAACATTAAGTAATACATAAATAAGATGCAGTATATAAATAAATAAATATATGAAATAATAAATAAAAATATTAACTTGCTTTTTTGATGCAGGTGGCATGGTATTCTTAAGAAACGCTGTCATCTTTAATAATTTAATGGCTAAGTGACTGGCAAAACAACAATTCAAATTAGAAAAGTATATCGAAAATCAAATGTTTTGTGTGATGGCATTTTGCTACTGCATTTAAACACACAGAATACAGATCGTAATAGGCATGACTACATATTAGACTGAATCTATATCACATACCACATGTTCTCTACCCTCACTGTTACATAGCAACAATTTTGTATCCATAGGAACAGCTTTAAACTTAAAAAAAAAAAAGTATTTTTATCTCTCCATTTTTCCCTCTAAAGCAAAACAAGAATTCTAATTGTAAATGCATAGACTTTGTGTCACTGCATTGTCTTTTTTTGAGTTTACCACTTAAGCTGTGTCCTAACCAACACAATTCCAGCGACAAGCATATTGGCAGTTCACATAAAATGTTAAACGACAACGCGGCGTGACAGAATCACTCAGATTATCACAGCCATTAAGAAGTGCAGAAGCGCACTGCACCTCCAACGAAATGAGCAAGTTTAGAATCGAATTCATAAATATTAAACCTTTTTAACATTATTAAAACTACATACTGAGTGACTGATACATGACTACACTTGTTGGTTCATTCAGTTTTAACGTACATGCTTGCTTTATTTTCGAAATCTGAGTTAAACTATCTGTTGTTGCTTACAATGTGGCTATAAATGTCTAGCTAAATTATATTCAAACACACATTAGACACTTTTAACATTGAATAAAACATAATAACAGCCACGACGTCACAGAAATAGAAGCTGTTTCTAAAATAGAAACTTGGTAATATGGTAACAGGAATATTTAACTAAATTTAATATTTAATATTGCAATTATTGAATCATTACATTTATTAAATGAATCAAATGCATTATATTATATTATATTATATTATATTATATTATATTATATTATATTATATTATATTATATTATATTATTGTGGCGAGTGGGGCGGGGCCGAGAGGCGTGGGAACGAGGAGTGAGGCCAGGTGTAGTGATTGAAGATGAGCTGCACCTGCGCCCCACCGCCAGTATCGAGTCCCACGTAGGAGATGGAAGGATATAAAACTGGAGCGACGACCGTGAAGGACGAGAGAGGACCAGGCCTGGGACATTATTTTATGTTTTGGCTTTTATTTGTGCGCGTCAGTCGCCGTGAGGGGCTGACGTGCTGTTTTGTGTTTATTTTTGATTATTAAAATGTTTTTTGATTGTGCGCCGGTTCCCGCCTCCTCCTTCCGGATGAATATGGAGTTTTTTATTATTACAGTGGTGCCGAAACCCGGGAGAAGGAGGGACGCGCTGCTGAAGATCCCTCGCTGCTGTGGTGAATCCGCGGTGCCCTCGAGCTGGCGAGGTATGTGCCGCCAGGGACGCTCGAGGCGGTGGGCTGGAGCGAGTTGCCGGGGACTGGCGAGCTCGCTGCCGACCGCCCACGATATGGAGGGGCGGCTGCCGTCCGTGAGGGAGCGGAGGAGTCGGCGCCGTTCGCCAGGGGGCCGGAGCCTGCTTCCTCCGCGATGGAATCTGGAGGGGCAGGGAACGGGGGACTCCTGCCACTGCCCAAAACCGGAGGAGCCGTCGCCGTCCACCGCGCAGCGGAGGAGTGTCGCGCCGTCCGCCGAGGGCCGTCCAGTGCCACCGCCAGGCACCGCGGAGGAGATCGCCCAGCTGGTGGAGGGCCGAGCAGCAGTGCGTCTGGGAACCGGATTTTTTTTTTTTCTCTCTCCCCTCTCTCGTCCTTGTCGCTCCTCCTTCCATCTCCTTTTCTCTCGCCTCATCTGTCCTACCCCCAGGTTCCTGCAGGTCCCCGTGAGCGGTCCCCCCCGGAGGGAAGGGGGGGGGGGGGGGGAGTAGAGCGCAGTCTCGGGACTACCCCCCGGCCTGCGAGGGGCGATGGGGGTATGTGGCGAGTGGGGCGGGGCCGAGAGGCGTGGGAACGAGGAGTGAGGCCAGGTGTAGTGATTGGAGATGAGCTGCACCTGCGCCCCACCGCTAGTATCGAGTCCCACGTAGGAGATGGAAGGATATAAAACTGGAGTGACGACCGTGAAGGACGAGAGAGGACCAGGCCTGGGACATTATTTTATGTTTTGGCTTTTATTTGTGCGCGTCAGTCGCCGTGAGGGGCTGACGCGCTGTTTTGTGTTTATTTTTGATTATTAAAATGTTTTTTGATTGTGCGCCGGTTCCCGCCTCCTCCTTCCGGATGAATATGGAGTTTTTTATTATTACAATTATATTATATTATATTATATTATATTATATTATAGTTTTTAACTAATCTAGGATGAAAATCTGTGTTTTGTGTTCTGAAGAAACAAAGTCACCTACATCTTGGATGCTCTGGGGGTATGCAGATAAACATCAAATTTTCATTTTTGGCTGAACTATACCTTTAAGTATCATTTAAAAATGTATCTTGCCCCATTATTCACTGAATAACTAATAGTTCACCGAACATGTACTCATTCTCAGGCCATCCACGATATAGATGAGTTCGCTTCTTCATTGGAACAGATTTGGAGAAATGTAGCATTACCTGTGGATCCTCTGTAGTGAATGGGTGCCGTCAGAATCAGAGTCCAAAACATCACAATAATCCACAAGCAATCCACATCACTCGAGTCCATAACAAATGTTTTTAACTTTTAATAGTCCTGGCTCTAAGCATAATATTGCTTTCTCTAGTGAAAAAAAAAGTTGTCTTGTCTGAATCAGAATAGAAATCAATAGCCCAAAACAGTTCTAAATAAATATATCAATAAATTTTGATGTGAGAGGACAATAGATTCCCCCAAATCTGTTCCCATGAAGAATCAAACTCATCTACATCTTGTATGGCCTCAGGGGGAGTAAATTTAAGCAGATTTTCATTTTTGGGTGAACTATTCTTTTTTAAAATGTCAAAACACTTGTAAATGACATTACATTTTGTCATTGTTTCGAGTAAATGTCCTTACACTGCCAGAGATCTTGTCATGCACTCAATCAGAGCGTGTCCTGCGGCGCAATCAGCCGTTCTGATGAGACGCTCACACCAGGTACAAGCACAGACTCCCAAACACTCTCTCGCATTGTCTCCTTCACCTTTGAAGCCCGAAGCTCCTCGTCACAGCTGCCCCTTCAGGGTTTTCTTTCGCCTCAGTGTCTTTCAAAGGCTGTCATCCTGCTTCACTGGAGAACAAAGTCTTTCATTCCCTCCGCGCTGTGTGAAAACAGAAGGTGAAACGCTTCCCGCTGGTGGAAGGAAAGGGTCATGACCCTGGATCAACATCACCTGGATGAAAATGTTTAAAAAGCCCTCGTGGGTCGTGAGTGCTCTGGAAATGTTTGTCTACACCTGAACCTGCCCTGTGCCATTACAGAGGCCACGGCATGAGCTGTGTGTTCATCATAACGTGATCTTTCTGTTGTTATATAAACTCTGACTCTCCAGAAAACAGACCTCATAATTGATTTATTGTCCTAAAACACTTTTTCTTATCGATTCAAAAAAGGAGAGTATTTTTATGTGATATCTAATAGATAGCTGGAAAAAACTGTGTGCTGATAGACAATACCAGCTGACAAACTGTCTTCACAGATTCAGTTTGCATGCTGAGTGTGACGGGGATGCTTGCATGTGATTTTCTTTGTTAGATGCAATTCCGCACCACACTTGCTGCTCTGTATAATTTAGTCTGAGGAGTGTGACATCGAAATGGGAGAGAGAAAATAACCAGGAGACTGCAAAATTAAAAAAAGTAAAGAAAAAAAAAATCTTTTACATGTATATAAATATGTATAATAAATATATTTTAAAAATAATGTGCTATTTTATAATTAATATTGTTTGTTAATCTTACGCGATTATTTGTTGTATAATTTATATAAATTATATATAATGTGTGTGTGTGTGTGCGTTATGTTTTCAATTATTCCACTTATACTACAGTTACCACACCTAAAGTTGTTCAGATGTTGTATTTCAAGACATTCATCAGGTTTTTGTCATTAAAACACTCTTGTGTAGGATGAATTTCTTACGCATCTCATCGCACACCTTGCTAATTTCAAAATGTCATTTTAGACCTAGCAGTGGAGGATTGAGCAATTGATAGCAGTTATTATTGAAGTTATTAGAGAGAGAGATTAAACGTGTGAATTACTGTTCCTGTATTACCTTCAGCAGCAGCGTCTCTTCTAATAGCAAAACTGTAAGTTCATCCGCTTCAAAAACAGCACCGTATTACATCACTTGTCAAAAATGACATGCAACTTTGAAGTTTTTGAGCTATTTTACATCAGATTCTAGTTTAAATTGTTAGAGCAGCACTAAGAACATATTTCTGTGTGCGTTTATGTTTCGTGTAAGTGGGTGTGTGTCCATACTGTGTGTGTGTGTGTGTGTGTGTGTGCATTTGAGAGGGATTACTTACATACAGTATATTAGAATGTAAATTAACTACATATTTTTATATATTTTATATATATTAAAGTAAGGACAATAAGTAACTTTTTAGGTATTTTATTATCTAAAATCAATATTTGTATTCATAAATATGCCCTCAATGGTGTACAAATACCTATGCCAATGTTTAAACTAATCCTCGTAAATGAAGAATTTATTATCTTTATATACATGGGACGGGTAGGTCGACGGAGGCTTCCATGTAGTTCCGCCATCTTGCAAAACTATAATAGCAGAGAGGGACAAAAAGTACTAAGCCAACGCGTTTCCACAGCGCGTTTTCGGACAGAGCCAGAAACGCAGGTGCAGAGCAGTGAGAGGCGCTTGAAACTGCACCGGCAAGTTTAAAAGTCTGGATTGCATTCTTATTATGGACCATACATATGCCGCGCCACAGGAGAAGAAAACATTGTCGCCAAAACAGTCAAAAATTGAACGTAAAAGGAAACGTGACCGTAGATTACAGAAAACAAGAGTTAATGTCGGGGAAGCTTTTTCTAGGTGGAAAGAGCTAATGCTGGATAAAGATTTCAAAAGAGAGTGGCCAGTTTTCTGTGTTACAATCTATATTATAATATTTTTTTTTATATCTAACAATGCACATAATTCAGAAAATATAACGAATAAAGAAGACATAACTACTAATTACAATATTTCATGTTTCCACAGTCAGTAATTCATACTGTAACATTCGTTTGTTTATGGTCATGTTGCAGTTTGTTTGAAATAACACACCTGTTCACCTGAAGGAAAACTCGACGAAGTGCTATTAGAAGACATCCTGTCAAAGCTTTTTGGTACATATCGCCTACCGTAGATGCAACGCGCATTTGTTTTATTTTTAGTGATTATATTTAAACTCATAAACTGTTTTATATCTATAACAATTATAGATGTGTATCTGTAATCTTTTCTTTTTGTGACAAGTAAGCACTTTTTATCCTGAAGATCCTAAAACTGTATAAATTAATGTCAAATTTATTTAAACTATGAATGTATTTTTACATATTTTAGAATTGATCTATTTATAATAGTGTTTTTTTTTTTTTTTTTTACTTGTTTTTTATGACAACTAAGCACTTTTAATTCTGAAGTTCTCATTCCTGTAATACAGTATAAGTTATCTTGTCTGGACACTCTGATCTTTGTATTTAAATATGCATAATTTAAATTCAATACAACAAATACAACCTTATACCTCTATGTATTGTTTCAATTACATTTGTCTCTGTAAGACAGTAAGATAAAGGTGCATCGGTGCTGGTATTTGGGCTGTGTAAATGCTGTTTTGTGGGGGCAGGGTGCTATCAGCATAACAGTTTGCTAATATTAGTATACTAGCTGTGAGGAACAGAGTAGCAGGATCAGTCTCCAGAGATGAAGAAGAAGACAGCGTCCACAGTAATAACACAATTAACAACTCAAGATAAAAACAAGATTAGCCCTTTAACAAAGCATTTGAAGAGTGTATTTGAGTCTACCATGTACATAGACTTGCGCTGATGTTCACAATGCAAAACTCCTCATTTACATTGATAAAGACAGTCAGTCATAATTGTGGTTTTACCCCAAATGTAAAATTTGAACTATATTGTCATACAAAGTAAAAATGTATGTGAAACCTAATAGAAATTGGAACAAGTTGCATATAAGTAAAATATATATTGCTGATATATAGGGTTGGTATTGACATATTTAATAACATATAAAAAGTCATCATATAGATATTATTAATGTTTGTACATACAGTATACACATTTTACATTTTTTTTTTTATATATGTTATAAAATTATATATTCATCTAGAGAGAAAATGTCTGTATATGTGAAAAATGTATATTGTCTTATAACTTATATTGCCATATTACAATATGTGACCCTAGAGAACAAAACCAACTTAAGTTGCTTTGATTTGATTTATTTATGTATTTAAAAATTATTGATTTTTCTTTTATGCCAAAAATCATTAGGATATTAAGATCATGTTCCATGGAGATATTTGTACATTTCCTACCATAAATATATCAAAACATCATTTTTGATTAGTAAAATGCATTGCTAAGAACTTCATTTGGACAGTTTTAAAGGCAATTTTCTCAGTATTTAGATTGGTGTTTTTTTTTTGACCCACAAATTCCAGATTTTCAAATAGTAAGATGTCTTATATCTTAACAAACCATACATCAATGGAAAGATTGTTTATTCAGCTTTCAGATTATAAATCTCAATTTCGAAAAAATTTACCCTTATGACTGGTGGTCCAAGGCCACATATTATATTTCCATATGTTACATGCATATTTTTGTGATTTAAAGTCAAAAAGCAAATGAAAGACATTTATTTTATTGACGAACAGTTGAAAATGTGAAGATGTTGGTGATGCAACTAATTTCAACCATTATTATGCAAATATGGTTTGAGTTTGAGTTCCTCTTTAAAGGTACAGTATCAATAACCTCAAACCATAAATGAATGCAATCTAAAAAAGAAAAAAAAGAAAACGTAATGCATGTTTATTTTGTTGGTGATCAATAAAAAAAAAAAAAAAAAAGGCATGCATTTTTTCTGTGCTGAAAAGTAGACATTTGCATTAATCATGTAAATCTTTCTGCTTGTGTGAAACATTTTCTCTTGTTGAAACATGGTCCCTTTAGGTGAAGTGCTAACTACGAATGAGAGATTTTAATTCGAATGCAGTTCAGTAGCAGTAAACTAAAGCACTATGCTGTCAGGCAAATCATATTATGCATTTGTTTTAGTGAGCCAAGTCGTTTATAAATCCATATAAGTCTTATGAGGTGGGTTATCAAACCCGTCAGTCCAGAAGTCCTGTAGGAGCCTTTTGTTCGTCTTCTAAGAACCTCAAAAAGGCATCCTGTCAGACATACTGCCTCCTGAGTCCTTTCTGCAATTATGCAGATCAATCTTGTTGAAAAGAAAAACTGTCAGCCAAGAGCAGGTTATAATTATGACCCTCCAATCTGTGATCTCTCAATCCTCCAAGCGCTAATTGATTCTGACACACTATTCTGTTCTGTTAAAATCGTCTCTGAATGTAACATGCTCTCGGCTTCGGAAAGCAACAGCAATCGCTGAGACTTGGTTTGAAACTTTTAAGTACAGTATGTTTCTATAAGTGTCTAGGGATTCTGTGCTTTTAACATCAAGACTGAAATAGTGAAACACATCTAAGAGAAGGTAGTTGGCATCTTCCATTAGAGCTGTAATATACATTTTTCAGATACAATCATGACCTTTACAAACAGTCATGACCTTTTTTTCTCTGCAGCAATAGAAAAATAATAGTCGAACATTCCTCCCATAGATCAGATGGTAGAACATTGGCCATTAGTGGACGTTGCCTGAACTGATAAATGCATGTAAACTTTGGGGAAAATGTTTATTAATTGGGGTATGCATTGCATTCATGTTTTACATTTTATCATTTCTATTCCTTGCAACTGTTTGAGCTACAGATATTTTCGTGACACTAAGTACATTTAAGCCAGAGATTCTTATTATCATAATGTGCAATGATCTCATTCACATTGAATGAAAGTTAATCTGGTTGATTGTTTTTGATTTTAAATTTTTTCCTTAAAATCAGCATAAATTAAATTCAGCACAACAAGCACTACCATGATTTCCAGTAGCCTATCACTTGTATCAGTAATATGCATAATCAGCTTAAAGAACTTTTTCTCATTTCAAATCAGTTGATTGATAAGTGCAAGTTACTTTTAATGCATTTATAATTTTAATAAACTCATGGAAAGGAAATTCAGAATATAAATGCATTTTTTTTTCCTCACAAAGATTCATATACCAGCAGTCAAATGTTCGGACACACATTCTGATTCTTTATTTTGAATATTTTACACATTTTAGAATAATAGTGAAGCAACAAAAAGAGAAAAATAAATGTAATAAAAATATTGGAACTTTTAATAATTTTTAATGAAAATGCTTGAAATGATTAATTGTTAAACTATTAATTGATCCCAGATTCATAATGGATGCTTTTTATTTTATAAACTCATGAAAATAATTCACAATACAAATTTTTTTTTTTTTCTTAGAAAGATTAATATACACTCTACACCAGTGAACAAACTGTTTGGATGGGACTAGTTTTACAGGGGGACATTAAAGAAATTTCTGTTTCATAGACTTCAAATCAAATCCCTGACCGAATCTGTGTTTTTCTCTCATAACTTCTGTAAAAAATTGCATAACAAATTTCCATCTGTTTTTCGGCAAACTCGGTGGTCCTCAGTGAAATCTAATTCCTTCCGAATGCGAATGTCTTTTTCTTGTGTGTTTTGGTCAATGTGAACTATACCGTACAATCTCTCGCAAGTGTGCCAGTTTTCAAGTTTCTGCTTTCTGCTCACCAATAATGGATGAAGATGTGTTTGGTACACTGCAAAGAAATAAAAAATTAAATAAACAAGAAGGTCAAAATCACGTAAACTGTTAAGATTCTGGCTATTGGCTATGATATCAGTTTCAGGTAAGATTACCTGCATTTCTGCACTCAATTACTTAAAGTGTAAATTATATATTTTTATTGCAGTGGGTTTATTATAAGAACCCAGTTCTGTAAAATTATAATGGAAAATGTATGTTAAGTTTGCTCTTATTTACAATTTTACAAATGTTTACTTGCCATTGATCGGTCATATGACCATATGCAGTGGCCGAGGGACACCCCCTCAAAATATTTTCCACATGAACATTATTTTTTAATTTCTTTATGCTATATTGATTTTTACAAAGCTTACCATTCTTAAAAGCGAGGTGTGCTCTGATTGGCCAGCTATCCAATGCATTGTGATTGGCCGAATATCTCAAGCATGTGACGGAAATGTTACGCCCCTCACCATACTGTGATGCCATCTCCTGGCATGATGAGACAAAAACAATAAAACCCATTACAAATGAAGCATCTGTTGTATCCAGTGGGGACATAATTACTGATTATAATGACTTATACAGTTTTCAAATTAAAAGTGATCAAGACATTTTTTCGGAGCATAATGTCAGGTTGATAAGAATTGTACCTCAAACATAATTTGAAAGTCCAATCCGAATAGGGGTATTCTTTGACAATTTTTTTTTATTTTTTGAATATTAGTAAACCAATCAGAACTTCTAATTAAAATATACCTATTTATTAACTGAATTATTAATTGATTTATCAGTCCAAGATCCATTTAATAAATGTTTATTATTCAAAAACTCATGGAAATAATTCAGAATACAAATGTTTTTTTTTTTTGTTTTTTTTTTTTATAAAAACAATTTATCCAACATATGCCAGTTAATACAATTTTTACTTTTAGTCATTTTGTCTCATTTGAAACATTATTCAAAAGCCTTTAGATCAAAAAGTTTTTAAGTTATGAAAAATATAAATTTGGTCAAATGTGTCCAAACCTTTTGCTGGATGTGTTGCAAGATGCAGTTAACTGCATGCTATTGAAAATGGTCTTGTCTTACTTGCCAATATAATTAAAGATGGCTGAAAACACACAGCAGGCAATGAAATGATGACCAGATTGCTCGTTTGATAACTGTAGCAAACATACAGTATAGTTATATGTCAAGTGCACGGGCCGGTGGCAACATCATGCATTGTGCGCAAGGACCTGTTTCTTTCAAAAGAGCTGATGTATTGGACATATTTGTGGTGTTTCAGATGCCAGAATGCAAACAGTTGCCACTGAAAGCATACGGTCAGCCTGATGTTCAAATTGATGTTCCTCGTGTGGAATACCAATGAGTCCGGTTTCATGCAGCTCTGTGTGTTTGTGAGAGGATCGAAATGTAAAGCCATTTTGCTCTCGGCGTGCTGAAATAAAGGGCAGCAGAGGGAACTCGACTCTAAAAATGACGCCATTAGTCCTTCTGTCATAGACCTGGTCCTTATTAGAGTCTGACTCTCATTCTGACGGCACCCATTCATTGCAGAGGATCCACTGGTGAGGAAGTGCTGCAATGCTAAATTTCTCCAAACTCACCTTGGTTTAATCGAGGGAGAGAACGTTTTCATCAGATTTTAATTTTTAGGTGAACTATTCCTTTAAATGCTTTTGCAGTTTGGCATATGAAGTTCAAAAACTGCCCATTAACGTCCCTCTTATTGAAGTTCATACAGTACTTAGTTGAAGTATGTGAATTGGTATGCAACCAGAAACTCCTGGATGCTTGTATCTCCAAACCGCTGTATTTCTAAATGTATAGGGAAAGCTAATCTCCACCTTGACACAGCCATGCTAGAAACTCATTAATATTTACTTCAAGTCACATCTCCATCGATTGCACTCAGAGGACATGTTTAAACACATCATTCACTTTAAAATATCTCCAAAGAAAATATTGAAATGAATGCATTTGTTTAAAGAGAATTGTGATCTTGTGTTTAGCGCACATGTTCTTGGAATGGAATGCATAAGAAATTATTTTGCACTGCAATAAAAAAGGGAAAATATATATATAATTTTCAGTGTGACTAATAATTCCAGTTTCTAATTCTTTTTGCATAAGGCCCGATTAGACCGACTCACAGATGATGTAGTTACAGGAGATGACCAGCAGGGTTTACAGGATGATGTTAACCAACACAAGCTTGACCCTTTGGATCCTAGGAATTTTCTTTGATGCATACTGTTCTAAACTCTTAGACCAAATTAGACATTGTGTCATATGCCAGTGACGTACCCCCATTATATTGAAAAATGAACACTGTGATACACCCAACAGGCCCTTGTTTTTGTTGACTAAAAAACACAATCTGTGAGTTTTCCCGGCACGCTGTTCTTAAAGCTTTTAGTAGCTCAGGACTCTCTGGGGTTAATGTGTGACCACACGGGAACCCTCCGCTGAATTACACAATATGGCCTGAATATAATGAGAATATTATGGCCTCTGGAACGAGCAGAGTATGTGAATGGATCGCATGCTGATTCACCTTAAAGTAACACTACGCAATGGCTTTTTGCAACCACATCCATTAGCCCTGCCGGGAAACGACCCTTTAGAAAACACCAACTAATGCGGCTCGCTGTGCTGAAGTGCCACGGAAGTATTTCATGATGATTGTGAGTATAAAAGCCTTGCATGTGACGAATCAATATGGCAGGCCCTGGAAATTGATACTTGCTAATGAAGCTCTCTAGAGCAACATTAAATGGCAAACCAAAAATCAGACCACTTTTAGGATGAACTACTAACACTTTGGGACCAAGAGCAAGTCACTCTGGTTAACTGTTAAGCCAAAGATGACTGTTGGCTAAAAATGCACTCATCTGCAGAACAACCAAGATGAAGATGAGTTTGTATCTTCATTAGAAGAACAGATTTGGAGAAATCGACTGTAGCATTGCATCACTTGCTCACCAATGGATGCTCTGCAGTGAATGGGTGCCGTCAGAATGAGAGTCCAAACAGTTGATAAAAACAATTTTATTTACTTTTTGGCTAGAAGTGACGTTTGAAGTTAAATAACCTTAGTGATGGATTTGTTTCTTACAGGCACACAGCTTTTCATTTCACAAGATGTTAACTGTTGGAGTGGAGTGGTGTGGATTATTGTGAAGTTTTTATCAGATGTTTGGACTCTCATTCTGACGGAGAGCATCCAATGGTGAGCAAGTGATGCAATGCTACATTTCTCCAAATCTGTTCTTATAAAGAAACAAAATTAATTTATATCTTGGATGGCCTGAGGGTGAGTACATTTTCTTTGTTTTTACATTTCTCCTCAGTTACTTTTTTTCTCCTCAAATTCCAAATGTGCAAATGCAGTCCTGTATGTGAAACTTAAATTTAACTTGCAAATTTAACTATTTCAGAGTGCTTTATACTAACTTTTATGTTGTGCACATTTTAACGAGTGGTTTGCTCAACTGAACAGACTTGCTCAGAAATGATGCTAAATAAATCAGCGATGCCAGTTTTGGTCTCAGCTCTGTTTGAACAAGTGCTTAGACGCAGGATTCGTTCTGCCATGTTTAATGCTTATTTACAATAACACTAGACATACAGTGCATGCCGGCAGACGGACCGCTGCTCTCTGTGGGACTGAAGTGTATTTGATTTGGAGTGAATTAAGCTGCACAAGGTCTGTTTGAGATCCGGAGCGCTACTAACATTTATTTATACATCTTCTCGGACTGTAAATTCATCATATGAAGCAAGTACAGGACTCACTTTATATGCAGATGAGGCTTTAAATTCTGAAAGTGTTTGTGTATTAGCATAGTCAGTGACTAGATTAGCACTCAAGTACTCAGTTCAGCACTTCCTGCCATTCTTAAAGAGAAAATCATCAAAGAATTGATCATTATTAATATTATTAATAATATTGTTTGTGGTGCTTTCTAATTATAATAATATTAATAAAATTAATTCAATAATAATAATAATAATAATAATAATATTGTTAGTGGTGCTTTCTAATAACATTAATAGTCTATTATTATTATTAAGACAATTGTTGTAGTTAGTGGTGCTTGCTAAGAATAATAAAAATGAGTAGTAGTAATAGTATTATCAAACACTAATAATAACAGTGCTACTGCTTCTACAATAATAATGATAATAATGTACAATATATATCTTCCTCTTCTTTATATTATAATAATATCATTCTTCTTGGAAGTGGTGGTGCTTGCTAATGATGATGATAATAATAATAATAAAACCACAATGAGCAATGAATACTATTTCTGTTTGGAAGATATCAAAACAGAAAAAAAAATTAATAATAAAAAAATCCCAAAGACTTATACTGAATGAGTAAGACAAGTATTAACTATAGAAAAAAATATGATACAGACTTGGAGATTAATTCTTTGGTGCTTTTAAATTTCAAAAAGCACCATAAAAAACTGCACCATACATTAAACTGAATCCAAATGATACTGTACCTTTGTGTGAGTAGCAGAAAGAAAATCAAATAGTTATTCACCGAAACATTATCATATGGCTCAGATGAGGAGTCAAGTGAACATATATGATACTTTCATGATGCTTGTGAGTCTACATTCCTTGTTCCATTCAATGCAAAAGTGTGACCAAATACATTCGTCACAACATCTCCTTCTGTTCTTAACAGAAGAAAGAAAACCGTACAGGTTTGGAGCGACATGACAACGAGCAGATGATGACAGAATGTTCATTTTATGGTGACCTATTCCTTTAAATCTCAGGATTTCCCCTGATCTACAACAGAGGGTGTGAAATTGGAAAGAGTGGGGAGATGGATGTTGAGGTGTGATGCTATAACCAGATTACAGGCTCTTCTGTGCTTCCCCTCATGATTTTGGCCGACAAAAGTAATTTGTCTAGACAGGCTTGAAGAGGAATGCTAATACTTGCTAACACTGGGAGACGCAGATCTCCACGGATGGAGACACTGTTGTTTATGTGGAACTGCCACAAGCCTCTATATCGCCTGCTTATCATGTCATAAAGACTGTATTTAAGAGAGGACATGGCGAGACCGGTGAACAGATACATCATGAACTCTATTCCAACGTGTGCCTGTAATGAGTTTGCCGTTTTCGGTCTCATTGTAGGTTAGGAGTGTACGGTTCAAGGAAGCACACGAGTTTGCCAAGTCTGTGCGACACAAAGCACTTGTGATGTTAGTGCTTGATCATTAGTTAACCTTCTTCAGATTTCAACTGCTCTTGACATTAACAATCAGCATGCATCATCAGTCAAACAATTATCTTATGTGATTTTGAAAAGCAAAGTATATTTATCAGTTTTTATTTTATAGCACACTGGATTAACATCATTTTTGCAACAACAGTCCTGTCCGCAACAACAACAATAATACATTGATAAATTATTATTATTATTATTATTATTATTATTATTATTATTATAAGTTAACATATGTTGTTGTAAGTTGTTGTTGCTAATAATAATAGTTATTATTATTTTGTTATTTATTATTATTACTAATAGCAAGCACCACTATATTGTTAATTTAAAAAAAAATATTATTATTAATATTATTAGCAAGAACCATTATAAATTAACAAAACAATATGTTGTTCTTAGAGGAGCTTGCTAATAATAATACAAATTATTATTTTTATTTTTATTTATTTAATATTATTATTATGTTTTGTTATTTTTATTATTATTGTTGTGTTGTCATTATTGTACCACTATAAATTAACATAATATATTTATCTTTCTGTTAGAGGTTCTTGTTGTTGTGGTTTTATTATTATTTACTACTACTGCTAATTGCATCAATAACAACAATAATAAATAACAGCAACAAATAATAATCATCATCTTCAATCAGCAATTATAAAATAGCAATGTTTTGTTAATATTGTATTCTTACAAACCTAACAGAATTGAGGTTTAGCATATTTAGAATATTTGGATTTTGTTCTTTTTTCACATAAATATTCAGGTTGACAGGCCATGCAAAAATAAGAAAATTGAAAATTAAAAAAAACTTATTGTAATTACATTTATAATGCACCTTCAATTTAGTCTCAGTGAGTATATAAAAATAGATAAACATAAACTGTGCCAAAATCAATTACTTTGTGACTCCCAGAAGATAAACCCTTTTTGCACAAAAAAAAAAGAAAAAAAAAAGCATTGACCTAAAATTCATCATATTGTTTACAAACTCCATGCAATCAAAATTATGGTGGCTTTCTGTCCATATCTGCTCTATATGCTAATGCACTCCTAATAGCTGGTAAAATAAAATGTATTCCTAAAGGGTTAAACATTGCTGTTCCCAGCATTCCCAGTCTTGTTGTCTGCATGTATATTGATCAAAATGTCACTATAATGATACAAAACTACAGCCTTTAGTGTGGTCAGAGAGATTCTACAGTCCCTCATCAGCATTAAAGTCATATTTAATGTAATACAAGCACTCTTAAATGCCGCAATAATGTCTAAGTGGATTTTTGTGGGTTGGTTTCCAAACAGTTAATTAGCTTATGTTGTTTTGTTCAGGACTAAAATTTCTCCAGAAATTGAGATTTTCTCCACAATCAACTCTCGTGCTTGTTTGCTTTATACGTACATAAATTAAATGACAACAAGACAAATCTTAATAAGAAATGCAGTTTGCAAATCCTTTTATGTCCGTAATATGATGTATTTCTGACTGAAAAAGCATGGTCTTCAAGAAATTAGGGAAATGTTAGTTTTTTTTTTTTTTGGGAGTTGATTGAATAGCAAAAGGTGGATGCTACTAAAATGGAGCCAGATCTATAACAAGTTGCTTTTTTTGGTATTGCCATTATTCACTGAACTGTAGCATGTGCATGCAGCCTAATTCTTTTTTAAGTTATAACCTAAATAAAGATGATTGTAGTTTGTTTTACTAGAAAATATCATTGTGTAATACCTGCCAATTCTTTTTTAATTTTTGTGAAATATGCTAGCAAAAAAGCAAAAGAAAGTATTACTAATCTTGTTTAATCTGTATGTTACTGGAGGGCATTTTTTATTATTTTCTCTGCACATTACATTTTTACACCAGTAGGTGGCGACAAAATGACCGATCGTTCATTCAAACGAATTATTCAAAGACCCTGAATCATTCAGAATGAGTCACTGAATTATCCACAAGCGATTCCTAAAAAGCAATCACACCTTCAATCATGCTGTTGGGCTGAATGTCATTACTGATGTTTACTCTTAACCAGGGGCGGATCTACCGGGTGGCATAGGGTGGCAAAAGCCACCCTAAAAGAAAGCATTGCCACTCCTGCTGCCACCCCAGTTAGCAGCAACGAATTAAAGGTTATGGCCAATTTGAAAATTTACTAGCGCGAATCTTTCGTGATTCGTGATCCCGCTCCGAACTCCCGAACTGATTCAAATGATTTGCGATCCCCAAACTGACTCAAATGATTCGCGAACCCGCTTTGAACTCCCGAACTGACTCAAATGCTTCGTGAACCCGCTACGAACTTCCAAACTGATTCAAATGATTCGCGAACCCACTACGAACTCCCCAGAGCCTCCCGAACTGACTCAAAAGATTCGCGATCCCGCTCAGAACTCCCAAACTGACTCAAATGATTCGCGATCCCCATAACTGACTCAAATGATTCACGA
The DNA here is from genome assembly GCF_023724105.1 of Carassius gibelio. NCBI lineage: Eukaryota > Metazoa > Chordata > Actinopteri > Cypriniformes > Cyprinidae > Carassius > Carassius gibelio. Next base: position 20,853,754 of record NC_068393.1, read on the forward strand.
TCCCGCTACGAACTCCCGAACTGATTCAAATGATTCGCGATCCCCAAACTGGCTCAAATGGTTCGCGATCCCCATAACTGACTCAAATGATTCACGATCCCGCTACGAACTCCCGAACTGATTCAAATGATTCGCGATCCCCAAACTGGCTCAAATGATTCGCAATCCCCATAACTGACTCCAATGATTCGCGATCCCGCTACGAACTCCCGAACTGATTCAAATGATTTGCGATCCCCAAACTGACTCAAATGATTCAAATGAATCAAATGAAAAAATTCAAATGAACTCCCGAACTGTAAAAATACATTTTTAAAAAATTTAAGATAAAGATTAAGATAAAAATAAAGATTTTCAAATATTGCACCTGTCAAACATAGTCTATTTTGCCGTCAATAATGTTTACGGTGTCCTTTATCAGTAGGCTTTATATTTATGCTCAACATGAAGTATAAATAGGGGAGAGCAGGGGCGAAAGTACCATTTTTCAGAAAAACATCATTTTAAAAGATAATGTTGTAGACTGATATATATTTCTGCTGTAGCCAGTAATTCAGAAGTGTGGTCTATCAATACCAATATTTAGTAGAAATATAGAAAGACTTCAGTATAATTTCACTTTGAACATAAGTTGCACATTGTTACTTTCAACCCCATCGGTTGGGATGAAAGTAACACACAGGTGGGTCAAAAGTAACACAACAATATAAGCTAGATTTTTTGCTGTTACTCTTATTTTTATTAAGTATACCTGATTGTCACCTTGTTAATATAACTGCAAACATATTTTGTCCTTTATCTTTGCAAAAAAAATATTAAATTACATCTTCATATTTTCATTTTAAATTTAAGTCTCATCAGATGTCTCAAAACCTGACTGTATTATTTTTTATTATCAATTTCAATGTATTTTTACATTTAAAAAAAAACTCAACAGAATGTACAATATAAAAATGTAATTACATCAGCATAATAATAAATAAAAAAAACTAAACATAATGTAACAGTAGGCCTATTTATGTTTCCATCCTGTTGTTTTAATGGATAAATGGAAAATGTGCATTAAAACATCTGGAAACACTGCAAATTCAAAGGTGGAGGTGTAAAGGCTAAGATATGGCTAAAACCCAGGTATAAATGTGATGTAGCAGCTGCCCAGAGAGAGATGTTCCTCTATGTCCAGAAACGCCCTCTCCAAAACATCTGGATAAAACCAGACCTCTGTCTGTCTTTCTGACCCTCACTAAGACATGTTTTTTTTTGGTATAATATGACATAAACATTTATAAGAAATGATGCAAGATGCAGAAAGTCACAATATAGCATGCACCGGAACAAAATAAATACTTTTTTAAAGTATTTATAAAAACTGTTACTTTCGTCCCGACAGGAACTCCTGACATTTAAACTCGATTTAATTTTATACAAAAAAAAATCTGAAAATGCAAACTTTAGGATTCGTTAAAGCACTAAATAACCTGTAGATTGATCATTACTGTGACACATGAAACAAGAAAAACAACACGACTAATTAAATAAAATTACCGCTTCAATAATTTACTTTTTGTACTCGAAAACAGTTTTACGGACCTAACTTTGGGAAACGATGAGGAAATCTCATCAATTTTTTGATGAATAAATCAAAAGTAGAGCATTTAATCAAATCTCGATATTAAAGGTGTAGGTGATGTTCTACAGGTCTTTGGGAATGTGTGCTCTACTACACACACACACACACACACACACACACACACTGAAGCACGCGTGGTGTTTTCAGCTCTTCACTATATTGACGCATGATGTAGGCTACACATGTGCACGTCAGCACGCTATGAGAGGATTTCACCATTTCATTTGATAAAATTATCGTCATTCATTCTTATCGTATACACAGACTGACAGAAATGGCAATGTCTTTACCACAACCTGTCAGAATAAAATATCGGTATAATTTGAAGATTTTCAAACAGAAATATAGTACTATTGCACAGAAGAGTATGCTATACTTCAACTAGGCCTCAGCTAATTATAATAGTTAATTAAAAAACACAGAAACTCTGTCTACAACTCACCAAAATAAACGTTTGGTCTAACTCAAAGAAATTATGTAAGAAATATGTAAAAAAATATCTTTAAAAAAGATATACTAAAACATTATTTTAAAGGAATATCACACAAGTTTTCATATATGTTTTAATTTAAACTTGCCAAAACAATAACACCATATTTTTCAAAAACAATTTCTAAAAGTACATTTGTATTTGTGCCTATAATGTTTATTTATTTATTATTATTGTCAGCTAATAAAACCTATGCTTCAGGGACCATATTCATATAACATCTAAGGTTAAATGTAGCTCTTGACTGGTTGAGTTAGATGATGATTAACACTAAACAGTAGAAAATCAGTTGAGTCTCCCCAGCTGGAAATGTCATTAACTATTAAAGTCTTGTGTTTCTTATAATAAATTGACATATTGATAACACTGAATCTTTTATAATGCTCTTAATTACATGTCGATGCATACTGTATGCATTAGTGAGTGTGGTGGTGCTTATGGGGTATGGTCACTTATTCCTTATATGAACTGTTTCAAATTCAAGACATTGATCGCATGAGATTAAGTTTGTAAATGATAGACTGTGTCGTTTTGTAGTGTGCACATATATTTATCATCAAACTGTGATAACTGGGACTAAATTCAGTATATATACACGTCTGCCATATGTTGACACCCCTCAAAAATTCCTGCCCCCTTCTCGCCACCCCATCAATATTTTTCTAGATCCGCCCCTGCTCTTAACTAATTTTAATGCATTTCAATGCAATCTAGCTTTGAGATGTGCTGCTTCTACTGACTGATTAGGGCACCCATGTTGACCTTGTTGGGGAATTGCAGACAGTCTTTCTTAATTAATTTAGCTGATTCAAATGTCATTATTGTGTTGTGTTATTTTAGCACCATTCTTGAGTTTTCGGAAATCTCAATTACAGGATTTGTTATGTTATTGAGCCATTCGGAAGTGTTTTATGCATGTTTTTAAATCGACTTATTTTATAATCCTTTTCCACATTGCTTTAATATAAATTTTATGTAAGAAATACACCAAGTTAGACAGTTACCAGCATAATAAATAGCAGAAATATGTTTCAAACATAAGCCAAATGGGCAATATGAAATATTTCCTGCTGGGAAATATATTGCAAAAATTGGACGGTCACTGTTGAGATCTGTGTGGATGGCCAAGAAATGTTCTGAAAATTTACATCATAAAACTGAAAGCAAAACAGTAGCAATAAGCCCAATTCAGCCCCAAGAGATCATTCAGACTTGATTAAAATCAAACACAATATCAGCTCTGCATATCAACTCCCCTGGATTGACTTCAGTCTGTCTCAGAGCTTCTCCTCCTCACGCTGCTCAGAATATCAAGCAGTGGGATCGATTCAAATATATATGTGCTATTTATGCATAGAACACTTCTGCTGTCATTATCTCTGTTCAGAGTGTCTGGTATTTATCCGATTGGGATGCTTCTTTTTATTTGTTTTTTTACAGAAACATAATGCAACAAATGCTGTCTTTTAAGCTGAACTTGTAATAAGCCCTTTAAATAACAAAGTGAATGATTCATCTATGCATTTTTTTCTGAAGACAAAAATGACTTCGTAATCTTTCAAAAAACATAGATTAACTTGCTTAAATTTTATTAATTCACTTTCCTTTTCAACCCTCTTTTTTTTCTAACTCCTACCCTCCAAATACCGGTCATTCAGCCAATTTTCACCATCCCTGATGGATAAAATTACATTTCATTAGGAAATTATTCACATTTTATAAATAAAATCCCATGCAAACCCATTTTATTTCATGTTGCCAATGCCATTTTGAAAAAAAAAAAAAAAAAAAAATTGTTATAGACCTGAATTAACATTTAGAGCATTAATATGTACAAGCAACCTTCTTTCAGAAGCCATTTCAGTTACAAAGAGTCACAGACCAGCTGTGAGGAGACGATAAATGTTATTAAGTGCTTGTCATCCGCAAACAGAACGTCTGACAAATCTGCTTCGAAGACCGAGAGGAGAAAGAGTTTCAAATAATTGAACAAATATTTGAGACGCACAATCTTCACTATGCTCTGCACGTGCTGTGATTGGACACAGGGCATTATCTTCTGAAGCGCTGGCTCCGTTAGAGACCCTCTTCTGCTGTTGATCCACCTGCGTTGAACACCGGACTTAAAAAATCAGCATCCACCGATTACTCTCAGATCACGGGAAATAAGGCTTTCGGTGACACTTCAAACAGCGTAAGCGGAGCTTGCTTTTGCAGATCATTTTTATTGGATTTCTTTGATTTTTCACTGGTTGCTTCAAGTCTGATCAAACTGAAAATGTTCACTGAGGTATTATACATATGTGGTGCATGATAAGCTGCACATCAAAGTTTTACAAAAAGCTGCACTAATAATGTAATATCTCTCGAAGAGGGAAAAGAGAAAACAATGCTCTCTTCTCGCAGTGCCAAAGATAATTGAATCAATATTGTAAGATGAATTGTCCATGTTGTAAATAATCAGAGACTTGTTCGGCTGCCTCGAGCCACCTTTGAGTGAAAGAACAGAAAACTGCTGAGACAGAGGCAATAACAGAGGTGACAGGTCACGTCATCGCTAGCCATCGTTGAGATGAACGCCTCTGGGCTACTGAAGCCTCACATGAGCTTTAATGAAATCACCGTTTATCAAAGAGATCCAATGAACGTTTACAACAACTTCTGCAACTCTGACAAGAATGAAATCGCTGTCACTCACTCTGTGTCCGTGTTTTAAACCTGTATGATTTCTTCTGTCCCAAATGACATTTTTATTTTTCTCTAGCCAAAATGTCTTTCAGATACAGTGGGTACAGAAAAGAATCCCCCCTTTTAAAATAGTCACAATTTACAATGTGCTTTTGTCATTTTTATTAGTTTTTGTTTTTTAAATATTTTATTTCATTTTATTATTTCATTTCAGCTTTATTTTTATTATTAATTTTAGTTCTTCAACTGAAATGTGATTAATTTCACTTAGTTTCTAATTTTATTGATTTATTGTTTTGTTTTGTTTTTAGTTTATCGTCTAATATTAATATTTTATTTTATTTCAGCTTTATTTCAGTTAACGGATACAAGTTTTAGTTAACAATAACAATATTGCATGACTATTGAAACATATACTTCCATTGTAAGTGTCTCACTTTAACCCCAGTTATTTATTTTTCTTCTTTTTTTTAAGAAAAAGTGAGACGAGTGGAAACCAATTTGTCTGGAAATCAAAATAATGCAACAAATGCTGCCGATTGAGCTTAGCTTGTGCCAAACCTGGAAAATTGAAGTGCATTTTTATTCTCTAACATAAGGCAACTAACAAGATGTTGCTCTCCTGTTGCCTGCTGTAATATCATCCTACGCCGCTAAATACTCATGCACATCTCCAGAAATACACACAGCTCCGCAGCAGATGTTGAGCTGATACCTAAATGCAAAAGACACAATGAACGCCTGTGAAAATCACTCAGTGCTGGAGGGGATGCATATGTGCCTGTCAGTTCAAAGACATTTGTTGGCTGTTCCTGCTCGAAAAGAAGGAGTCCTTCCTTCGCCTGTTGGTTGGTTGCTATGGATATCTCTCAAAAGCTCTTAGAATAATGGCACATCCCACCTCTGATGTCAGAGCTGTTGATGTGTGTGTAAAGAGGGAGCGAGCCGGAGCCTGTTGCTCATATCATCAAATGTGCCGCCCGCCAGCGCTCCAGAAGCTCCACAGCCTGTTGAGGGATCAGATGGAGTCGAACGCTGAGCAGCACACTGTATTTGTCCTCCTCCTTCTAGAGTAAAAGCGAAGCAATCCTTATAAATGCCATGAACACTCTCAACTACAGATGAACTATGGTAAGTGTTTCCAAATGATGCATGGGGTTTTCCTTTTAAGCTTTTTGCAGTTGGGTTGTGTTGTCGTGGTGGGAGTTTAAGTGCAGAATGCTGACGAAAGGAATGGGTTATAACCAAAAAAAGTAATGTTGTTTGTTCAAATATGCAGTGGATGCGTCCCGTGAGTCGTTGAAGTATTTAACTGCCCCAAACCTGATCTGGCTGCTTCGCTACTTCGATTGCAAAGCTTGTGGACTGAACGGGAACGAGTTTGCCTGTTTGAGAAAAGATAAATCAATATCGGTTCATAACACTTTCTTATATCGTGCAATATTAGTAGGACTTATTAAAGATTTTACTTGAACTATTTTGCATGATATGCAGATTTATCAATCAGTTAATTGCATATATCAGTTTTTTTCTCAGAAAAGCCCTTGAATGAAGATTTCAACTGAAGAATCGATATTATTTACACATGTCGCTCCAAAATTGTATGACATTCATTCTTCTGTGGAACACAAAGAGGGTATTTTAACAATATCTCAGTGTTTTGTTTTTTACAATGGAAGTCAATGGGGTCCAGTGTTATTTGGTTCCCAGTGTTCTTCAAAATGTATTCTGTTGTGATTCGTGTAAAGAAAGAAAATCATACAGGTTTGGAATGACATAAGGGGAAAGAAAACGATGGCAGTTTTAGTTTTTGAATGTGCATAATTATCCCTATAGGGCTTGTTATTGTGGCAAATAGAGAAAAGCATTGAGTAGAGTAGACAAAAGTTGCTTTGGAAATGAGTATATTGTTTGTTTTATATGATTGTGTGAACTTGTTCACCACAGAAATCCATTCAGTTGAGTTTGTTCGTATGTTTGAGGATAATTTAGAGTCCCTTCACACACACACTCTTGGATTCATGTGCTCTGATGTCTTTAAACACTGGTGAATTTGATAATCAATTCACTTTTGGCCGTTGCATCACGTCTTGCTATTTTTAAGAAGCCATGTGGAGAGAAAGGTTTTTGTATGTCTCTTAAAAGAATATGTTTACCCAAAAATTACTATTGTCATCTACTCACCAATATATCCTTTCAAACCTGTATTAGTTTCTTTCTTTTTCTGAACACAAAAGAAGATATTTTGAAAAATGTTCATTTTTTATCTTCTTTTGTGTGGTTTGCAGCGTGTTTCTTGTAGTAACCTTGAAATAAAGTGTCAAGAGGCCTAAAATGACCAGAAACGACCCTGCTAGGAAACAAAAAAAAACAAAAAAAAAAAAACATGAAGGTTTTGTAATCGTATAAATAATCTAATGTTAAATCAACAGCCCTGAATATTCTATACATTCAACTCAACTCTTAATGCTTTAATATATTTAGAAGTTTAGCTTTTAGATAAACAGTACCATTGCACACCTTTTTATATTTGATATCAGCAATACAACAATTTGTTCATTTTACATAATATTTTTAAATCTACAGTATTTGCAACAGTTTGTATCTTATTACTGTGATTCATGTTATTGTTTTGTCCTAAGAGCGGACAAATCTTAATGAGTGCTATTCAATTTCGATGTCAATGCCATTTTATTGTGCATTTTTAGATGCACGCTGGTCCAGTGTTTGATAAGCATTCAATCGATCCCCTGATGAAAGCCAAATAAGATGCCATTACCAAATGACTGCGGTCAGGATGAGTCAGTTTGGATGAATTTAACAGCACCAGTTATCCAGCATTCACAAATACATCTCAGATGTTCAAACTCTGCTAATACTAAAATTAAACCACTCGTTTAATAACAAAATGTTAAGGATTTTCTATTATTTTATGGCCTAATGTTTGTCACACACAAAAACCTGTTTTGGTCCTAAATTTCTTGTTTTTGACTCAGTTCAGTATATTCTGTTCTGACTCTTACAGTATACATTCAGTCAACATCAGGATCTATTTGGACTTTTATTAACCATTTAAATATTTCATATAAATCGTCATGAGATTAAGACATGTACAGAGGCCAAAAGTCTCTCAAGCTCACCATTCTGCATTTATTTGATTAAAAGATAAACTGTAAAATTGTTAAATATTATTACAATTACAATTAACAGTTTTCTTTTTGAATATATTCAAAATGTAATTTATTTCTGTGATGCAACGCTGTATTTTCAGCATCATTACTCCAGTCTTCAGTGTCACATGATCTTCAGAAATAATTAGAATATTCTATTCTATTATTCTGTTTGAGCTTTTGATAATTCAAATATTCCATATAAAATGGCATGAATACATGGTCAGATGTCTGAAACTACATTAGGGTTATTATAATTAACTATAAATAAAACCATAAACAAGTTTGTTATTTGAAATAAAATAAACTTTTACTGAAATAAAATAATATATATATAAAAAAACACAAACTTGTTTTAGCAAGCTTACAAGACAATATTTATCATTTTCATTTGATGTACTAAAATAACTGATATAAAATGAATAAAATCCATATATATTAAAAAATAATAATATAAAACATTTTATTTCGGACAACATTTCTCATTTTTATTTAGTTTAACTAAAAATAATTGTACAAAAATAACTAAAACTGAAATACAAAATTAATTAAAAAAAAAAAAACTATTTTTTTTACTAAAACTTTATCTAAATTGTAAAAACAAATTCAAAATGTTACTAAAAACTCTAATATTATCTCCAAAATACTAAAACAACACCGGACCGCACTGAAAATGTGCGTTATTTTTAAAACAAGAAAAGGTGATGATGTAAAAAGAGTCCAGGTTAAAGGTCAAATTAACTTGTCAAACGTTCATGTAGGTCAAAGGTCGACATATAGTGCTGTTTTCACTAGCGGTCTCAGACTTCTGGACTGGACTGTAGTTCTGTTAGCACGTATCAACACATTCAAGACTCGATATCTCACTGTGGGTGGTTTGGGAAGAGTTGGTGACACTTACTCATAATGAAGTTCACTTCTCTGAATGTCAGAGAGTTTCTCGGTGGCTGAGTGGCATCTACGGCCATGAGTATGAAAGTTTTCCCAAGGTTGGAACGTGTCCTCTCTGTGAATCATCATTATATCGGACTGGTAGCTCCAGGTTAAGAATGAGTCATATTTACATATTATGAATATCAAACCAGAAAATGACTGACATAAAAGTGAGTCTATCTATTTAACCAAGACAGTGATTCACGGCGTTTCTCTGGAGACTTCCTCTATCCAGTTATTTGCAACGGTGAGAAATGGACTCCCGCTCAGAACTTATTGAGAAGAGATTAGATCTCTACAAACAAACATTTTGCATAAACCTGTAGGAGTTTGGATTGATTTATAGCTGTTTTGACTACAAGGAACAGCAGCTTTTCCTGAGGATGAGCAAGGTACTACATTTACATTTATGCATTTAGCAGATGCTTTTTTAGTGTTCATGCATTCGCTGGGAATCAAAAATTATAAATAAATAAATATAGCACTGTGTTTTCTGGTTGAGCTGCAGCAACTTGATCTTCTTTCTGTGTTAATTGGAAAATAATTTTGCAAATGCCATATAATATTAATTAATTAATAAATTTTAGTGACATTTCTTATGTTTAAGCAATGTTTGTATAACATGTATTGGAGTTCAGTATTTAATTTTAACATGATAAAATATGGTTTTCCTCATGTGGGGTTGGTTTGTTTGATTGAAAATACAATAAAAAGACAGCAATATTGTGAAATATTATAACAATTTAAAATAATAATTTTCTATTTGAATATATTTTAGGATGTAATTTATTCCTGCAATACAATGCAAAATTTTCAGCAAAATTAACCCAGTCTTCAGTCACATGATCCTTCAGAAATCATTCTAATATGCTGAATTTCTGCTTAAGAAACATTATTATTATTATAATCATCAATGTTAAAAACTGTTGTGATTTAATTTTTTTAGGTAACAGCGATGAAAGTATTTTTAAGGATTATTTAATGAATAGAAAGTTTACAAGGACAGCATTTATTTGAAATAGATTTATTTTGAAACAATATTTAACTGTCTATTTTTTTTTTGTTACATCAATTTAATGTCCCCTTGCCAAATTACAGTATTAAAAAAATATAATAATTGACCAATAGCAAATAGCAAGAAACCTTGACCAACATTATAATGCACTTTAGGGAAAACAAAAAAGTTTTTGACACCTTTTATAAAAGTCCTGAATTGGCATTAACAGCCCACTTTAGCTTTGTATAACATATTTTTGAGTTAGAGCATATTCAATGTGACTTAATTCTATTCATTTTGAATTGATTGATAATACAAAGTGGTCTAGGAAGAGTTCAGAATAGAGCTCAGCCAGAAAGTTGTCATGAATGACTGATTAAACGCTCACAATAAGACCAGGAAACTATACTAATAGAGAACATAGGGTCAATTGTGACTTGAAAAGTGCAGCTGGGATCTGCACAAGGATACGTTTTATTTCCTCTGACTGCAATTCCAGGTTCAAAGGACACGTCCCTGAGAGCTCTAGTGATTAACAATGACAAAAGCCTTCATCAGCTTGGTGTGTGGTGTAAAAGGGCTGTCTTTCATACCTTCATGTACAATGTAATTGTGCGCTGTGGTCAGGATATAAATGGTCATTTCCTATATTTCCAAGATTATGGTTAGGTAGTGACTGTGTTTAATTAAGAAATGATGGTGAGTCTGTAGATTTGCTAACCGCAGTATTATTGAAGTGAGAAGCAATTTACAACACAGACATTATCTGCCCGGTCTTTGGTGTCTGTGGAGTTGATTTAGTGCTTGATAAATGAATAGTTTGATCAATGAACAATTTGCTGAAAATGTACTCACCCTCTGACAATCTGAGATGTAAATGAGTTTGTTTTTTCATTAGAAGAACAGATTTGGAGAAATGTAGCATTACATCACTTTCTCACTAATAATGGATCCTCTGCAGTGAATGGGTGCCGTCAGAATGAGAGCTGATAAAAACATCACAGTAATCCACAGCACTCCAGTCCATCAGTTAACATCTGAAGAAGTGAAAAGCTGTGTGTTTGTAAGAAACAGATTCACCATTGTGACGTTTTAACTTTAAATCATCGCTTCGAGCCGTAAGAAGCAATATGACGGATAGAGGACTCGTATTCTAGGACCTGGAAGCAATGGTTATAAAAAAAAGTTAAAACTAAAATTGTCATTTTCACGACATGTTCACAATATACTTGTGGATTATCCTGATGTTTTTATCAGCTGTTTGGACCCTCATTCTGACGGCACCCATTCACTGCAGAGCATCCATTGGTGAGCAAGTGATGCAATGCTACATTTCTCCAAATCTCCAACCTTATCATTCACATTACATCTTGGATGTCCTTGGATGATGAGTACATTCTCAGCACATTTTTTTAGTTCAAATTTGGGTGAACTATTCCTTTAAAATAACTGTTGTTGTATGAAAAAGAACTGCACAAAGAAAAGAAAAAAAACATGGGTTCTGGGAGTAAATAACGAAAGAGTTATTTTTGGATACATTTTATAATGCGAGAGTTGTCTGGCCAGGAGTCTGTTCCCAATCAATGTCTTGCAGGGCTCAGGGATCCTCATCCATTCTGAGCTGCTTTACTCCCAGTCGACAGGCTCTGAGTGATGGTGGAGTAAATGTGTTTTGAAGCCTGGAGTTTATCATTGACGGTATCTAAAGGAATAAGTGAAGTGACACTGGGCGGCCTCGAATTCATCACCTTCAGCTCTCGTCCACAAACCTCTCATCTGGAGTTTGATAAGTATCAGTCCATCTCATCAGATGAAGTTCTTTTCTGACGCCATCCAGTGTTGCTGTCCTTGTTCTTCATCCTCCTTCAAACACATTTTCAGTTCTCTGTGGTCTTGAATGCATCTTCTCCAGCGGTGGTCCCCCTGAGGCGCGCTGCGGTCCGGTTAATGGAAGCGCTCAGTCTGTGGCAGTGACACTGTTCAGACTGACACCCACGTCTTCCGTTGCGGGCCGCTGTGGTTTCCGTTCCCTGAAGTGCTTGGGCATAATGGAGATTACTCACTGAGGTCTGCGTGCTGGTGTCACACATGAGATGGATGATAACTGCAGGAAAAACCGCTGGACAAATCCTTATGTAATCATTACATCATTTATTTTGAAGTTTGTGCGGCCATGCTGAACATGAAACAGTTTAGAATATTGAACAGAATGAGAGAACGGAACCAGAAAGCGATTAAACCCCTGGGTTGTTGCTGGTATGTGTGAATTAGTAAACTGGCATCAGAATATTTTATTAAAGTGCCCCTTTTCTGAGAAATTAAAGTTTGTCATTTACTAGAAATGCAAGAATTCCAAGGATCATTCTGCATTAATATTTCAGATTAATGTCTTCAAATGTGTAAAAAACAAAACAAAAAATACACATATTTTTATTACCCCATAAAAATGCCCTGACATTTTAAATTTTATAATAGTATGATTTTAGTTTTTATTATTATATATTTATATATTATATATTTAGTTTTATTATTATATAACGCTAGTTTTATAATATTAAAAATACTATACTATATAAAAATACTTAAGAAATATTTAATAATTAATGTTTTTATATGAAAATGAAGGCTATTTTATTGACCAACAAGATTATTATTTTTTTGCATTATTTTCTTGACATTTATTGTTTTCAAATATGTGCCATAAAAATATTTTTTTTTTTATTGCCATAAAAAAATTAAAAAGAAAAATGTTAATTACTTCATAAACTTAAGAGATAAATCAAAACAAAAATACAGTATTAATTCCTAATGAGTTGAATTTCACAAAAACATGTCTATATATGGCATATATTTTTTTATGGTATTATATGAAGTGTAATTTTTCTTTTATCATAAAATGTAGTATAATTAATAGAAGTATACTTTTTTAATAATACATTGATATTAAAAACGCTATGAAATACTAATACTATATTAAAGTAATACTAAAAATAATGCTATTATTTAAAAAAAAAAATTAATAATGTTCAAATGTTTTCCTAAAAAAATAAAAGAGATTATTTTTTTCATTATTTCACCATAATGCCTCTGGAGATTTTTGCCATTTTTCATGATTCTCTCTGTGATCATTCTTTTTTTAATTAACCTAAATTATTAGTGCAACATATACATCCACCATAAATAAATACTTTACACATTTTTTTTTATATACTTTATACTTTAAAATATACTGTATATTTTTTGCATTACAGTAATGTATTTATTTTGATCACATTAATGAAACTTGGCATTGTCTGCTTTCTTGTCATTTGTTAATGTCAAAGAAAAATGTTCTTGCATGTGTTTTTGAGATTCACCCAGTAGTGTGATCACAATCCATGATGAGGAGGTTTAGATCTTGAGCAGATTTTCTAAGTATGCTTGCACCAATGCAGTAATAAACAGAGGCATTATTTCAGAAATGGAGGTCAGGATGGCCATGCTGCTTGCTGGAATTTAAATGCAAACACAAACAGAGATTTTAACACATCAGACTGCTGCGCTTCATGAAAACCTGCCAGGAATAGAAGCAGTGCTGTGGCAGAGGTTAAGTACAGTGAGAAGATGAAGAGGTTTGCTGAACCGCTGCGAAGCCCAGAGACTGTTTTATGAACAGTGGACACAAGCGAGGAAGAGAAAGCAATTATAGCCCGAAGATGTTGCTTGTTTCAATAGATTCAGCAATTTATTAAATCCACCCACTAATATCTAAAAAAGAGAATCCGGCCCTCTCTCTCTTATTCCCGTTCGAGTTGATGTAAGCAGATGTCTTACTATATGAGCATAGTTAAATCATGTGTTGTGTGTGTAGTCATGTACTTACGTCGTCCTGCCGATCTGCTGCAGGGAATATTCTCTGCTGCGAGCTACAAGTGTCATGACCAGAGAAAAGCAGGAATTCATTAAAAGATGATTTTAGACAGTGCAAATAGATATTCAGTGTTTTAAGCAAAACTCTTGCCCATAATTAACTAAATGAATGGTGGTAAATATCACTATAAAAAGTTGTTTTTTTTTAAACAATTTTATTTTCAAAGATTTACATACAGATTAAGATAAGAGTTACATTTTTCATTATGACACACATATATTGCCTATATATATACACTAAAAATAAAATAAATAAATAAAATAAATGAATAAATAAAAATAGTTCACTATAAAAAGTTTATGGAAATAATGGGGGGGGGGGGGTGACGTCATCAACGGTGACATTATAGTTTTATTTAATTTACTTTATTACATAATTTAATATACATTTTCATTATATATATATATATATAATTTTTTTTCTTGACATTTAAGCAAATTTCTATTGTTACTACAATGCATTCGGACATTTTCACATTATTCACATATTCTTTATGTGATTTTGCTCATTATGTTATTATTGGGATTGGGATTTTTTTTTTCTTTTTTTGGAAAATTGAGTTGCACCTCAATTTGCAATTGAGTTTACCTCATGTTTACCATGAAGTTCTTAACTGAAAATTAGGAAGTTGTTGTAGGTTTAAATCCCGCTGTGCGTTGTACAAAAGTGTCTGTTAAGACTCTACTAACTCCTTTTGCACATCCATCTCAAACTCTGTAGTGCATTAGTGATGAGGAAAAATGAGCAGATCAATCTAATGGTGACAGACAAACTGCTCCTGGCATTCTTTGACAAATCCATGGGCATGATGGGAAAGTCAGACGGCCACCGATGCATCAATCTGAGGGAGCAGAAGTCGTAGAGACGTGGAGCTGCAGGATGCAGACCGGACCCCATAGACGATGGGTGGGCGGCACCAGAAGAGAGCATGAGATGCGTGGGACGGGGAGGGGTGCGTTTGCCAAGTGCTCTCACCAGACAGCAGTGGAGGATGGTGTATCATCACCCAAAACATGAATCTTCCTGTTTAATCACGACAGACGAGCACTGTGGCTTTAAAGTACACAAAAATAGCTAGCATAATAATGTGACGAACATGATGCACAACACCGACATCACGATACTAGCTCTTCAGTAGGATCTGGTGAAAAAAATAGCTAAAAATAATATTTGATGTTTTTCAGCCAGTTTATGTATTTATATATGCATATGCATTTATCTTAAATGTCTTAAGAGTCATTCTCCCCCTCCCAGGTAGTTAAAAAATGCTTAATGTAAGAATTACGATATGTTTTCTGCTGTATTTGACTAATTAGGCACAAGAAAGCATGATATTTAATCATTTTCATCTAAAAGACCTTATATAACAACACATATACAGCAATATACCTACATACAGTCTACCTTTTAAAAGTTTGGAGTCAGTAAGATTTTTTTAAATGTTTTTGAAAGAGGTCTCTTCTGCTCACCAAGGCTGGATTTTTAAATTAGTTAACACAGTAAAAAACAGTAATATTGTGAGATATTATTACAATTTAATACGGCTGTTTTCTATTTGAATATATTTTAAAACGTAATTTATTCCTGTGATGTAAAGCTGACTTTTCAGCACCATTACTCCAGTCGTCAGAGTCACATGATCTTCAGAAATCATTCTGATATGCTGACTATTATTATTGTTAAAAACAGATGTGAACAGAACTATAAAAACAATAGTCCACTGAGAATTCAATGCCCAAATAAAAAGCGCATAAAAATAAGTGCAGCGCTCTATTTAATATCACCATCAAAATGATTAAGTATATGCATTATCATCATGAATATTTAATTTATTGGCCATCCGTGCTGTTTTTGCTGGATGATGTGTTTTGATGTGTTCAACAGCACAGAGAGGATCTTTTATTGTGTGTAAAGATGCACCGGAAGAAAAGCTTTGGCTTCTATTATGTTTGACATGCAAATAAGTATCAGCCATACATAATTCAATAAGCCTCATACAAATCAGCCAGGAGATATTTCCCATGCTATCCATCACAGCACTGATATTCTGGTTATTGTTTTGTCATTAAGCTTTCCCACACATGCACTATTCTAAAATAAGTTTGTACTTGATGCTAAACAATACATTCATTTAGAGAATAATGTACGATTGACTTTAAACAAAGATCTGTATATTTGGTCTAAATGGGTCAGAGCTCATGTAAGTAACGGCGGGAGTAAGACTTGTTCTTTCTGGCTGATCAAAATATGAAACTTGTCAGATTTTGCCTTATGATATCAGATCCAGCTGGGTTTTTTGATATATCAGAAGCAGCACGGAGTATATTAAACACACAAGTAATTTTCTCTGGCTGTCACAGTATGATTATTTTTGCCTTTCAACAGTCACCGAATCTAGCAATGTTCATAAGAGATATCTGTAATCTTCTTGTGCTCCGCATATGTAATATCACATTACCAGACCGCTCTCTTATTCTGCTCAAGTAGCTCAGTCATATAACTGAAAATCGGGGAACAACTCGTTTTGTTCAAATGGCACTTTCACTTGTGATGACTTGTAGAGTCTAGAGATCAAAATAGATATACTGTATATTAAGAAACATAAGATACGCCTATATATTAGGGCTGTCAAACAATGTGGCAATGAGTTAATCTAATTAGTCAGAAATTGCAAACCCAAAATTAAAAGAGCATCAAATAAATATAGAAAAAAAAAAGAAATATTTGATTTGATTAGACAAAATGTATTACACAGAAACTTTTAGGCTACAAGGCCATGATTTTATTTTTATTGCAGCTCAGTGGTGGCACGAATCTGAAAAATTAAAGTTAGATAAATGATGCCTTGAGATTTAATGGGTTTTAAATATTAAAGGGATAGTTCACCCCAAAATTTAAATGGTCATTATTTATTCATTGCTCAAACCTGTATGACTTTATTTGTTCTAAAAGAAGACAATTTGAGAAATGTCTCCGTATTTTCGTTTTTATTTTCTCGAATGTTTAATGGTGACCAAAACAATTTGGTTACAAACATTCTACAAAAGATCATTTCTGTTCTGCAAAATAAAGACAGTCCTATAGGTTTGGGTGAGTTATTTTTTGGGTGAACTATACTTTTAGTGTTTGATTGATTGATTTATTGATTGACTGCTTGATTGTGAATAATTCTCTAAATTATTTAATTCTCTAAATAAGAAACTAAAGTAAGTCATTGAGTCATTCGTTCATTCGATTCGTTCAAACGGCTGATTCATTCAGGAATGAAGTAAATGGCTCTTTTTCTGAATAGACCATTGAATCATTGATTCCCCTGATTTGTTCAAAACATGGCTTCGTTCAGAAGCAAATCACTGCCATGTTGCTTCTGTTAGTTCTGCTGTGGCTTTATAGGTAACATCTCCGTTGAAAATTGAGCTAAAATAGACAATGTTGAGTCTAAAACAACACAATATTAAGTTCTTATTTATGGAACTGTGTTGTATAAAACCATTATCACATTTGCACTTGTGCTGTTTGGGACAAAAACAGCACTTTTGTGAAAATGCACTCTTTGCTCGTGTGATATAATTTAACTATATCATATGATGTAAATATGAGACAAAATCTCATATGGGGTATTTTTGCCCCAAACTCTTGAATTTTAGGGGCATATAACCACATTCTATAAGCTACATCAAGCAGTGAGTTGTTTCCCTGCATCATGTTCTTCACTAATCAACTGTATGAAATGTAAGATTACTAAAGTGACATTAATTGATTGTTTTTCCATAGGTTCTATAGCCAACTAATTAAATTAACTTGTTAAATCGAAAGCCCTAATACATATGTTTTACGGATGAATGAAAAAAACAGGTTTGGAACAACGTGAAAGTTAGGAAATGACAAAATGTTCATTTTGGGAAGAAGAGTTCTTTGAAAGCAGAGGGTTGAAGTCCTCAGCGCTCAGTTTTCTTCATGATGGAGGTTAGCACTGTTAGGTTTGGGAAGTGTGCACAGCATGTTACTGTCAGAATCACAGTCCTGTGACTCAGAGGCAATCTGGAGAAAAAGCCCTGGAGCAAAGCTGTGATCTCGCTGCGTCAGAGAGAAATCTACGCTTGAAACTCACAGTTACCAACGCTGCAGTTCAAAGGTTCGCTCATCTCCTCGATTTTTCTAGCATTCTGTCCATCCGTGCTGTAGTTCCTCAAAAGGAAGAGTTCACCAAAAAGAAAACTGTGCCATTGTTTACTCCTCCTCTTTTTCTTCCAAACCCACTGACTTTTTTTCTTCTTCTGTGGATGAGAAATCTTGGAGAATGTAATGGAAAGAAACAATGTGAACAATGTAATACTGCGTCCAGGTGACAAAAGCACCATGAACATACAATGAAACAGGTCTATTTGACAGCACGTTATATTCCAAGTCTTCTGAAGTCATATGATTGCATTAAATGAGGAAAGTCATTATTATCCTAAAATCACACATGCACATTTCCAAATGTGGCACATCAAGAAGCATTGCACTAGATTCGATGCTTCTAAACAGCTGGAATACATCACAAAAGTCATATGGTCTATATCTGTGGTGCTTTTATGGCATATAATTTCATAAATGTACCTGCTGTGTGCCATTTAGAATTGAATTGAGTTTATATACAGTACTTAAATTCTGGTTCACTTTTTTATGTGTGTTTTTGTTGTCTGTGCCCACTCTTTGAAAACTAGTGTTTGCCTGTCAAATTAAAAAGCCACCAATCGCCACCATTTTCCACAGACATCCGTTCCTTTTCCCAGCTTCTTCTTCCCGTCACTGTGTGGAACTTGTTGACCCCTGCCTTTCACCTTCCTCTCATCCACTTATTCTCATGTCACCCTTTCTTTGACACTCAACCCTTCTTAAGATAAAGGCCGTCTTGTGCAGAAGATAAAGGCAGTGGACGCCCCTCAGCAGCACCATGTTTGGTGCACGCTTAATTTGACAGCTCGGAAACAAAAGGCAAAGAGTAATCATTATCTGGTGGCGACTGACAGTGCAGGTGCCTAATAAGCATGCAGTGACGCACACGCTTCCTGATTTTAGCTTCCCGAAGACTCCCATCTTGGCCCCTGATTGGTGCCTGATCACACAAGGCCACAGACACTAATTTGTGACTTGTGAACCCATCACAGCTTAATCATGGTAATTGATTTAATTAGTTTGGACACTGGCCATGAGGGTGTAAAGCATCTGGGAACAGCATTGTGCACCATTCCAAATTGAAATGACATTGACTTTTTACATTTTATATTTTATTTTTAGTCATTATGTTATTAATTATACTGCTTCTGTGGTGCTTTTTTTTCTCAGGGTTGTGCACCATTCAGAATTAAAATAAATTAACTTTTTAGTATTTTTGTTATACAGTATTAATGAATTATATAATTAATTGTGTGTGTATATATATATATATATATATATATATATATATATATTAAGTGAACTTAAAATGTAATATTAAATAATGAAATATAAAATTTTAATTTGAATGTAAATGGAATGACATGTTGACTTTTTTAAGCTGTTGTTTGAAAAATAGTATTGAAGTTTGAACATTTTATATATTTAAAATATTGCATATATTTTTGTTAATAATTTTGTCATTTTATACATTATATATTAAGTTTCTTTTTTGTTATAGTTAACCATAAAAATGTAACTTGTTAATTGTTGTATAACTTGTAAAAATGTATAACTTGTAAAAAAAAATGTTAATTAAAAATAAGATCTTAATAATAAGAAGAATACACTTTTTTGTATTATTTCAGCTACAATTGCAAAAACAGCATTTCTGATTTTGTAACATGATTAACTACAATACAGCTGCAATAAAAATTGAAAACTATGTAGACGTTTAGAAAGAAATGACTAAAAATTTACATTTAAAATACAATTAAAACTGATTAAAAATATTTAGATTTATTATAATAATGCTTCAATGATACTAAAATAACACTACAAATTTAATTTAATTTAATTTAACTTTATAATTTAATTTAATTTAATTTAATTTAATTTAATTTAATGCTTGACCTGTGTTAATTTTCTTTGAAATAAAAGAATTCCTCTTCCTCTGAGAAGTGGCCAATTCAATTCATTTTCCCAAAGTCAAAAGGAACTAATAAATTCTGCCTAACCTTGTCTGGGAGGTGAATGTCTTTATTGGTGAGACGTCGAGCCAGAGCATTTCATTTGATCATTTAGACTGTGGTTTGCATTGCGGCGTTACAAGAAGAGTATCTAAGGTTTAGAATCCTCCACTTGTTGTGAAAAAGAGGTGTTGGAAGCACTTGAGTTATTCATTTTCACACTGTTACTTGTTTGGGAATGCTTCCTGTTGTGGGCTCAGACAAGATTTTCTGTTTACTTGTTCTGTAAGGGTTCATTCACTGGCAGGTCCCATGCAAAAAGTCTCAACATAAAGCATCTGAAGGTCCCAGATGCTCCTAAAAAACAAGTAATGCCATATCGATAAAACGGTGGTGCCTAAACAGTGCCTGAACCGATACTTTTAAAAAAAGAGCCACAAAAAACTATGGATAACAAGAACATTAAAACGACTTCAAATAAATCCATAGCATTCACACGCTCCTTGGACGCTCTCATTTCCCAAGTTGTGCTTCGCTTACTCTAAGACTAATAAATGTATTTCATGATCTGGGTCATTATTTAATACAAAACCACACATAATGTTTCTATTGTATCTCTGTCAGTCACTCTGATATTTAGTTAAAATGAGTGCGGTCATTCTCTATAAAGTAGCAACAAAGTCATTTGTAAAGTACAGTACTGTGCGAAGTCTTAGGCACATTAGTATTTGCACATTGTTTTTCAGGTAGCTTTGCAAGAAGGTTTCTTCAAGCATCTTGGAGATACACCCACAGTTCTTCTGGGTTTAGCTTGTCTCAGGTTCATCTGTTTCTTTATGTAATCAAAGACAGATTCGGTGATGGTGAGATCAGATCTCCATGTGGAGCACCGGCTGTTGTCAGACTGCTTGTGCATTCAAAAATCTCACTAGATTATTATTAAAATTAATGGCAAAATGAATGTTTGGAAATGTAAACTGATATTTTCTACCAACACACTACAGCAAAATATATAAATAACTGGCCAAACACCATTCTTTGGGGTGAAAATACTAACTTGCCTAAGACTTTTGCATGCTAGCGTATGCATAAAGTATGTATAATTAGATTAAGTATATTTTAAAAAGTGTAATTAAAGCATGTGTTCATGTGTGTTAAGAGCTAGAGTGAAAACTTTACAGTAGATGAGAAACCGACTGCTCCCTCGTGACCTTTTGTAAACTGTATTTATGACAAAGAACTGCGCAGACACCGATATTATAACAATTTGTCGATAAACATACCTTGTGTCCTACTAACCATTTCTTTGTGAAGTGACTGTATATCCAGTTTTACAAATGCAATGCTTTAAACACTAAAACTACTGTAAAAATGACAAGAAGCTAGAAGAATACACAGCAGCTAAAATAATACACAACTTGTACCAGAAGACTGAATAAATAAAAAATTATAATCTTCTCGTTTCTACACATTGACTTTCATTGTAAGTGCCTCACAAGTGCCTTTTTTTAACCAGGGAGGGAAAATACATAATTTCCCAGAACTCATTGTCTGTTGAATTTTATTGAATTAACTGTTTTTTTTTTTTTTGTTTGTTTGTTTTTTACAATGGATAAGTAAGTTATTTATTTTATTTTGAAATGTATTCTATTTTATTTATTTTAGTTGTTATTGTTGTGGTAATCAACATTATGCCCCTAATGCCTCTGATTAAACTTAACTTGTATCAAAAAAGGAAGTTGATGGTCACTCAGGTTTCTGTCGGAGTTTATAAAAGTGACATAAATTGCACTAATATCACCAATAAGGCCCTTTCACACCAAAACAATCGTTCTAATGCTGTGAAAACAGGGAAGTTCACAGCACATCTAAAAGATAACGACAGAGGAGTGACATCACTGGAATCACTTTTAAATCTTTTATTTTTTTTAGCCGATGAAACCCTGACAGTCAATCAGAATCCACCCATTTTTAACGAGCTCAAGCATTTCAAGCATCAGACGACAAAAATTGTGTGCTTAAACAGAATACTATTCTCTGCTGGTGTGAATGTTAATGATAGTTATCATTATCTTGGAGTGAACAAGCCTTAATACGTCGATCACTAATCAGCCGTCTCTCTTTAATTGAGCAGGTCATTCTTTGAGAGGAAGCGCTGGGCTACAGGCATGTGACCGCCACTGAGCTAAAGATGACTTTACTGGGAGGCGATGGTTCGGATTACGACTACAGTGCTTTAAGTTGCACCTCGGACGACTCTCTGAACGGGCCCCCCATCCAGGAACGAGAGGCCCTCAAGGGTGTTTATTACAAACGGGCGCAACACCTGCCTCTGACCGACCCCAACATCACCGATGCGCTCCATCTGGACGACAACGGCAACCTGCCTTCCTGCGGCCAGCGGCTGCACGTCATCATTAACGTGGGCGGCCTGCGGTACCAGCTTCCCTGGACCACGCTGGAGGACTTCCCCCTCTCGCGTCTGGGCCAGTTGCATCTGTGCAGCAGCTTCGACGAGATCATGCGGGTGTGCGACGACTACGACGTGGTCCACAACGAGTTCTTCTTCGACCGCAGTCCCTGCGCCTTCCAGACCATCCTCACCTTCCTGCGCGCCGGGAAACTGCGCTCTCTGCGCGAGATGTGCGCCCTGTCCTTCCGAGAAGAGCTGCTCTATTGGGGCGTCCCGGAGGAGAGCTTGGAGTGGTGCTGCCGGAGACGCCTCCTGCAGCGCGTGGAGGAGTGCAACGAGTTAGAGCGGGTGGCAGAGGAGGACGAGGAGAATGAGGATGACAGCCAAAGCAGTTTGACCAGAGAGTCTCGCCTCGGCCGCTGGATGGGAAAGCTAAGAGACATGGTGGAGAAGCCTCACTCCGGCCTGCCGGGGAAGATCTTCGCCTGCCTTTCGGTGCTGTTCGTCACGATAACAGCCATCAACCTGTCCATAAGCACCATGCCTGCCATGAGGGAGGAGGAGGAGACGGTAAGTGTCAGTTTGTCCTGCCATTTAGTTAAGAAGTTTGGGGCTTTTTGGAAATAAATTAAACTTTTATTTAGTAGGGAGGCATTCAATTGATGATTTATAATGTTACAAAATAATTTTGTTTTTCAAATAAATAAAAGTTTCTATAAAATGTATCATGGTTTCCACAAAAATATAACCTGTTTTCGTCATTGATTATAATAGGAAATGTTTATTGAGCAGCAGATCAGCATATTGGAATGATTTCTGAAGGATCATGTGACACTGAAGACTGCAGTAATGATGATGAAAATTCAGCTGCGCATCACCGGAATAAATTACATTTTACAATATATTTAAATAAAAAATCATCTATTTTAAATTGGAAAAAAATTCCACAATTTTACAGTTTTTACTGTAATTTTGATCAAATAAATGCATCCTTTGTGATCATGAAATTAAAAACCTACCTACGTCAAACACGGTAGCGTAAATCAGATTTGCATGAAATGTTAGGGATTAAATTCAGATTCTGACCAGCACAGATAATCACTTTTTTGTTTGTTTGTTTTGGCTGATAACTGATAAATGGCTGATATTAATACTATTTTTAACACTTAAAAACGTAGTGTTTAACATTTTTATTAATCACAACATTATAACGTAAAGTATGGAAAAGGGAGATTTACTACAGATTACATTTTATAGTGCTATTAAAATATACTTTTTTTATACATTTTAATTGAGCAAATCTAAAAAGCACTATATAAATAAGTTTGACTCGACTCGAGTTGAAACCACTTCAGGTTTGCTCCTGCAGACTATAGTTGGAACTCAAACACGGGAACCAGTTAATCAAGGTCTTCAAGTTCACTTGAAAATTACAGTCATGTTTCTCAGAGCTCATCTCAAGGAGTCAGATCGAGTACACTTACTGAAATTCATCAAGCTCCAAGAGCCCTGTTCAGAACCGTTCCGCTCAACCAAAGCAAAGGCTTTTCTTCAGGAGAAGTCATCTTTTTCCAGAAATAATTTGTGGCAATTAGAGTTAAACCAGCTCCTTCTCTGATTGAATTAAGACACCCATTGGCTCGGCTCAGATCAGTCACTGGAATAATTAAAATTGCTGCCCCTGGTACAGAGAAAAACAAGAGCATAGAAGATTCAATTAAGTCTTAAACCAACATAGCACCAGCCAGACAGAGGCTCCTTTCATTTTCATGAATTCTGTCCTTTGTGTTTGTCACTATTTATCTTCTGTGAGGAAAAAAACGTTTTTTAAGTGTATAGTAATGATCTCAAGCAGGTTTAGCAGATCTGGTGGTTTGTATATCTGGCACGGGGTTCATTTTTAAGGATCCAGGATGCAAATATGCAGGTGAGTAGTTCTTACATTTTATCATATTATTTCGTAGCATTGAAGCATCAAGCGTCCAAACAATATTTATACAATGGGGTTTCATTTTCAATGCACTTAGTGACACTATTTTTACAATTGAGCTGAAGACATTTTCTTTACCACAGTCAACACGTTTTTCTTTCCTCTGTTGTTGTTAGTCTTCAAAGTGAGATCCTAGGATTTAATGAGAATGAAAAAGACACCGGAAAAAGCGAGGTGAGATGAGGTGAAATAATAATAATATGCAGCAAAGTTGTGGAAACAGATCCAGGAAGAATGTGTTTGCATGAATCCCTGGCTTCCTCTAGTGGACTACTAGCAGTATTGACACTGAGAACAAGACACCAACCGGCATCAGAGGAAGATGAGGATTTGTTTCCTTATACTGCAGAACACAAAAGAAGATATTAGAAGATTTTTTTGATGATTGGAAGAAGTGTTAGGCCTAAGTTTTAGTTGTTTTAGCAGCTCTATATGTTTGAAGAGAATGCTATGCAAGATATTAGATTATTCACAACAACTGAATTCAAGCAACAACACTGAACAGTACAAATGTTATCTAAACCACTCTCTAAAAATAATTTCTTGTGAATGTTTTTTTCCTTGCATCCATCAAGCTCCATTTTCATGAATTAAGTCCTTTGTGTTTGTCACATGTCCAGGGGCGGATCTACTGGGGTGGCATAGGGCAAATGCCACCCTAAAAGAAAGCCTTGCCACCCCTGCTGCCACCCCAGTTGGTAGCAATTTGAAAATTTACAAGCGCGAATCTTTCGTGATTCGTGATCCGGCTCCGAACTCTCAAACTGACTCAAATGATTCGCGATCCCGCTCCGAACTTCCGAACTGACTCAAATGATTCGCGAACCCGCTTTGAACTCCCGAACTGACTCAAATGATTCGCGAACCCGGTACGAACTCCAGAACTGATTCAAATGATTAGCGATCCCGCTCCACTGACTCAAATGATTCGTGAACCCGCTCTGAACTCTCGAATTGATTCAAATGATCCTCGAAGCCGCTCCGAACTCCCGAACTGACTCAAATGATTTGCGATCCCCAAACTGACTCAAATGATTCGCGATCCCGCTCCGAACTCTCGAATTGATTCAAATGATTCGCGAACGCGCTCCGAACTCCCGAACTGATTCAAATGATTTGCGATGCCTAAACTGACTCAAATGATTCGCGAACCCGCTCCGAACTCAAGAACTGACTTAAATGATTCGCGATCCCGCTCCGAACTCCCGAACTGACTCAAATGATTCGCGATTCCCATACCTAACTCAGATGATTCGCGATCCCGCTCCGAACTCTCGAATTGATTCAAATGATTCGCGATCCCGCTCCTAACTCCTTAACTGACTCAAATGATTCGCGATCCCCATAACCGACTCAAATGATAATGACACTAAATAAAATTTAACTAAATTTAGCACCGAAACAATAAAATACATTATAATAAAATAAGTGAATAAAAGCTAATTAAATAAGAATACATTAAGATGTTAATGTTAGTGAAAACAATATCTAATGCTCACCAAGTCTGCATGTGAAAAAATTAATATTTTTTTACTTTTCTTTTGTAATTTTTTTAATCATTTGAATATCATTTAGAATGTAATTTATTCCTGTGATCAAAGCTGAATTTTCAGCATCATTCCTCCAGTCTTCAGTCTCACAGCATCCTTCAGAAATCATTTGTATATGCTGATTTGCTGCTCAAGAAACATTTCATAATATTTCCAATGTTTATGGAAACCATTTATTTTTTTCAGGGTTCTTTGATGAAAATTCTGAATAGTAGCATTTATTCAAAATAGAAATATTTTGTACCGTCATAAATGTTTTTACTGTTACTTTTGATGAATTTAACGTGTCCTTGCTGAATAAAAGCATACATTTCTTAACAGACTCTAAACTTTTAAATGATGGTTTTATACATAAAGAACCTAGTTCAATAACCTTCGCTCAAAATCCCAAGTTTTCTTAACTTTCCATTCGTCTGTTTTCAGGGTAAATGCTCTCAGATGTGCTACAACATCTTCATCGTGGAGACGGTGTGTGTGGCCTGGTTCTCACTGGAGTTCACGCTGCGCTTCATCCAAGACCGCAGCAAGCTGGCCTTCCTCCGGCGGCCGCTCAACCTGATCGACGTCATAGCCATCCTGCCCTACTACATCACGCTGGTGGTGGACAGCACCTCCACGGGCGAGAAGCGCTTGGGCTCGGGCAACAGCTATCTGGACAAAGTGGGCCTGGTGCTGCGCGTGCTGCGGGCATTACGCATCCTCTACGTGATGCGGCTGGCGCGCCACTCTCTTGGACTGCAGACTCTCGGGCTGACGGCGCGCCGGTGCACGCGGGAGTTCGGCTTGCTCCTCCTCTTCCTTTGCGTGGCCATAGCTCTCTTCTCCCCGCTGCTCTACCTGATTGAGAACGAGGCCGGGGTCACGCGAGAGTTCAGTAGCATTCCTGCAACGTACTGGTGGGCCGTGATCACCATGACCACGGTGGGTTACGGCGACATGGTGCCGCGCAGCATCCCCGGACAGGTGGTGGCGCTCAGCAGCATCCTCAGCGGGATCCTGCTCATGGCGTTCCCCGTCACCTCCATCTTCCACACGTTCTCGCGCTCCTATGTCGAGCTCAAGCAGGAGCAGCAGCGGCTGCTGCAGCGCAGGACGCACTTTCTGCTGCGCAGCCGCATCGCAGGTCTCAGTAGCAACCTGTCACTGGAGAGCGACGTGCTTTTTCCTAGCACCTCGTCTGATCACAGAAAGCGAGAGGAATAGGAGTTCAAGAAAGTGTAGGGTGCTAATGGACGCGAAATATAAAGCAGCTGTTTTGAATGTCGTTTTACATGTTGTCCATCAACAATCCATTAAAGGGATAGGTTAAAAAAATGTATTCAAAAATGAAAATTCTGTCACCATTTACTCGCCCACATGTCCTTCCACAGCCCAAGAATTTGGTTAAAGCGCTTCCCAAAAATGAATTAAAATTCTGTCATCATTTACTCATCCTCAAGTTGTTCCAAACCTGTTTGAGATTAATTCTTCTGAACACAAAAGAAGAGATCTGGAAGACTGTAACAGTTGCTGGTCCTCATTGACTTCCATAATATGGAAAAAATACAATGGAAGTCATTGGGTACCATCAACTGTTTAGTTCCCAACATTCTTCAAAATCTCTACTTCTGTGTTCATCTGAAGAAAGAAACTCGTAAAGGTTCGGAAAAACTTGAGGATGTGTAAATCAAAGAATTTAAAAATAAAAGTACCTTCAAGTCAGTCTCTCCATCGAATGTAAAACAAATCCATATGATCACAGAATTTTCATTTTTGGGTGAACTATCCCTATAAAAGTATATTAGAGGTGCTCAGTCATGAACTTTCCAGCAGAACTGACTTCAGAATTGAAGTTGAACAAATTTGAAACTTTCAGAGCTTATTTGAAAATGACTGGCAGTAAATGTGATAATGTTGCTCTTAATGATTAGTTCACCAAAAATGAAAATTCTGTCATCATTTAAAGTGTGTTCACACCAAGGTCAGTAACTATAACAGTAACCATGAAGTTGTAATAATTG
Source organism: Carassius gibelio (assembly GCF_023724105.1). Classification (NCBI taxonomy): domain Eukaryota; kingdom Metazoa; phylum Chordata; class Actinopteri; order Cypriniformes; family Cyprinidae; genus Carassius; species Carassius gibelio. The sequence continues at coordinate 20,881,635 of NC_068393.1, forward strand.
TTCCAATTCCATGAGAAGAGGGAAGTCCACAGCAAAACTACAGTATAATCATAACAACACATAGGAACGATAACATTAGGATCACTTTCAGAACCTTTCTGTTATTTCAAACCTTCTTCTGTGGAACTCTGAATTTTGAATAATGCAAAAGGTTTTTTTTCCTAAAATAAAATACTGATGAATGAGAGACTGGCACTTTTCAAGCATCAGAAAGGACTTGAGCTAAAATAACACTGTAATGTACTGTAAGTTTAATAAAAATGATTTGTGTGCTATATAATGCCACCCTCTGGTGGACTGTTAACCACTCTACTCCCTTTGAACTTGAGAACCAACATGTGAAGAATCATTTAGATATGTTATATGATCTAAATTAATTGCAAAACAATTAAGTCAGTCATGATTTGAACTTCTGAACGCAACAGTGTTGTTGTTTAACTAAAACTAAAACAGTTCTTTTCAGTGATTAAAAAGAAAGCTGAAATCAAATAAAATATTAGATGAAACACTTAAACAAACAAACAAAGAAATGTTGCAATGGAACCCAGCTAACTAATTAAAGCTATATATAAATATAAATATATCAATTTAATTTAAAATCCTAATGAAATATATATATGGAAAACGAATTCAAAATAAATAATACATTTGCATGCTATAATAGTATTTATAATATAAATAATAATATATGATAATAATAAAATAACACAGGAATACATCTAGGATAGCTAGGGTGTAATGCAACATTTTAAGTAAATAAAAACAAAAAACAATCACAAAGCCATCAGGTGACTTCGGAAGTCTAAGAATATACTTTTTTGGGGGGCTTTTTTGTCATTTTCCAGCTTGACAGGCCTGGTTCCCATTCAGTTATTGTTCATTATATTAAATAAGTGGTCAGGATAGGTAATGGAAGGCAGCAGGTACGTATCGGATCAACATGAGAGTTATTAAACAAATAAAGAATCTTCATTTTTTGGTGAACTATGCCTTTAAGACAAACACTGAGCATTTCTGTTTTAATTCGGCTCCACTGCATTGTTTTTTTTCAGGCCACTTTTCAAAATCTTTCTGCCTATAGATGCTGACACTACACTTTAAGTATGCAAAAAATAAAATAAAAACTCCATGTGACATTTACATCTTATATTGGTGAAACATCAAAGGTCACCAAATTTTAAGACGAAACTTCTGCACATATGACTGCGTTCTGCATGAGTACCTTTCCTTTGTGCAAATCTAATTCTAACACACAAATCACATCGCACACATACAGGTCAGTCGAATCATGTGGTTAAACACCAGGTTTATGTTCAAAATGTCATGCTGTTTGTATGTGCTGAAGCGTATGATTCAAATCCATATAACCTGCAGATCTCATGACATACAGTATAATTCTGTACCACAATATACAGTCTGTAATGTTTAATGCTAAGAAAACTGGCAGGAATATCTCCCTATATATATAATAAATCACACCACATGAATAAACATTATTTCTATTTTTTTTTTCTTTTTTTTCTTACAAATATTTGTGGCTTGCTTGAATTTACATTAAATAACATGACGTCCCGTCTTAGCATTTCTAAGAGCAACCAGTCTTTACCGTTAGGGGGCAGCAGTGCTAAATCTTTGACTAAAAACTCGGATTTACTGTAAAACTGATTTTTATTGTGCAAATGGAGCAAGACAGCATGAACTGGCCTCAGGCTTTCATCTCTGGTATGTGTGTGGCTGTCAAAACCTGATGAGACGTGTCATAAGTTGAAGGGAAGCTCTCAGAAAATATAAATCCAGTTCATCAATCAAAAATCTAGTCTCAAATATTCAACGAGGAACGTACCCCTGTCTGCATTACCTTTCTTTGTGGAAATACTGGCAAAACTTTCCTAAACAAATCCTTTAGAATTACTCTGACCTCTGAAAGACATTCAACAGATTTAGTTGTTTATAAGTGAGAGAATTTCTTGGAATTGTTAGGAAGCAAATGTATTATTCCATTGGCACTGATGGTCACATTAGAAATACTGCTATTTACTGTCTCAAATAAGGTTTAATTTTATTTATTTACTTACTTATTTATTGATTCATCGCATTCGATTCGAGTCTTTAGAATCAGTTCCAAAACATTTCACTCTTTTGCCGTATAATGAGTTATTTTTCCGCTCCTTAGTTTTATTATTTTTTTTCTTATTTGTTTATTTACATAGATTTATGACAGACTATTGTATCTAATCCACTTATACATGTGTATTTATATATATTAATTTAATTCATGCATTTCTTTTCTTTTCTTTTTTTTATTTTATTGCACTGAGCAAACTCAAAATGACGTTTCTGGTGCCCCAGATCCAGCAATAGGTGGCCCAGTTACCTTAAATTCTCCAATTCTCAACAGAGTCATAATGAACCCCATTCCAGTCTCTCTCTCTCTCTCTCTCTCTCTCTCTCTCTCTCTCTCTCTCTCTCTCTCTCTCTCTCTCTGTCGTGCTATTGCAGACTAGTCAAGTGTAACGTAGTAAAACAGTGTCACGTCAAAGCGCCCTGCCCTCCCACCCTTCTGTCTTTCCAGTTTCCCATCATCTCATGATACTGGTGTCATGGCTTTGACTCCGTCTTCGGCCGCGCGCGCTTTCTCAGGGACGCGATAAGCTGCTTCTACATCGGATCATTCCCCATCGCTTTTGATCGTGACGCTGGATATTTTCATTGTTACTGGTGTGACATTGTTATTATCGATGACTCGCGCAGCTGTGCGCGTTCCCAGGCAACCCCCGTCATGAACGCGCACTGAACGCGCTCATTCGCTCCGTTTCGTTTCTTCTGTTTGAGCCGGTGAACATTATTGACTATGGAAAGCTGAGTCTCGTTCATTCGTACACCAAAAACAGTAAATCAGAGGTCATTCCGAGCAACGAAAGGGTTTTATTCGCACCACATTCGTGGTTCTCGACAAGGTGAGTACGGCTGGATTATTTTTATATCGTAGCCTATTTTATCTTATTTTTCTGGGCGTTGGGATTCAAAATACAGCTCAAGGAGATTTTTAGCCACATTTCCGGTTGATCAAATAAATACAATGCCTGGCATATTGTTTAAAACGAAGTGGGTGTTCAATATTTGGCCATGGTGTTTATAAATCCGGGTATTTTTCTCCGATCCGCCGGTTTAAATGAACTGTAAGATTGTTTCTCATAAACAACAACAAATACTCGCGATGTTTTCCATTTAAACTAGAAACAGTTCGCATGATTATTGATTTATTTGTGTGAATATTGCAGGCAAACAGCTACAATGTGACTAGCTGTTTCAGATGACTAAACTAGCCGAAGTCCTGTCAAGGACTAGTCTGGATTTGTCTTTTATGTACGTCACACCTGAACTAGATCTCCATGTAGGAAAGGAAAATTGCAAATCAGCTCGTTTTTTTTTTCTTTCTTTCTTTTTGTGTTTTCTCTACTGTCAGTTGTTTCTTCTAGACTGTATTGTCAGAGCTTCTCAGATGTTTCTCCTGAGGGAAAACACGCCAGTATTTTCATGCGTCTCCTCTACATTTGCAGATCTCAACAATGTCTCAAATTGTGCTCAGGTTGGCCAGGATTACATGACAGAGATTCCAATATGAATTCAACTATTTCAGACTAAATGATGTGATCTGCTATCCACATCAGTTTTATAGATGCATACAATTATCCTCTCATTTGTGTCTGCTTTTAGTAGAAACATCTGAGGCAAAGTTTGTGGTTGAAGTTCTCAGAAATGCTTTATGTATTCAGTACTTTTAATTTGGTACTTGCTTCTTTTACTTTTAATGGTATGCATTAGTGATAGACTGATTAATCAGATTCTATCTATCTATCTATCTATCTATCTATCTATCTATCTATCTATCTATCTATCTATGTAACACCTCTTGTATCAGTCAGCCAGTGAAGCTCTTCAGTGAATTTAAGAGAACTTCTCGCCTGTTTTGTTGGCGGTGTTTGGGATTATGGTTCTCCCACTCACGATGACTCAAATCTCTAAATATCGAGGTTGCCATAAGGCATGAGTGTTTAATTCCTATTTTTGGACATCCTTAAATTTAAGAAAGCAGTAGTCGGCTTGAATCAACATTTCATTTCAACACATTCTCATAGCAGCTATTTTATGCTTTTGCAAATTGGTGGCTAATTTGAATGCATTCACGCAATCTCATTTATACTTTTTTTGCATTCTGTTCATGCCCCGTTGTGGGTTAGGTTTGGGCGTGGAGATTCTTGCATATACTTTTGTCTGAATCACATTGTCCAAATTCCTATGTAAGTGTCTCGTGAAATAGTTCTCTTGTGAAATCGGGTTGGTCATTATTAAGCTTTTTTTGTTTTGTTTTTAGACATGTACATTGCATGAATTGCCCCCCCCCCCCACCATTGCGCTGTTAATGAGAAACACCTTGCATCATTTTATAGTAGATCAAGGAGTTTTACTTTAGCAGATATTCCCTGTACAAAGCTACTCTACTGTAAATCATAGGTTAAGAGCCTTAGAAATCATATCAGGGGATTTTGAGCCTAGAACTAAGCTATAATTTGTTAGTTTACCACTTCTCATCTTGGTACAAAGACCTCGCCCACACTTGCTCTCCTCAGAGTGTTTCAGCCTCCTCATTCTTCATGGCAAAATGCACTTAGGTAAGTGAAAGTGAGTGTGTGGTTTCTACTAAACAAATCGACCCTGGTTTGAATCTTTAGCAGGCTGCACTCTTTAAATAATTTTGGCATCTATGGTTCCATGAAGAACCTTTAACATCCATTGATCCTGTCCATTCCACTAAAGGTTCTTTATTGTAGAAAAATGGGTTATTGGAGTATGAAAATGTTCTTCAGACTAAGATAAAATTATTAATTTGAGAACTGGTCACTAAAAGCTTCTCTGGAGGACCCAAAAATGGCTTTTCTATGGCATTGTTGCAAAAACTTTCTTTTGGAACCTACGATTTAAAGAGTACATGTTTAAAAATAAAGACTCATTCCATGGAATCTTTTCATTCCACAAAAGGTTGTTAATAATGGAAAAAAAAGTTCTTTAGATTATTTAAATGTTCTTTACTGCAAGAAAATCAGGTAGGCCTACATTTAAGAACTGTTTTGCTGAAAATGTTTTTTCTGCTACAAAAAAAGAAAGAAAAAAAAACATTGTGGTTGGTAAAGCATATTTTGTGTTTATCTTTGAGATTTGCCTTCTCTGTCAGCTTTATTTTAACTTCCAGTTCTGTCGTTGTACATCCTGGATATCTTGGGGACGAGTTGAATCCTGCATGATTTGAGGTACATGTCTGTAACGTTATTTTGAGTTAGGGGTTTGTTTGAATCCTCAACCCTAAGTATGTACACCACCAATAAAGAAATCCAACACAAGACTCAGAGGTGCACATGCAGCAAACAGTGCTTCAGAATTGACTCTGTAATGAGTGAGTGTCTGATAACTTAAAGGTTTTCCCTTAAATCTGTTGTTACTCCAATGAGCTATTTATCCTATAGTGATTTGGAGCAATTAGCTAATGCATCTGTCTTCAGTTGTGTTCATCTGTTGTTTCTCTGCATTGCCCGTGGCTGTTGATGGTCCTTATGGGTGCTTTCATAAGAAGGGGATTGATGCTCTTAATTAGATGTGCTCATAATACCACAGAGGACTCTTGAAGAAGGGGCCCAGAGCCCGTGAAGTGGCTTTAATGCCTTTTGGAATTCTGTGAATGTCTTTCAGTGAAAGCCGTTGAAGTTTAAGCTGGCTTCAAGTGAGATCATTGGAAAAGCAGCCCATTTAAGGCAAAATTCCTGTTAATTGGTAACGTGCCTACGCAGTGGGGCCTTTGTCCTCCCTTGACTGGGACCTTCTGTCTGTGATGAGTGATACACTGGGCTTTGGGCTCCGTTATGAATGACACGCTTGTTTCTGTTTACTGGCTTTGAGAATTGGCATGCAATAAAAAGTGGCTTCTTCTTTTGAAATGCTATTATGGGAACGAGTTGCTCGATTAGCCGAGGAGAGAGAAACCAGAGGACAACTCCCATAGACTGAAATTTTAGGAAGAGTTTGACCAAACTATAGTTGAACCACTAAGATCTTTATAAGAGATATACAAAGGAACATTTGATATCTTACTCACTTCTCTTATGTGTATATAAACTCTTGATATCAGAGTATAGTAGTCCTTGACTGGCATTGAGTGCTTCACACGTGATTGAACAAACGCCTCGTTTTGTGTGATTGGCAATGAAATTTGCATATTTAATGGTCACGCTATCGGCCTCTGCGGGTTTGGACAATGCCGCCGAGATTTGTGGTGTACACCCACAGATTTTGTTAAATTTTTAATGCAGCAGACGGCTAACTTCTGTTGTTGCATGCCTCTCCATGTTCTGGTGCACTGTTCCAGTTATGCATCTAATTCATTTCTACCAATGCTCAAGGACAGTTGTGAAAAAACCATTGGAAAGTTATTTTTTTCTTCTTTATTCCTGTGAGAATGGTGGTTGTGTTTTGATTTTGTACCTATGACATGCTTTCAGACTTTTAATTATAGTGTTTATCGTTCAGAATATGGAGGCACAGTAACCGTTTATGTGTACATATAGATCAGCAATGAAAATAATTTGCTCTCTGACAGTGATTGTCTTGAAATTCTTCAGTGAAGGTTTTGCATTTATTACAAAAGCTTTGACAGCTTTTTTAAATTTTTGCAGTGGCTTATTTAGAGATGATGCAACAACATTGAGAGGAGTTTGCCAGTCTGACATGCTTAACATTTACTGTTGGATTGCCATTGAGCTTGAATCTTGTCAACTGTGATATGTTTTATCCCTCATAGGATATTTTAGTCAGTACAAAAACTTTCTCTTAATCAAATCATTAGAGTCCGCTTGAATAGGCACTTTAGATTCAAAACTGAATGTGAACTATGAATATATAGTCTATCCAAGTAGTTTGTAAGGTCAAAGGTCATGCCCAGAGGAACTTTGCGTAAAGTAAACGCTGTTCTTAAGTTCTATACATGCGTTTTACTATATTTACTCATATGAAACCATTGTTTTACCATATTTAAACTAAACAGTTTGTTCACAGATTTTATTTTATTTTTTGGAACACCATATTTACACTGTTTTGTTGGCTAAACCATTAAAACCCTATTGAATGGCCTGTACTTCTATCCCTCATGTCTTTGCTTTAAAGAGTCAGTTCATATATTGTAGCTTGAATTTATTAATTATCGTCACTCCGTGTGTCTGAGACCCATTTTTGGTCACTGGTAGAGCTTGAAGAGGATGACCCCTCCGAACTCTCACGGCAGTGGACCCATCTGTCCTCATATGATGTCATTTGAATGGAGGACGTGGTGATGGGGGTCCGTTTGGGGGAACACAGCGCTACTGTGTCCGCACAGAGTTCAGGGCCACTTCCTGTCAACCCGGCGAGCGAGGCCACAGATGCTTCACGTCTCGTTTCAATCCTCCCTCTGTTCTCTCCTTCCGTTATGTGACAGAAAAGCAAGGATGGATGGATGGGATTTGTATTATTAAGTAGGCCTGTATGATTATGAAGTGCCACTCAGCTTAGCCATTGATGTGGGTTTTGAACGGGTTTTGTGCACCCGTCCAAATGATATGCTGTTTAATGAAAGCTGATGTCTGTTTTAAGTTTTGGACGTTTTTATCTCAAAAATAGCTTAACTGTTGAGTCATAGTTTTGTAGTCTTGATATCTAAACTGCTTGCAGTCTGTTAAGTGAAGCTGTCATAATGGACCTTGGTGAGGTTAGGAATGACTCAAATGTGAAGAAACTATCCAGTAGTTTGTAAGGTCAAAGGTCTCATCTAGACCCACATGCAATCTGTGCATGCAGAACTTTGCATAGATTTGACAGAACTTAAATACCATTAGTTTCATTTACTTGCTTGTTATTAAAACTTAACTTTTAAATAAATAAAAAAATCTGTCATTTACTTTGAATTTGTAATCTTTAATCCATTCATCTGCAATAATGAAATCTGTGTAATTACATTTATTTTGCAAAATATTCACTCAAAGTTCACAAGAAAAACAATTACTTGACTACAATATCCATTGTCAAACCTGCCAAAAATCTGTCATTTATTTGCTTTGTATTTGAAGTGAGTGATCTGGAATATCTTCAGGGATGCTTGCATGTATGTTAATTAAATGTTTTTGACATTTGTGATATTTATTAAGACAGGAAGACTTGCATTCATGAATTCATCCTGTGGAATTGCATGCAAATATGTGTTTTATGTATAGATGAAGTTGTTGTAGGTTTTTGTTTCATCTGGGAGTTCAAAAGACGCTTGAGCTAGGTTCACTCAGTTCACAGTCTACTTAATATTAATATGTGCGTGAATATTAATGAGGTTTTCTCATTTTCTCCCAATCCTTAAGGAAAATGATTAGTGGCTTCATGACTTAAAATCCCAAACCTCTCAGAATCACATGCTCTTGCAGTAGATGTTTGGAATCCCCCTTTAAATTTGAATACGAAGGCAGAGCATCTTTTAAAAGCAAAATCTTCTCTTGGTGTTCCATTTGAAAAATTAACAGTAGTGTGAGATGTAATGGAAATCACTTCACTCTCCGTAATTCTGTTATGGAAATGTCAGAGGCTGTTCTGTTTGATGGCTGGATGAATCTTGGGTTATCCACGGGGCATTTGATTGCAGGGCTGATTTGTCGTTGGCCGTTTGTTTTGGTGCACATGAAGGAACCATCACCATGCTTATGGCTTCTTCCATCTCCTTCACTGAATGAGAAGATTCGGCAGCCTTCTATCTTTAGTCATGTCTATCACCTTTTTTTAATTTCCAGAGGAAGTTCAAAAGTGATTGAATGTGAAACTCTTGGTCTTTTTTTCCAAGTGATCCGTAATCAGCTGATTCTGAGTGCTCACTGTGCCGATGGGTCGTGCCTTGACTTGCTTGCAGAATGTGATCGTAGCTTCAGCATAACGGAAGACATGAAGAGGCAGATCTAGACCATAGCAGCACGGTACAGAAAGTCAAGTCAAATCAAATTACATTTACTTATTGGGCGGTTTAAAACAGCTTTACGAGAATAAACAGGATAGTAACCGTGTCAGTACTGTAAATGTATCAGTAATTAAATAATTTTAGCTGTAATGCAGTTCTACAGTAGATAAGTGTCATTATTCAGCTCAGTGTATTGAGTGTTGATTCAGTTCAGTATCAGTGTGAATGTTGCAAAGTCTTTATCCAATAATGTGAGTGTAGTTAAATCGATGCTGTTTATACATTTTTATCTAAACCTCTAAAATCCCCAACTTTTCAGATTTTTTTAGGCAATATTACCTTAACTAGTACTTGACCAGTATTGATTTTTCAGAATTTGAAAGCTGGCAAAATGGGTGAAATTACAAAATAATATTTATTTATTAATTTACAAAAATTGGGAAACTGATTGGAGAAACCTGGGAAATGTTCATTATTCATTGTCAAAGCTGTTGTTGTTGTTGTTGTTGTTCTTGTTGTTTTCTGTATTTATTTATTAGATCCTTGGGTCAAGTGAATATGGTATGATCCGAAAAATCCCAAAATAGCTAAATATCATTCCATTCATTTATAATTTAATAATTTTCAGCAAAAGCCACGTTTTAGGTGTTTTAACCCTAATTTATACACTTTGTGTTTGGTTGCAGAATTGACTTTTAGCATAATTCAAGGCTCGAAATTGCGACCATTTTGGTCTCATATGCTCCTGAAATTTAATCAGTGCGACCTCAAAATATATTTGGCAGCATTTGTGCGAGTACTTATAATAGTTAATACAAATTATATATTAACAAAAAAATCTAAACAAAACACCTACAGAGAGTGCACACATGAATTGACGTGAAGTCTATTAGGTTAGATAAGTCTGCGTGCGTTGTTTCACTGCATGATTCAGTCTATTAAAATGCATAACAAAATTCAAAATATGGGGCCTTTATATAATTTCATACAGTTAATCAATATGACAAGAAGAGTGCTTCTTTTCCTCATCAAATCAGCATGATTACAAATGTGATATTGATTTTATACAACTGTTAATATTAAGAGACTTAAGTTTTAGACACTATATTGCCTGTTTTTGCTCTATTTCATAAACAAAAAACAATTCCAAACACAGTCACATCACTGTTTGCATCTCTGAGCAACATGAGGGCGTTTCGTTCCTGAATGAATCATTCGTTAAATGATTCAGTTCAATCAAAATGACTCACTTATTAACAGTGACTTGCTGCCACCTGCTGGTGGTTTTATTTTCACATTTAAAGCTGCGATAGGGAATTTTTGACCCTCTAGCGGTTAATAAACAGAACTGCTTGCGTCTTGCGGAAGAACATCGTAGCCGGAGCTACTTCTCTCTGTTTATGTCTATGAAGAATCACAAAGGTACTGGGTTACTCCGCCGCAGTACCCCCGAAGCAATCTAAAATATTCCGAATATAAACACTTATTATAGGTGCACCCTAGTGATTCAGGACAAGCTAAAAACACGGTTTGGAAAATGGATTCATGGTGTACTCACTTATTATATACCCTTTTCTACATTTTGAACCCAAACAAAGTTACAGACCGCAGCTCTGATTGGTTGTTTTTTACTGGGAGCGATGGAGTTTCTGCAAATGACAATAGGACACTGGGAGGAGCCAGAGGAGCTTGATTTTTTTCACAGATTATCTGGCTCATATTCTACTGTCAGGACATAATGACAGGTTTAAGAAATATGTAAAAAATATATTTTTACAAAAGTTCCCTACAGCACCTTCAAATATCAGTATTCAATGTTTTATGTTTACAATATTAAAATATTTTTTATGCATGTGTAACTGCAGGTTAAATGCATTCATGTACTGCATTAATCAGTGTGTAAATGCATCTAAATTCCATTTCAGATGCAGCTTCTGTGTTTCCTCTGCATTGCAAAGATTAATTTTGTTTATACTTTATAATTTGCTTGATGACAGCCCAGATGAGAATAAGTGATAATGCACACTTTTAGAAAAACATGGCGTTAAGGTAAAAAGAAGAATATTACAATTTTCAGCTGTAAACAGTAACACTCATTATTGTTATTGTCAACACTCATTAGTGTCAAAATATTGTTAGCGATAAAATCCCAGAAAATAGAGATATCATTTTTTGTCAGTATTGCATACCCCTAGTTGCCAAGTGCCAACCATTCCATGCAGTTGGCAGAGCTGAATGTAAAATTTAATACTGCATACACCATCATAACCCTTGCCAAAGAAGAGCTTTGGTTGTTTACAAAATAAATCTGTCAGTTTTTTATTCAGTTTCTCTCTTCTTCAGCTCTTCTTTTTCTCAGGGTAGTTAGTGGATTGTGATTGACAGCTGATATTAACCAATCTAAAATCTGCATTAAACTTAAGAATATAAAGATAAAAACTGTTAATATATAATTTGTAGTTTTGATGCTCCTAAATTTTTGCTAAGTGTTTCTTAATCTTAATTTTTGCTGATGCTCCTAACTTTTTGAAGTTGGGAGCACCAGTGCTACCAAGTATAAAAGTTAATTTTGATAATTGTAGCTCAAACTCTAGCACTAGAAACACTGAGGTCATAGGTTAGATTCCCAGGGAATGCATGAGCTGATACAATGTATACTATCAAGCTTTAAATAAAGCCATCTGCAAAATGCCAAAATTGACGACATTTTGTAGTGTGAGTGGTGTGTTCACACTAAAAAACTAGAAGACGGGGTGCACTTCAAGCACCCGGATGATGTCTTTAACTGTAAGTGTTAAATGCTGGAAACTTTATTTCTGGCGCACTAATCCATCACATGCATTTGAAAAGTCATTTCAACAGCAAATTTGAAAAAAAAAAAGTGCACTGTACAGTGTGTTTGTACATCATTTGGTGTGCCAGATTACCCACAATCCTGATGTGAGATCCACTATTTAGAGAAGTCGCTGTGAGAAATGTGGCAAGCTTTGGTGTGGTGCATTTGTGAGGGCTGCAGCAGGTTCTCTGTTTTTAAATAGTTTTTGCTAAGTCAAATAGTCATTTCTTATCTGGTTGATTTAATTCAAAGTTCTGAACTCTGAAGTATTGAAATGGCAAGGCTGGACATTTACTTTTGTCTGTTAGTATGTTGTAGTTGATATAGCAGAAAAATGGTTCTTCACTGATAGTGTAAAACACATTCTTGGTAAAGAAGACAATTCCTGACTCCAGGGAAGCTTGGGACTTATAATACCAATTGTAAAATAATGGAATGTGTGCCCCATGGACTCATCTCTGTGACTTTAACATGCCCTGGTTGTGTGAGAGATGGAGAGATGTCAGGACTCGTCTCTTCATGCAGCCTGCATTCCAGAACTACTGCAGGGATGAGTGAGCTGTTAATTTTGGTGAACATACACTACCGTAAAAAAAAAAAAAAAAAAAGTCGTCGTCTTTGATGCTCACCAAGATTGCCTTTATTTGATATAAATACAGTAAAACGCTTAAACACTAATACCATTTGGAATATCTGTTTACTGTTTGAATTATATTTTAAAATGTAATTTATTTCTGTGATGCCAAGCTGAATTTTAAGCATCATTACTCCAGTATGTATATATATATATATATATATAAAACATATTATTATCAATGTTGAAAACAATTGTGCTGCTTCATATTTGTATGAAAAGTGTAATATATTTTTTTTTGATGACCAGAAAGTTCAAAAGAACAGCATTTATTTTGAATATACATTTTTGTAAAAATTCTACAACATTTAATGTCTTTGTCACTTCTGATAATTTTAATCCATTCTTGCTGAATAGAAATAATAATTTCTTTCAAAAATCCTCTGACACACCCTTTATCAGAACTGTGTCATGTGTGTAACGGCTAGTAATAAGTAGGACAAAAAATATTGCATAATTCTAAAGAATTTGAATGTCTGTCTTTTTTCACAAAATTCTAAATCTACTCTGCCTTTAATTCATTCAGTTACAATTCTTTTGATTTTTGACTCATTTAATAATGATTCCAGTTAACAATGCGAGTGTAGTACTTTCAGTTCAATATATTAAACCTTACTATATTTTAAACCTTACTATAATAATGTGGCACACAGTTATGTTTTTTTTTTTTTGGTTGCATGGACTGAAAAAAAAACATGGTGTAGAAAATTTTTTTACTCAGAAATTTCTTGTAAAATTCACAGATAATTTCAAAGCAGCAGCAAGTAACACTGAATTAAATGTGAAATTCTGAATTACGAACGAATTTATTTGTACATCATTATTTACTTATTAATTTATTTTGTATATTTTGACAGTGTTCCTCCTTTAAATCCGTTCTTCAATTTTCCCCCAACAATCTCTGAAGAAAACATGCAAATTCTGTATGGGCTTAGTAATGCAAAATGACCCATTTCTTCAACCCTTTCGCTCTAACAGCGTCTTGCTCTGAATCATGGGAATCCAAGCAAATCTGAAGCTATCGACCTGTGCCGGGCTTTAGTCAATGCTGACATACATTGAAATGCTCCCTTCAGAACAGAAGGATGCAAAGATGGTCATCTACGAGTTTCACATCAAAGACTCCCTCTTCCCTCTTCATTAAGGAGGGCTTAGACTTGAAGGTAACGCTTATCTCTCGTAATGTGCTGCCCAATAAATGTGTTTTAATCTGCAAGCAATTCTCTTTGGCTGTGTCTTGTGAAAGTGTAGTTCTGTCCACATGCTACATGTCTGGCTGTGAAAGAAATGGTTGCATGTTTCTTGCTTCAGTCTTTTTTTTCATTAAGGAAATCATCAAGCGAAAGATAAACCCCAAAGGATCTGTGTATCTCTTCCACTCTCTCACAGTATCGCTCACACACACATCCCCCCAGCCGCCCTTGTTTCTCTCTAATACTCCTGACCGCAGATCTCTGCTCTTCGCACACACACCATGACCATATTTAGATGCAGGAAAGAAGCGTGCGTGTATGATTGTTTACAGATGACAGCAGGAGACCGTAGGAGCGTGACTCACTGGCGTTGCTGTAGGATCAAGAATGCTGAATGCAAAGGCAATAAACCAGATTATTAATTAACAACACTGGTATATATTTCTGCCATATGGTGCAAACTTTCATATTTGTTGGTTTTCAGAGCTCGCAAGTCATTCTAATCCATCATGGCCTTATAAGGTGAATCTCACAGAGGAAATGTTTTTGCCATTATACGTTTCTGCATGAATTTGAAGTACTAAAATGTGACCGTGCTAAATGTCAGAAAAGCTTTGAAAATCATTATGAAATTCAGAAAACGTTTCCTCAAGTTCAGAAAATAGTGCATTTTCTTTCCAGTATTAACGAGCTTCCTGTTAAAACATCCAAGTGGCTTGTTCTTTTTTATTTTTAACAAATAAAGTCAGTTGAATAAAATAATTAATAAAATAAACTAAAATGGATGGTACATTAATAGGAAAATAACAAGCAAAAAAAAACCCTTAATTTTCTTTAATGCAAAATATCATTCCTTTTTTATGTGGAAGAACTATAACCAGGACATCTGCTGACCATTTTCATGAAATTCTTCAAAGAACTGAGTTTTATCGTGAAGTTTAAGATGCACTGCTCAAGGTATCTTAGCTCAGAATTTAGAGAATGTAATATGTTTACACCGTACACACATACTAACACCTCTTCGTGAGCTCTCTGCAGTGAAATAAATGTTTTGTTAAGAAGCAGGTCATTTTTACACGGGCTTCTTACTTTCAGCATGAATTCCACAGTGCTTTCGTGTCATCTAATAACAAGACCGCTGGACAGTGAATGATAAGTTTGCTGGGTATGAATCATTGGGGCCACTTCCAAACTTGTTAGTTTTTGCAGTTGTAGATGTTGGCTTGCATGTTTGCTGCTTATCCTAAAGTCAGACTTTGAAAATGTATGACTTGTTGTTGCGTAACAAATACAAACGCAGAGAATGTACGCCAATAAAGCCATGTTTATTCATGCATATGCCATTGTGACGTGTAATCCTCTCACACCTTTCATGTAAAGCAGAAGTAAGATATGCTAGATATGCAGGGTATGATTGATCAAAGGCTGGTACATGGTGTTTCAGAACATTGTCAGCTCGTGTGAACACCGTGTCATTTGCATACCAGGTTCAATTCGGTGTAACAAAAGTGCATTATGGTGCTTTTTAAAATGCATGATCCTTTTGCTGAATGCTGCTAGCTGAATCAGGATGACGTTTTCTGACTATTCAGACTCTAGAGACACGCAGTTTCATTGTCTATTTAATACAAATGTAACTATTTTCATTGTAGACCGCAGAATTTCAAACTGAACAATGTCTTATCTAACTCAAACATGTGCGTTGTCAAATTCATAGTTTGTATAAACAGTGTAACTTTGCCTGGTATTTTCATGACATTACAGTAGTTTGACAAGTCAGCCTCTGGCTCAACGCGAGTTAGGACAGGTCTGTTTGGGAATCCTGTTTGAAAAGGATCAGTTGTGTTTGCATTGCTATACTATAGAGAGTGCAACAGTCGGGTTTCGACAGTAAAAATCCCATTCATTTTTTTCCATGGGGAATTGAACTCCTAAACCAGAGCTATGAGGTGTTAAACCTGTCGAAGCCTGTATGAGTTTCTTTCTTCAGTTGAACACAAAATAAGATAGGCTCATTTAAAGTAAAACACTAAACAAAGTCAATCACTTTTAAAAGGCTACAAATTGAATAATTATTTGCAATGCATTGTGGGATTGTAGTTTTTTTTCCTTTTATTAAATTAAGTTCACAGTCTTGTACTTTCATCTTCTCTTTTTATCTGATTTCTGAAGTTCTTTTTTGCTTTAAATCAAATTTTGTAATATTCTGATTCATTTCAAGCTGGATGGTTTGGTTCACGGCTTATAACGTTTTTTTTTTTTTTTTTTTTTTTTTTTTTAGAAAGTATTTTAAGTGCTGCTGCATTCTCAAGTGTAAATGATGTTAAGCGGTCCTGCCAACTGATACTCTGGCAAATATGCTTTTATAATGGCATAAATGTAGTAGAATCGTACTGGCCAGTATGCTAGTTTGACTGGTAATGCAGTGATTAGTATCTGCCGATCCTGTCAGCGGTCATGGAGAGATTACAGCCTGTGGGCTTTCTGTGAATTAACATGAAAATGTTTTTCCTGAATTATCGGATTTACCTCTGTGCAATGTTTTCCTTTTTAGCCTTTAATTTGATTAAGGAAACATGCTTTGTTTTGTAGCTTTTAGCTCTGGAAATGCATGCTATTCAAGCAGATCTGTTTAATAACATCAGTTCCAATGAAAGGTTTGCAAATGCCAAGTTCAGAAGATGAAAATAAGAGACACAGCAAGTTTCTTTATTTCACGTAAGGGATTTTAAGATTTAAATAAACCTGTGATGGCAGGTGACAAATTATCACATTGTAAACCAAAAACAAAATGCTACACACTCATAGTGTTTGCCTGAAAATATGATGTGCATAAAAATATTTTCAAGATGCATTAAGTAAAATGCAATTACTGACATATGACTTCAATGCATCTGCTGTAGAAAATAAAATAATTTGAATATCACGTAAAAATGCCACACACCATTACAGTTTACTAGAAGTAATTTTTAAGTTCAGATGCAATTTGTTTGGGTGTACAGTAAGTAACTGCATCCCATATGGATTTAGTTGTTTGATGGCTTTAGGTTTAGGGAGGGACAGAACACGTTTGCATGTAATTCATTTGCATTCATTTACTTGCAAATGTATTAATACATGCTGTCAGCGCACCGGGCCAATGCGTGCTGGCTTCAGCATGTAAAATATAAGCCCCACACTTGATCTGACGCACGTGGCTGATTAGAGAAGCTTCCGCTCCGCACAGTGAGTGGCCCAGATATCTTCCGTTCAGCCTTAAATGATTTCATGTGTGTTGGCAGCCGATTAAGGGGTGAACAGGTTTTCAGACATTTTATTTTAGAGGTGCAAGCATTAATATTGCGTTTGAAGCATGCAGTTTTTTTTCCATCTACGAGTGCTTTCTGGTGTCTCAGCTTAAAGGGATAGTTCACCCAAAAAATAAAATTGTATGTTTATCTGCTTACCCCCAGGGCATCCAAGATGTAGGTGACTTTGTTTCTTCAGTAGAACACAAAACACAGATTATAAATGGAAGTGGATAGGAATCATGACTTTGAGATAGGGGTGTAAGAAAATATCGATACATGTGCGCATATTTAGCATTATTATTATGAGGGATGCATGATATAAAAATTAGCCAATACAGATTATTTTCAAGTTATGGTCAGTAACCAATAAAGGTCTGATATTAAAATGTATACTGTTTTGTCTATAATTAAAGTAAAACATCAATCATTTAAAAAGGCTACAAGTGAATTGATATTTCATAATTATTATTATTATTATATATACTATCAAAGTATTTTTAGCTTTTAATTTATATTTCCAGTTTTTTTTTTTTTTTATAAATCTGTTGTAAGTTATTTTTATTTAAGTTATTTCTACCTAAACTTTCATTTTTTTTAGTTATTTTTTTTATTATTTTAGGATTCATCTTATACTGTATTTGTATTTTACTTTATTTCTGCTTTATTTAAATGAACACAATCCATGTTTTCTTCTTCTTTTTTTTTTTTTTTAAACCAGTAACACTGATTTAGGAATTATGTACATTGTTAAACAATGGATATTCATTTTGAGATTTGCTAAAGATTTGCGTTATTAAATTATTAGTGTCTTTAAAGATTAACAGCTATAAATAGAATTTCTGTCATATACACACCCTTCTGCATTCTTCCCTCCGCAGTACAGAAAAGAAAATATTTTGAAAGTTAAGCAACATTGGACCCCATTGACTTTCATAGATTTTTTTTTTTTTTTCGTTCCACAGAGCAACAACCAGTTTGGAATGAGATTAGGGTGAGTAAGTGATTACATCATTTTCATTTTGGTACTAATATATTGTCCATCCCTACATTTAATTGAACAAAAGTGGCCAGATTTGATTCCTATGGACTGACTTTTACACAAATCCTGTACAAACCCTCTAGCTGTAGATTCATTTGTGTTGTGATTCCTTGAGGGAGTGTTAATATAGTCCTGTGCTGAAAAGCAGCCTGTCCAGACAAAAGGTCTGATCGGCTGATCAGAGACCCTGGCGTTCCCGTTCATCTGCTCACACACTCCTGGAATTCCAATAATCACTTCCATGGAAACCCTTGACCGGGTCTCTTCAGATGGAGTAAATATTGACTCGAGCGCCTCCTGCCTTGCTGTTTCTCGCTGAGTGGCTGTGTCTGGGAGTCAGATCTTGACTGTGTGTGCCGTGTTTACTGTACATTCAGAGTTTGACTTCCTGTCGATGCATGTTGTTTAGTAGGATTCTCTTGTTCTTGAAAGGGTTGTGACCAGGTTTGGGCAGGTAGTGCACACATGCTGTATTGTAAACTCTGTTCAATGATTTACTGAAGTGACAATAACAGAAAAGCATGAAGAAGAGGAGGAGGAGGAGAGGAGGTATGTAAACATGGAGCCTGAGCTCTATCCTCTCTGCCTTTTATACTTTAATGTTATATATATTTTATACAAATTTAACCATGTCTGTGAATTAAAATCTATATTTAAAATTGCTTCTTTTTTTATTGTAGAGTAAACAGTTCTGGTGTGTGTGTGGGTGTGGGTGTGGGTGTGGGAGTGTGTTTTTAATCTTGGTCCTGAAGAAAAACCAGTCCAGGATGGGTTTGAGAAGCACTGTTATTGTAATGCATTTGGCCATTTATCCAAAAAAACCTTCTTTGCATTTAAAGTTTAGATTTGCTTGGCTTCACAAGTGCACAGCCCTAATATACATAGTTTACATGTTTCTTTACTGTGTGGTGAGAAACATCTACTGAAGTGATACTGAAGTAGATAGCTTTAAACATGTCAACCTTAATGAAGGCTCTTCAAACTCCTCCATGGCCGCAGATAACCTGAAAGAGAGAGCTGACTGAAAACTGATTGATAATGGCTTCAGTAGCAGCTCAATTGGAAATGCATCAGTGTTCAGACTGCCACACATCTATAAATTTTGCTGTCTTGATAGTATAATATAATATATAATATACTTCTTTCAAAAGCAATATATATAGTGTTCCTGTAGCTCAATTGGTGGAGCATTGCACTATCAAGCACAAGGTTGGGGGCTTGATTCCCCGGGAACACATGATAGGTAAAAATTGATGTGCAATATATATATATAATATACATACACACACATACATACATACATACATACATACATACATACATACTAAAAATTCAGCTTTGCATCACAGAAATAAGTGATAATTTAAAGTATAATAAACCTAAAAACAATTATTTTAAATTGTAATAATATATCACAATATTGTCTGTATTTGTATCTGTATTTTTTTTGTAATCTGTATTTCTGATCAAATAAATGCAGGCTTGATGAGCAGAAGAAACAAATAGTAATGTTTCCAAACTTTTGGTCTGTACTGTACACACACCAACACACACACACACACACACACACACACACACACACACACACACACACACACACACACACACACATATATATATATATATATATATATATATATATATATATATATAAATATTTAATTATTTATTTATTTATTTATATAATTATTATTTATTTAATTTTTTAATCGTACTGTCCTCATCGTAGTTTGTATCTTTTAAATATATAACTTTATTTCATTTAATCAGAGCATTATTTATCTGACTAAATAAGATTTCCTGAATAAATGAACAACTGAATTTGTGTTCATGTTCATACAATTTTAATGTAACTTTTAGGATTTATTTGAATTTACATTTATGCATTTAGCAGAAGCTTTTATCCAAAGTGACTTAAAGTGCATTTAAGCTATAATTTTTTTTACCAGTATGTGTGTTCCCTGGGAATTGAACACACAACCTTTTGCGCTGCTGACACAATGCTCTACCACTGAATTGTCTGGGTTCCATTACTGTAAATGATGAGAGAAACGATTTTATTTTATTCGTTTGGTTCTTGTTTGGTACAGTCACTGGTCATGATATAAAAACGCTGATTACGTGAAATCTCGAAAACACTGCATAACATGACAAAACTTTAGCTGCTAATCTAGACGGGGAGTTTTCACTTTCTGTTGCTGCGGCCTTGTACACTTTCAGGTGCTTTTCCAGTTCAACTGAATTAAATACTTTCATTTACATGTTTTCTCTGGCTTCGATGCTTCCAGTACCAGGGCGTACTAAAGCAGCTTATCCACAGTTAATGAAACGTTTGATGTTCACCATGCGAATGCAGGAATAACATGATAGACAAAAAAAAAAAAAAAACGTTTAAAAATTGACTTTCTTACTTTAAACAAAAAATTAATAAATAAGAAAGTTTGTTAAATTACTAAAACAAATAAGCCAAATAAGACAAAAGCACAAAAGGGCAATATACAGCACTATATATATATATATATATATATATATATATATATATATATATATATAATGTATGTATATTTATGTATATATCTGTGTGTGTGTGTGTGTGTGTGTAAACAATGAAGTATAATTAGTTTTATTAAATTTTCAAAATGTTCACTATATAATTATATATATATATATATATATCCACATGTGAACGAAACATTTCAATAGTCATCCATTTTTATATTATTTTATTATATAATAATATTTATATAAACATTTTTCAAATGCTAAATATCCCGTTATTGCTATATTTTTATTCAAATGAAAGTTTTAGTATTTTTTATATATAATAATAATAATAATAATAATAATAATAATAATAATAAAATGTGTTTAAAACATTAATAGATGCTATGTAAATAGTATATGAATAATATTAAAATAACAGGTGGGGTAGAGCTATAACTTTCTGCTTTATATAGTCTTTTCTGCTGAAATGATTGTGTGAACAGGTTTTTATTGAGCTTTTACATCTCAAATCATAGCCTGCGAAGACAAACTGAGTTCATGTGAAAAAACTTTATCTGATAAAAGGAAAAGGAAAAAAAGGATCTCGGGTCAACAGAAAACCTGAGTTGTAATTCCTGTTTCGCTCAAACCCCTGGGAAGTATGTGGGTTTGGTGATCCTCTGGCTTTCCTCCTGCATAATTAAGTGAATCCGAAGCCTTTCATCATGGATTGGACTCTCTCTCTCTCTCTCCCTCACTCACTGTCTGCAGGTGTTTTCCTCGTCCTCAGGAGAGCTGACCGTGAACATTCACACGCTAGCTGACCGCCGGCTAACTGTTTCATGTTTCTGCAGGTGTTTTGGAGTATATGGATGCTTGCGTGTAATTTAGAGATGGTTTTGCTTCTGGTTTGTCAGACAGGACTTTAAAAAGAGGAATTAATACAGGCTGCATAGCAACAGATGAGTGAATAGTTTCAGTATCACATACTGGACTCCAGATTGCACGGCTTGCTGGGTTGAGAACAATGGACAGTTTTGTTTTATCCAACCTGAGGTAGCTCCAGCTGAGTCCGCTTTGTGCTTTTTCATATGACTGCGGTATAATGGGTAACAGTCATCAGTAAGGTCAGATTTATAGCAGAGATTAGGTGGTTGCTATGGTTGCTAGGGTGTTCTGGAGGGTTGGAATGGAATATGTTTTTGTTTTGTGAATAATTAATATGTAACTAAAATGCTTAAATAACATTTAATCTCTCTAAATATATGTAGTAGTAATATAAATGTATATTAATGAAATATATACAAATATTATATTTTTCTTGTTCAACTAAAATAAAATATTTAAATTGTATGTATATATATATATATATATATATATATATATATATATATATATATATGTATGTGTGTGTGTGTGTGGGGGGGTGTATATATATATTAATATTAATATGACTAACGAAAAATAAGTAATATATAAACCATAGATATATTATGTATTTTATGTTTATTATGTATTAAAATTAAATATACTGTATATATCTGAGCTATTAATATATACACAGATTTAACATGTAATATATTTTTTTATTATAAATTAAAATAAATAGTATTCATATGTTTACAGTAATAAAATAAAATAAAAATATATATATTTTTTATTAAAATAAATTATATTCATAAATATGCATTCAGTGAGTCATTTTTGGGTCATGCCCTACCATTTGAGAAAAATGCCATAGTCATATTTTCTGCTTTGTGTGTGTGTGTGTGTGTGTGTGTGTGTGTGTGTGTTTGCAGCACGAGTCCAGGCCTGTAGGCATCCTGAATCTGTTAGTAGTCTGAATCTGAAGCATCATGTGTGTTTGTGTATATGCATTACTGTACAGTATGTACGTGTAGCAGCTAGCCCTCACTTGATAATGGCTTGGCTAAACAGCCCAGCTGCTCTTCAGCACAAAAAACAAGACCGGAGGGGCAATATCGACCCTCCACCCCCACATACTGCCCCGCTCTGTCCAGTCCGAGCCGTCTGTCTCTCCCAGCGCTCAGGAATCAGAGGCGGTCTGTGGAGCACTGGGGGGGGGGGGGGTGGTGGGGCGTCTCTGCTTCATCCGATCTGTCGGAATCTCCTCAGCTGTTACACAGCAGCACATTTCCACTGGTGACATGAGAATTTCCCATCTCGCAGATGACAAACAGCCATGCTGTGATTGGTTTAGGTTTGTTCCCATGTTAGGGACTATTTTTAGTTTATTTATTTATTTACTTAGCTTTTTTGGGCATTTCTTGTATTTGTGCACTTACAAAAAATATAGATATAGTTCTGTAGCTATCCACACAATTTAATCTAAACGTAGTTAATAATTAACATTTATTTACTCAAAGTTTGTATAGATAAATAGATAGATACATTAATCATTCAAAAATATGATTTTTTGTTGTTATTTTAGAATCATTTACATACTGTTGTAAAAACCCAATGCTCAGCTGTCATATACAGCTAACCAGTTTGTTAGAGATGTGGTTCAGTTTGCCAGAGGCGATGTTAAATGTGAGTTTGTATTATCCAGACCTTTGATTGGCGTGCCACAGTATTGTTCTGGACGCAGTGGGACTGAACTCAGCTCCTAATTTGTGTTTGGATTAAACTGGATGATTCCCAGACCTAATCTCAGATTTACGAGTGCTCCAGATACGTTTGAGTCTTACGCAATCTCCAGCAAGAAAGCCTGCCATTCTGCTCGTGTTTCAAATATGGAGAGATTTATCAGAAATTCAGATGTTATTGCTGAGGCAAAGATCACTACCAATATTGCTCACACTTGACATTATTAGGAGGTTATGAATAATAATGATACTCATTCTACTCTGGGGCCAATAAGCACATAAACACCCCAACAAGTTCAACGCTAACAACACTGACCCTAAAGAAATGCTTTGGCATCCACCCACAGCTTCATTTCTTTTGTTGCTTTTTATTTCATGTTTTTTTTTCCTTTTCTTATCTGTATTTCTTTTCTTTTGTTCTTTTTGTACGTTTTGTATTTTTTTTTTTTTTTTTTATTTTGCATTATTATAAAATTTTTCTTATCTTTATTTTCTTGTTTCAATTTTTTGTTGCATTTGTTGTATTTTTTTCTTTTGTTTTGTTGCTTATCTATTTCTTAACTTTTTAATGCTTTTTGTTGACTTTTTTTGTATTTTTCTTTTTGTTTTATTGCTTTAATCTTTATTTGTTTTAGTTTGGGTATTTAGATTTCTTTTGTAAAATGTGTTTTTCTTTTTTCTTTGCTACTTTCTTCTTATTTATTTTTTTGATGGTCTGTTTTTATTGTTTTTGGCAATGCATCTTTTGCACTAAACATATTTTATTCAGAAAAAGTGCAAAATATGCATGTAATTGGTCTTTCTGTCATCGTGTATTGTTAATTGAGAAAAAGTGTTTTTTGTTTTTGTGTTATTTTAATATTCAAATAGCCCTCCAAATGAAGAATCAGTTCCTAATGACATTACCTGTCAATCAAACTTCATAAGCCGCTGACACAACACAGCATAAATTCAATGAATGAATTTCCTGTTTCCAGTTGTTGTTTACCATAGATCAATGATGCTTTACATAATGTCATAACCCCGTTTGACTCTTTCTTCCAATGATCATTCACTACATTCAAACTTCAGTAAGGTCGTTTCCAGCTATCTGCCAGATACAGCTTCAATCAGAGTCAAACATTCACTTCTCACAAAGCAAATGACATTTCTCTTTAATGACTGTGCCTTTGTGTTAATGACTGTTTTTGTTGTGGCTGGACATTACTGAGGCATGAGCCTCATGGACTCCATTAACTGGGTTAACGAGACATCTGTGTTGTTGCAGGATGCAGGTTTTCCCTGGATACTGACTGGTAAACACAGGGACCGTATAGCACCCATGATACATTTATGTCATCTAGAGCCCATATGGTGGAGAGCAAACTAATGAGCTGATGTTTCTCTTTTTTCAGTTTTCTTAAACGACTTTTAACTGCATTGTATTTTTCCTTTTCCGAACCACAGATTGCTAAATTTTTTGGGCATAATTGGCTACAATAGGATATTTGTCTACGGATATTTGTAAAGCAAAACAATCAGATACATTAAAGGTATTTTTGCGACAGGAACAAATAAATGAAAAAAATCTCTATGAACCCATTCACAATCTGTTTGAATTGGCAGACCACGATGAGCAGATGTTATTTCATTTTGGCTGCTTATTTATTTATTGGTGTTATTTTTCTTTATTTTATTATTATTTTTTTCATTTGTTGGATCTTTTGTTGCTTTATTTTTTGTGCTTTTTATGTTATATTTTGTTTTGTTTTTATTTATTTAACCCTTTTTGTTTTATATGTTATATGTTCATTTTGTTTTAGTTTATTTTATTGTTGTTGTTTTTTATTTATTTATATATATTTCATTTTATTTCTTGTTTTTTTTAAGGATTTATTTTATTTTGTCTTTATTTTTTGTTTTCTTTTATTTGGTGCATTCGTTTTAGTTTCTTTTCTTTTTTTATTTGCTGTCATTTCAAGTCTGTTTTTCTGTTTGCTTAGTTTTCATGCTGAACAGTTCTTTCAGAGGCCTCTTTTCGAAGAGTGAAGAAAAAGCTGTCATTGCACTTGTTGTGAACAGATTTGCTTGAGAACTTGTTTGTAAATACCATATTTTATTCAGTGTGACTTGGAATCGATGTGAAAAAATAACTTGGATATCCTATCATTTCAGGGTCAGTGCAGGTCTTTAATGGTACAGAGCACACATCTGAGCACTCTCCTCATAACTCCAGTCTTGTGAGGGTTTGCGGCACTGCACTGCCAGTGAACCTGAAGTGCACAGGTCTCTAGTGAAAGCTTGCAGGGCTCCAGGGACTTCGGCTGCACTCTAACTCTGCATTCACACTGTTCGGCTGAGATTAGTTCCCCTCCACCGGGCCCGTTACAGCTCCTCTAAGAAACGAGTTGCCCTGAGCTGCCAGTCCGCAGGGGTTTCTGAGACAAGACGCTTCCGCTTTTGTAGAATTTATCACCCTGTAGGCAAGCGGGGGCTTGTTCTTCATGTTTATAGAGAGTTGAGGACTGTAAGGAAGCACGTGTTTAGTCAGGTTTGTGTGGGTGGATGGGAAAGTGTCTCTGTCTGTCTCTCAAAGAATGTGTGTGTGTGTGCTGGCAGACAGACAGTATGACATGTGGAAGTGTGTGTGTGTGTGTGTGTGTGTTGGGGGTCCGTGAAGATCGTATTGCAGTGGCTGTCACTGATATGTGAGAGGAAACAGCTGAGCACTCCTGTACTCTGCTGAAGAGAGGTTAAAGTGCACTAAACAAAACCTCATGCTACCATGGGTCACACAAACTGTGGCCACTCGGTTTCTCTGGCCTTTTTCTTTTGATCAGATCTGTCGGTGTAAAATGTAATTTTAGCCAGTCGCAATCACCTATATATACAGGGCTTAAATATTCCGGCACCGTGCCGGATCTCCGGCGTGTGGCCGTGAGGAAAAAATAATAATATTTGAGAGCCTGCGCATGCAGTTTAATATTTTCAAGCCAATTTATTTCTTCTACCAATCATATGAGAGGAACGCAGCTTTAACTAACGTTGCAAGCCTATCAGAAGCAGAGAAGGGCGTGTCCTTGCAACACAGTATGATTGATGCCCATACGTCAATATCACGTTAGCGTTGTCGGAGAAAAAAAAATGGAGCGCAAGTTTATGAAGCCGGGGGATGCTGTCCTAGACTTCTAGCAATAGATAAAGGACTCAAAAATAAATGGCGCTTTTTGGCTGTTGGTGCAAGAAACAGAGAGCCCTGGGCTTGTTTCTGCATTATTTGTTCGAGGAAGCTTCTGTATGCCGGCAGCGGTAAGAAAGTGCTTGCTAGCTATGATTTATGTTGCGTTCCAGGCAACCCGTAACCCATGTTTTTCCAACCTTAAAGTCCCCGTGAAACGGAAGTTACAAACGGCTTCTCTCCAGTGTTGTGACGTATTTCCGAGAGAAACGGAATAATAAATGAGGAAAATAGTGGGCGTGGCTTATTTCCAACTAGCACCTGATTGGATCTAGATAAGTAGGTGTGTTCAATTGCATGAGACATGGTTAATTTCAACTCAACGTCGTCAAACTTTGAGGTACTGACGGGACAGCGTTATCTGTTAATTAATGACAGATATCTCACAAACCCCATTTCGTGTTCTGTCCAATTTTTGAAGTATTCGCATGTGAAGTGCTTCGGGCACATCCGTGAACACTCTGTTATACCTCTTTCCTCGAAATGTAATTAAATCGATCCATCTGGACAGTAACGAAGGACTTTTAGGAAAAGGGAAAAGTGTTCCGTGAGTTCCACAACCAAAAATGCACCTCCTCGCCATCTCTCCTTTCACGCGCTGTCAATGCTCGCAAACACACAGGCAGCCTGTCTACCTTTCAGTTGGAGGGGCGTGGTTACGGATTAAGCAGACACCCAATTCCTCAAGCCTACGTCATCAGTGAAGGTCCTCCAATGCAGAGGGGAGGGGCATTTTCAGATTTTGATTAAAGATTATGAAGCCAAAAATTTTTTTTGTGTGGATTGACTCGCATGGATGAATTGTTCCGCACAAAACGATCAATTTAGGCGAACAAAGTAAATATAGTCAATTTTGATTTCATGTGTACTAAAGTGCACTGGAACGGCAGTCAAATCCGTGACTTCCCATCCGTGAACTCGTACTAGATCGATGTACTCTGGGTTTTGACGTCACAGCACGCGGAACAACAGTGACAGCCCCTACGGATGCAGTGTTTATGCAAGTGGTACATGTTGAAAATTACATTTTAGGACACTGTAACGTTGCAATAAAATTAATAATCTAGCTAAATTTCCTTGCGCACAGAAAGTTTGGCGTGACTTGCCTGGAATGGTACAAAGTCGTAATTCGTGGTTTGAAATAGTGACGAGCTCAAAAACCTGTCAGGAACGCAGCACCAAACTCCGGTCATAGAGCCACTGCCCGTGCACTCAAACTTACCACGACGTTCTCCCGCTCCCGCCGCAAAATCCCGCGGGTAAACTTATTTTTTTATACATTGCATACACTGTTGTATATAAATTAAAAAAGAAACGGAAAATAAACAAATGTTTAGTTTTATTTGCGTTTAATTAAAAGTAACATTTAACAAAAATATCCTTATTCCTCAATAACAAAATAGACCAATTTTAAATATTTAGCTAAATAAAATTATTTTCCCGCAACCCGCACACAATAATATCTTGCCGCCCGCATCCGCATTCACCCATCAATTATTGTCCGGCGCCGCAATCGGTGGCGCTGGGTCCCGCGGGGGTGCAAGTCTCTAGCCGGCAGCAACTATTAGCTGACACACCGTTGTCTATGACTGACCATGTCTGCGATTAAAAAATATGTTTGTGCACGTTTATACCAGAACATGATTTGTCATTCAGAATTTCGCAGCCACTGGTCACCCTGTGTATAAAACTGGCAGAAGACAAAAAAAAGCGTTAACTAGCCTGATGGTTTCAAATCAACATGCGAGTTATCCCAGAAAAAAAAGTGATAATAGCCTGGATTTCACTTCTAATCTTCAGTTTAGCAGTTCAGTTCTTTAGCACTTTGAGCACTTAATTATTTAAGCACTTTAAGCACTTGTTATTGTTTAGAAGATAACACTTTATTTGACATAGTACTTTTAAATAAATTGTGCCAAACATAATTATTAATTATCATGTCCATCTCAGTCCGTTTACCATTTTTTAAGCACTTTAAGCTCTTGTTATTTGTATTCGTGTTATTATCGTCAATATTTGAATGAAGTCTGTCTTTGGAGTTTCTCTCCAAATAACCCCCCCCCACCCCCCACCCCCCCCCCACCCCCGCCAAAAAAAAGGTTCAGGCTCAGGATTTTTTTCCGCTTTAACCCCTGTATATAGACGTATTGCACAATATATGTATATGACCTTAATAATTTTTGTTTGTTTAAGGATCTGTGTCTTTGTGAATATGGACATCTGACTGATAAGTAGGGATTGTGTTTTTCAGCTGTTCAGTGCAATCTTAATTTACAGCGAAAAGAAAAAATCTGTAGACGGAAAAGTCTCCAGTTTGAATTTTTCTCATTTTCTGTTCGTTATTTAGCACTTTTTGTTAGAAAATGTTTATTAACTATTTATTCTAGTTTTTTGAGCTATCTTATATTTTGACACTTAATTTCCATGATATAAATATTCTTAAGAATTAAAAGTTTGTTTTTATTTGAAAGTGTGTTGGCTTTCTTGCATTATTATGCTTTCATATTATGATTATATATTCAGTTAAATAAAATGACCAAGCATTATTTAAAGGTGCTGTATATAATTGTTTGTTTGTACAAAGCATAAAAATACCATAATATGTTTGTAGATATTTAGGAATCATGTTAAGTTATCATACTTGTTTCTCCAAAAAACAATGCTGCATCCAGTTACTCTGCTTTAAAATGTGCGTTCCGTGTATGAATGTCTGTTTTTGTTTGGTTCTGTGTGATTCTGCCCATTGTCAGTTTACCCAATAGTTTTTCAACACCCCGGGTGGCCAATTGGTGGAAAATGGCATATTTAATTTTTTTGGTTGCTTTTAGTAATGTCTGACTTTTTATTAGTAGGGCATGCTTAGGCAGAACCGCTACCAGCAATGATTAATTTGTACATTTTTGTATCCTATTTTTAATATACATTCCTGATGTTATTGAGAAAAACTTATGACGAGCATGTCATTGATTAGGAAATAGTATTTGTTATCTTAAATCACTTACCTGAAACATATTTGATGCAGAATGAATCATTTTCAGCTGCATTAAGTCACATGACGTTTGGACAATGTTAACCAATAACCAAACAGTTATTTATTTATTTAGTAAAAATGCATCAGTAGAATTAGAAATGCAATAGTAGAATGGCTTCATTCCATTCTGGCTCAATTTTCAATGTCCAATAAACAATCTGTGTTTATCATTTCCTCTAAAAACTCTTTTTAAAACTAAAGAATACCACTCACATTCTTCAGAAAATGGTAATCGAGTTTATTAAAATGGCTTGAATTTGAATATTGTGTTGTTTTCATATGCAGTAATGAGACTGTGGTTTAATACTGAATATATCTAGATAAAGATATTTCAGTGCACCAATATCACAGTTTAGTTTATTTGTGTTACTTAAGGAATAACAGAATATCGCCTGCATACATAGTTGGTTAATAATTCATGAAGTTCATGCATAAATCATGAAAAGGGGCCAGTCTTTAGCGCCAGTGCTGGAAAAAGAGGGGTCTGAAGTTTTTTAATGGTACAAATTGCATCAAAGTAAATTTTTCTGATATATATATTTTTTTCTTTACGTCAAAAGTCCAATGATTTATGAACGTGGCACAGTGGTTAAAAATCTATACTTGTAACAGATAGGATGTAGCTTAAAATACTGTAAAACATGATTAATAAACCATCCAAATGTATTTATCGTTGTTTTATTTAAGATAGATAATTTAGATTATTTACAATATAAGTAAATAAATACATGTATTTTTTTATTCATATTTATTTATATTATATATTTCTATATAAATTTAATATTTTTATATTTACATTTTTATTTCTATTTTATTTATTTAAATACAATATCATAAGTAAATAAATGCCTTATTTAGATGTATTTTATTCATCTTTATTAAGATTCAAAAGTTTAAATAAATATTAAATATTTGTATGTTTAAATTTTTTACTTCTATTTCATTTATTTTTCTATATATTTTTTTATTATATACTATTTTTTATTTTTAATAAACTACTTAAATTTGACTCTAGTAACAAGTTTACTGCAAGGTGTTTTGTGTAAAAGCATCAGCTGTCTGTCTCTGCAGGTCTAGGCCATGGGTGGAACCAAGAGTAAGCCCAAAGACCTCGGCCACCGTTCCCGGAGTCTGGACGATGGCTCCGGAGGACACCATCATAGTCCCAACCAGTCGTCCTTCACGCCCAACCGGAGCCCACCGGTGGACGGCCCTAGACGCGGCACCCAGCCCAACATCATCTGTGCGGAGCAGGCGCTGTTTGGAGGAGTGAACTCGATCAATAGCACCACGTCCCCTCACAGGGTCGGCACGCTTTCCGGTAATGCAGCTCGGTCTGATCAGTGACCATACACTTCTGCTTTTGCTGACCTTCTGTATTAGGGCCAAGACATCTGAAGGGTGAATTAACTGAACAGTTGCACCATGCATGGAAAGCAGGAAAACGTGCACCTTATTCACTATAGTGCTTTTCTTAATCTAAATTAGGCTCATTAAAGATTTGTGTATATATATATATATATATATATATATATATATATATATATATATATATATAATAATAACAGGTGCAAAAATGTTAATGAATTAATTGTTTAAATCGCATGAATGAGAATCACAGGAAGTGAATCTTAAGACTTTTTTTTTTTAGTCTTTTACTAAGACGCCACATCAGAGCTTTAATGAACCATCTGATGTATGCTGCTCACTAAAATAGCGCGGGATTTTCCAAACTCCTAAGCTCTGATCTGATTGGCCGGTGCTCCAAGATCTCTGACAGTGGAGGATGCAGAAGTTTTGTCCGTCTGTGTGGAAACAAATTTGTGTGCATGATACCCAGCTGTTACAGTGAGCAATTTCTGCTTAATGTCCACAAAATGACTGGTCTTTTTAGGTCATTTTTCATTTAGTTCAGTATTAATCAAAATGAATTAATATTGTCTATACAACCATTTTGGAAACTGCTGCACCATTATTTAAATACTGTACATGTTAAAAAAATTAATAAAAGGCTTTTATTAAAAATATTATGTTTTATAATAAGTAATTAAGTAAATAATACTGTACATGTATTACTGGTAATATCATTATTATAGTAGTATAATTATCATATATGTGTGTGTGTGTGTGTGTGTGTGTGTGTGTGTGTGTATATATATATATATATATATATATATATATATATATATATATATAGTTCATGTTTTAGTAGTTTTCTGTTTTTGTCATTTTTATTAGATTTTGTTTAATATGTCTGCATAGTATTTATAGTCCTTATTTTTTATCTCCATTTTGTTTATTTTAGTACATTAAATTAAACTGAATGAAAATAATCCTTTGCTTAATTGAAATAAATATTTAATTATGTATCTCAGTTGATAAAATATATGTATTATATTATTGATTTTTATATACATTTGATTCAGTTAATAAAATAGGTTTTCTAAAGTATTTATTTTTATGCAATTTTTTATGTTGCTTTTATTTTTTTCAATTAATAAAATAATTTTTTTATTAAAAAACAATCGTTGATTTGTATTTTATTTCAATTTATTTCAATAATATTTTTTTTTTTTATTTTTTTTTTTTGTTAACTATAATAACCCTGATTGCAGCATTACTTTAATAGACCAGCATGCAAAAAATAAATCCGATTTACCCGCTTCTTAGGTGCCACTTCGACACTTCTAATGCTGGCAGTCAAGAGTCTGACTATGCAAGTCTAGACTATTTTTAGATGCCCATTTTCATTGGGAATCCAACATTGCATTATATTTCTTAGGTTAATCAAATTTCCCTGCTGAAGTTTTTGAGTTGCATGCATCAATGCTGTATGTTTGTCTCTTGTATTTTTCCATAGGCGGCGTGACCACGTTTGTGGCTTTGTATGACTACGAGTCACGAACCGCCTCTGATTTGTCATTCAGGAAAGGAGAACGACTCCAGATTGTCAATAACACGTAAGGGGGAAACACACACCCACACTCACGCAAAAACAACAGGGCTCAGGAGAGCAATGGACACACCCACTGATGCAGACATACACACACACTCACATCCTAGAGTCTCTCATCTGTCTGACTGCTGTAGCCCCCCCCCCTTCGGTAACCATAGGAACTGGCTCCCTGTGAAGGCACTGTATTTGTGGGATGACGGCTTTTTGTTCTCTGGATTCCATTTTTGGTCTTTCCTGTGCACACTAAAAAAGCTCAGCTGCACGTCTTTACCTCCACTTCCCCTCCCAGACCAAAGGGAGCATTTTCCTTCCTTTCTCCACCTGCGTTTCACTTCCTTATTCCAGTGTTCAGTGCTACAGTTAAGAGAATAAAAACACTCTCAGTAACATCCTCTGGTTTCGGCACAAAGCGGACCTGGGGAATTGCTTTTTTTTTTTAAGTCAGGCCCAGTGCAGTGTGATATATGGGTGAACCTGAAACAG
Source organism: Carassius gibelio (assembly GCF_023724105.1). Classification (NCBI taxonomy): domain Eukaryota; kingdom Metazoa; phylum Chordata; class Actinopteri; order Cypriniformes; family Cyprinidae; genus Carassius; species Carassius gibelio. Next base: position 20,914,423 of record NC_068393.1, read on the forward strand.
AAACAGAACATGGGGGGGGGGGGGGTATTTCAACACAAAATCAAGAGAAAGTAATGAGAAATAATATTTCACATTTTGTTTTTAGTAACATTAATAATGTTTACATTGTAATGTTATTTTCAGCTCATAAGTTGGAATTCATTATGAAAACAAGTATGTCTTATACTGCTATTTATTTAAGCCAATTTAGATGTTAAATTTGATCTTTGGAACACAGTATATATTAGTGTATTACAGTACCGAGAACCATCTTTGAAAAATATATTTTTTTTTACACAGAAAAAAAATGGGGTGAAAAAATGAGAAAAATAAAAAGCTTAAATCACAAAAAAAAAAGTTGGAGTCAGTAAGATTTTAATGTTTTTGAAAGAAGGCCATATGCTCACCAAGACTGCGCTTTTATTTATTTATATATATATATATATATATATATATATATATGCATTTTATTCAAGTCTTTACTGTAATTTTTGATCAATTTAATGCATGCTTGCTGAATAAAAGTATTAATTAATTTAAAAAGAAAGATTTTACCAATGCCAAACTTTTTAATAGCAGTGTGAATATAATTTGTTTTCATGAAAGAATTATGAGCCCTTTTTCATGAACTGTGCAGATTATCGGTTTGAATATGCCTGATGAATCATTAATTCATCACAATTAATTAAGTCACAATTAGCATGATTCATTTAATGATCTTAAGTCATTACTTGCAATCATACCAGACTTGAAATGAAGCATACTTAATGCACACTTAAGGTTCACGAAACTGAAATCACCATCATTGCAGCAACATGTAAAGATACACATGTGCAGGTTTTTGTAATAGATGTTAAAACATTTTAAAATATTTTTTTTGTATTAAAACAAATGACCAAAATAGTGTAGTAGTTCAAACCATTTATGTGGATTTAGAACAATCTGGATGTTTTCATGAAATTCACCTTTTAAACCATAACCAGTCCGCACCGATGTCCATAACCCTTCCCAGAAGCTCCTGATAATAAAGTAATCAGCTTTTTAACAAAATCACAGAGCTGCTCCGGCTTATCGCTGGGACCTTCAGAGTCATGTGTCAGCACACAATTAGAGATAATCAAACGCACATTACTCAAATTGTTTTCCATATTTTTAGTACTCGACATGATGAGCAAAGATAAATTGGATAAATGCTGTGTTTTCAGTGCGTCATTGTTGCGGTTGACCTTCAGTCAGCTTTTAAACCTATGTGGGATGTTCTGTTTTTCTGCATTTAATGTCTAAACACCTCACGTCTCCTCTGTGTTTTTCCTCCACATGCTTTCTCTCGTTTATGTAGGAGAAAGTTGAATCCCAGGTTTGTAAAGTTGATCTTGCTTTCAGCTTTCAGTGTCCATTCCGTGTGTGTGTGTGTGTGTGTGTTATTTCACTGTTTGCTTGTCCACCTGAGATTTGTCCTGACTTTTCAGAGACTGTAGAAGTGGTTCAGAAAAAGTGTCACACCTCCTCATAACTGGCTCAATCATGATCATTTTACATTTGTCCTTCACATTGACTTTGTGGTTGGTCCATTGGTGTATTATACATTGTTCCTTTACATTTGCTTAGACTACATGTTAATATTCATGCTACTGTATGTTATGCTAGATTAGGATAAGTCCTAAAATTGAAAATAGTGTCAAATATTTTTTTTCTTTGTTAATACTGTTTTCGGTTTAAACAGGAAGTTCTTGCAGTTGTCGACATGTCCCTTTTTTTACAATAGTAAACATGTAAACTAAAGGCTTTTGTGGAAGTAAACTAGCATTTTGATGTCCTGAAAATGAACAGACTTGCTCTACAACCCATTAAAGTCTGTTAATTTAGATTTCACAGGGTTATGAATGAACCTAAAGGCAGCAGTGTTAAAATATCATTAGAATTTAACTAATTTCTATAGACGCCCTTGAAACTAAAAGGCTCGGACTAATACCTTTAACTAAAGTTCAGTCAAGTTTTGCTTTCATGTGGTCATTTAACTTAATAAACTTAAAACCCAAAATGTGTAATTTACATGGAAACTAAAGGCTGTTTGCTGCATTTTCAGTTTACAGTATCTAATACACTACTGTAGTTCTCATTACAAAAATTGTAAAACTAAGTGTTAAAAGGTTTTTTCTGCATATGTTTAGCTATACTCTAGCAAATGACCTCAGACTTACAGAACAAAACTTAAAAACAAATCAAATTCAGTCAGTTTTATGGGGTGATGAAATGAATGAACTTAAAAGCAAAAGATAGCATTAAGCTAAGTTAACACAAAGGATATGTGAAAAATTATGCAATTTTGATGCAATTTTCATAAGTTATTTGTATAGTTGAAGTATAAAGTGAAAGTCTTAGCATTAGCATCAATGTTTTCTTCATAAATGATTGCTCATTTGTTGCCTCATCTTCCAGAACCTCAGCTTATCAGAATCACAGTTTTTAAGCCTTTTCATACATAAATAATTCATTAACATCTGAATTTTGAATGGCACCCTGTGTATGAATAATATATTTGCATTGTATGAATATGAATATGTGCCCATCTGTGTATATAGCGTGTTTCATTGTTTCCACTGGAGCAGTTCTGTTTTAATTACATTTAAAAACTGCTAGCAATAGCTCAGAGACCTGGAGAGGTTTGTGTGGGGTCAGCATGTCTTGGCATGGATGAATCTTATTACTTTAGCTTAAGGAGTGAGTCACAGCCTGACACCCCACAGCTCACACTAAAACACAATCTATTATTAAAAACCCATCCAGACTCCAAGACAACAGAGACTCAGACAGATGACTCATTTTTTGATAAATCTACCAGTTTGGTAGTAAATAATTCACCCAAAATGAAAAAAATCCATCATTCCAAACCCATATGATTTTCTTTTCTTTAATAACACTCAGAAATAATTGCTTGTGCAACACTTTTGCACTTAAATTGACCAAATGTAGGTTTACAAAGAGACAGAAACTTTCTAGTAAATTTCGATAATTTTTGCAAAGATTTTTTTGGTACCTTTGCTGGACATTTTCCAACCCCTTTCCAACCCTAATCAAAAGTGACAGTAGAGACATTCATTACAAAACACTTCTATTTCAAATAAATGCTGTACTTTTGAATTATCTGTTCATCAAGAATCCTGGGTAAACAAATCAATGTTTCAACATTGATAATAATAAGAAATGTTATGCAAATCAGCAGACTGGAGTAATGATGCTAAAGTGTAATCTTTCTCTATTTTACTGTACATTTTTGATCAAATGATTGCATATATATAATATATATATATAATCTCACTACTGTATATATCTTACTATATGCACTCACACATATGATAGTTGCACAGATGAGAGTGGAACGTGATATATACAGTAGTAAGATTCAGTAATATGGGTTTGGAACAATGTGAGGGTGAATAAATGATTACTGTGTTTATTTTGGGTGAAGTCAACTGTCCCTTGCTTCATTTATGCATAATTTGGCACAGGTAGTTAATGTCTTTAGAGCAGCTTTGTCTGCATTCTCATTTCATGGATTATAAAGCAGGAATGATACCGCAGATGTATTCTCATGGTGTATGTTTTGGGCGGTTAAGAAAGACATCTCGAATGTGTCACTGAATATGTTGAATGTGAGTCAAACTGCAGGTGTGTAATGTGTGTTTTCTGGCGTCTTTAGGGAGGGCGACTGGTGGCTGGCTCGCTCGCTGACGACGGGAGAGAGTGGATACATTCCCAGCAATTACGTGGCTCCGTCTGATTCCATCCAGGCTGAAGAGTAAATCCTCTTCCTCCTCCTCTTTCTCTCCTTCTATTTGCTGTTCTCCTCTCTGTGAATCCACTGGTTTGCATTTTTTCCCCCTCCCTGTGATGTCAGCACTCTAATTAGATCTCCCAGTTCAGCTGAGTGTGATTCTAGGTCCTCATTGACTCCGTTGACGATTATTTTACCAAACAAAACAAGAGTTGAAAGAAACCGCTCATTTCAATTTGTTAGGAGTCAGCTGTTTAGTCAGTGAAGCTCGTCGGTCACATGTTAGTTTTCTAAACACCCTGACTGATTCACGAGTCGCAAAACTGATTCATCAAAACGAACCAACTCATGAGAGTCACTTGTTCTGTGTTGAAAAGATCTGACTCAACAGAACAATTTGTTCACGAGTCATCCGGCAATATATTCAAATGTATTTATTTCTGCTAGTTTCATTTCATTTAACTTTATGTACTAAAAAATACAAATGAATAAAAACTATTAAGACCAAAAATGACAAACACACAACTGAGACTAACACAAATAAAAATGGGGAAAAAACTATAGAAAAAATGTTTTTTTTTTTTTTTTTTTAATTCAGACTATTACTAAAAACTATAATAGTATCTCAGTGACACTAAAATAAGACTGACGCTCAACCCTTGTGACGTTACTAACAGAATGATTCATTCTTGCCCCTCCTCTGCTTCGGTCTGACCTTTGAGTCCTTTATATTTCTCTTTTCTCTTTCATCCTCCTCTATTCTTTGCGATAAAGTCTCTCCATCTCATCAGTAAGAAGGAAAATACCCTGATGGCCCAAAAACCTATTCCCTCTTGAATGAGTAGCATACGTCAATGTCTACTATTGTCTGTCCTGTTCATGTTCTAACTCATCCTTTTTCCTGAGAACCACACACGCGCTGTTGCTCAGTCGACTGCCGCATTAAACAAATACACACAAGCACTCCTCTGAAAACCTATGATGATTAATTTTTCCACGCTTGCCTTGCCAGTCATCTCAGATTGACTCTGGAGAAAAGGTAAGACTCAGAGAGAGCGCTGCACATGAGCGGCTAACAACAAACTATGCTGATTTATAGACACTAAATGTCTCTGGTCCGGTCATGAATCCCAAACACCACTGTTTTATCGCTACTGGAACAATGAGTAGGAATATTACAACCTGAATCAATGTTCAATATCTCATGAAGCACAATTCAAATGACAAAGCATAGTCCCTTAGGCATAAGTTAATGCCATCGTTATTAGCTACGCAGGCTTGATTTAATAATAGATTAAATGTACACTACTGTAGAAAAGTTTGGATTTAGTAAGATCTAGGGCTGGGCAATAAAAAAAAATATTTTATTGATAATCACCTCAATATCGCGATATCCGATAATATCATCTATTCGTCTATCGTCTATTTTCTTTTCTTACTTTCTGCTTAAAGAAAGTTAAAGTAAAGAAGGTTTTTTTTTCTTCACAATTTTAGAGCTCCGAGGTGTCCATATAGGCCTATAACGAAATAAAAAAAATGCTGCATTATTTATTTGGAAAAAGTAAGTAAAAATGTTATTTGGTATTTTATTTTATATTTATGTATTTTATATATATTAGTGTACGAGCACTTGAATTGCTTCCTTACGTCAGTGAAAACAACTTAAAATACGCCGTCATTTATGATAAACGCATAAACTGTAAAGAGTCTAATTTTATCTGCGTACACTCACAATAAAAAATAAACTTTGTGTTTTTGTAAAATAAAGAAAACAGGTATTGCTTTCTGCCATCTCAAGTTTCCTTTTCCTTGAGCGTGTTTGTGAGGATAGCACGCAAAAATAAATACAAACGCAGTATAGGCCTATACTGTAGGCTACTACTTGCAATTCAGTTTTTTCTTTTGTTTTGTTAATCTGTTAATTAAGTGAATATATTTTGCGTATTTATTCCTTCTATGTAGGCTATATGAATTAATTCTGCACAGCACGTGCGTGTTTATGATGGTATTTGCACATGTAAAATGAAACCCCTGGAAAACCTGTTATTTTTAATGAGTCATAGACTTATCCATTCTAATTTAATTTAATTGTGATGTAACAATCTTCTCAATTAAAACTGAAATGAACATCCTTAGCAGGTAGCTTGATGTTGTCCATGAATCCAGTGAAGGCTGTTACACACACATTTTCTTTCTCAACCTTTTACGGCACACAACTGTGTTTTACAGGGATATTTTGACATAATTTTGTGTGTATTTGTCCACAAATTAATTTATGAGGCGGCTCTCTGAGTTTTGGATGTGTACTCGGCTCAGAAAACAGCGCGCGGTAGCTACAGAAGTGTCTGCTTCATCTCGCGCTTGAAGAATGAAATTTGAAATAAAATCACATTATTATGAAGTTAAAAAAAAAAGTTAGTTTTATAACGAGGCCTATTCGATTTCTGGCCTTAAGTAAATAAAGTGATTACAGAAAAAATGTTTTATTCCCTAATAATTAGCTGCTACAAAATATTACATTCATGCTATTTCATGTGAATACCTATGTGCAGGGTAATTACAGGACTATGTTAATATATTGGCGATTATTGTCTGTAACTGACTTTATTGACATTGCGATACTTGCAAGACATTGTTAATATACGATAATATCTTCAAATCGCCCAGCCCTAGTAAGATCAGTTATTTTAAATTGTATTCATATTTCAAAACGTTAATATATAAATGCATCCTCTGTGAGCATATTCTTACAGACCTTTTTTTCTAAGTTGGGGATCGTAGTTCTGTCTGTGTATTAACATAAGCTGTATTTCTGGCCAACTGTGCATGTCTGTGGTACAATGTTACATGTGATTATTTACTCTAAATACACTCTCTCTCTCTGTCTCTCTCTTTTTTCTTTCTCCATCCCACTCCAGATGGTACTTTGGAAAGATCACACGCAGGGACTCCGAGCGCCTCCTCTTGAGTCTGGAAAACAGGAGAGGAACTTTCCTGGTCAGAGAGAGTGAGACAACCAAAGGTGAACTGAATGCGAACTGTAGATATTCTGAATACTTTTCTTATTTATACATTTTATTAGTTTTATCTATTTATAAGTTGTGTTTTATTTTGTATTTTTATTTATTTCTATTTGCTTGTTTTTATTTGTGTGTGTGTGTGCGCACAGGGACAATGCAAATTAATAAACATTTCTGTAAATGCACTAGATTTAGCCAAAGGTTATTATTTTTTTATCTTTTAGTCTTCCAAAATGTATCAAAAAAGACAATAAAGAAAAAAAAGAGCATAGCAAAAGCACAAAAAAATACAGTGTACACATTATTAAATATATGAATCTATAAAAAGGCACAATCAAATATTTTATTTTATTTATTATTAATTTAATATTAAAATAAACAAGAATTATATAATTATTATTCAAGTAAAAATAATTATTAAAATGATCTCCAAATAAAACTAAAAGGAGCAAAGCAAAAACACTAAAAGATATGTCATACACAGTGTTTTAAATATATTAATCCATCTTATAAATATTAAATTTTATAATTGATATTGTTTATTCATGAAACAATTACAATGCATATATTGTAACATTTTAATTAAATACAATTTTTATTTTTTATTTTTATTCTGTTTACATTTTCCAAGCAATACAGCATCTTTGTGAATTAATATAGAATATATACATTTTTTTATTTTTTTTTAACAAGAGCATCCCTCAAATCCCAAAATTCCAGTGCGGTTGGAACGCTGCTCAGCCTCTAATAAAGAAACAATTATTAAAGACAGTGATGACAAAGAACCAACACCAGTGTTCGTGCATGTGTCTACATTGAGGAAGTTGCATTTCAGGATTTAAGATCAGAACAAAGTGCACGTTCAACTGAATTCCCCTTTTTCTGTTTGTCACATGCACTCGCACCAATACTCTCTGATCTCCTCCCTCCGCAAACCAGCTTTTCTCTCTCTCTAAACACTGTAAAGATCCACACTCCATATATGGGCTTTTAGCTTCAGGTTCTACACAAACAATGTTCATTTGAGATGATATGTAAAGAGTGCAAACGGCTGTGTGTGTACGACAGAATACGAAGGTCAGAGATGTGCTCGAAGGGATGAAGAACAACTAGGTCATCTGTATAACCGTGAGCCATATCTCACAGCTCATACCGTCAGCGAGAGGCTTGTGTAGAGACCGAGAGAGGCTGAAGGATAAGTCAAACCCCAAAGAGAACAGGGGTGGGAACGAAAGAGCAAGTGAATGAGCCATGTGAACGTGTGTAATGACGACAGCGCCCTCTACAGACCATTGTGTACAGTGTTTATTAACCCTATAAAGCCTACAGGAATGCACTTTCCAAGACCTGAATCATAAACCCTTCATTTGATACAACCCTGTATGAGTTTCTTCCTACTGTTAAACACAAAAGAGAAATTTCAGGAACCAAACAGTTGATGGTAGCCATTGACTTCCATAGTATAGTGCTATGAGTGCGACAGAAAGAAAGAAAGAAATGCAATGAATGCATGTTTTGCTCAGTTTAGTGGATTTCAAAGATAAATAAAATGCTACAAAAGTGTGGAATCTGACAGTTTCAAATCTAAAACCTGGGTAAATGTTTGTTAGTGCCATCTTTGTCATCCAGTTCACCTCTAAAACGTGTTCTGTGTGTCTTTCCAGGAGCCTACTGTCTTTCTGTCCTGGATTACGACAACGTCAAGGGCCTAAATGTGAAACATTACAAGATCCGGAAGCTGGACAGCGGGGGATTTTACATCACGTCCCGCACACAGTTCAGTACTTTACAGCAGCTGGTCAACCACTACCGCCGTAAGTCACTTTCTCACAGACGCCTGCTCCTCTCTGAATGTCTGTGATGGGAAGTGATACAGACTGTTATTTCTGGAAGTGGGAACTTGAGCTGTTGCAAAATAAGAAGACGGTAAAACTATAAACAAAGAAATATAGAATGAATCATCCTTTACTTCTTGTGCTGCTCTAGGGCCTAAAACCATGTGAGATTAAATACATATGGTAAATAAGTTAATTTATTATGTTATTTATAAGTTAGATGTTTTTTTTATTTGTTTTTTTTTATTAAAATTCCAAAAATGTATCATTAAATTTTTTTTATATTAGCATAATTTTATTTTATTATAATAATAATACTACTTTAGGTACATATATTATTATGTTTTAATTATTATTGTTAGTTTATAAAAGTATATATAATTATTTTTATTATTTAAAATAATATTTATAAGTATTATTAAATAATTATGTTAAGTTGAATAAGTATTATCTTTTATTTATTTATTAAAAATCATAATTTAAATTTCAACTTTTTTTTATCTACCGTAGATCAATTGCCATTGCTCATTTTAATTCTGTTTGTAATTGCAAGCAACAAAAGCATCTAATTTAGTGCATTAATACAGAATCAAAATGAGGCTGTCTTCTAAAAAGTGATTTGAAAGTACTGTTGCATTTACGATATGTTGCATAAATATTTAACAGAACAAGACGCTTCTTTCTGTCCGTGTCTGTCACAGAGCACACAGACGGCCTGTGTCACTGTCTGACTGACGTGTGTCCCGTGCTGAAGCCTCAGACGCAGGGCCTGGCACGGGACGCCTGGGAGATCCCACGAGACTCTCTGAGACTGGACGTCAAACTGGGCCAGGGCTGCTTCGGAGAGGTCTGGATGGGTAAGACTTCCTCGTTCAACTTCCTTCCATTAATTAGTAACAAAACAGCACATAACAGACGATGATTTCGGTGTCTCTTTTCCCATCAGGCACTTGGAACGGCACGACACGTGTGGCCATCAAGACTCTGAAGACTGGCACTATGTCTCCTGAGGCTTTCCTGCAGGAAGCACAGGTGATGAAGAAACTCCGGCACGAGAAGCTGGTGCAGCTTTACGCTGTTGTCTCGGAGGAGCCCATTTACATCGTCACTGAGTACATGGGACAAGGTCAGTACAGAGATCCAGTCAACTATACTGGGATAAAGGTGTCCAAGAAACAAGAACTGGCAGGAAGATAGCATGTAAATAGAGCATTCAAATCTGGATTTTATCAGTTTGTCTGCCAGTAAAAGTGTAAATGGAGATGTGACGCTGTGATTTCTGCTTTCACAGGTAGTCTGTTGGATTTCCTGAAGGGTGACATGGGCAAAATGCTGCGGTTGCCTCAGCTTGTGGATATGGCATCTCAGGTACTTTCACACTGGGTTGTGGAAATTGCAAAGAAAAGTAAACCTTTAACAGTTTTGATACTTAAATAAAAAGTAATGAAAATTGGAAACATTATATTAGAAAATTTGCATTATTTGAATGATGTTTTTGAAAGACATCTCATGCTCACCAAGGCAGTATTTAGTTTGCAAAAAAATACAGTAAAAAACTGTAATATTATTGCAATTTAAAATAGATGTTTTCTATCTGAATATATTGTCAAATGTAATTTATTCCTGTGATGCGCAGCTGATTTATTAGCATCATTGCTCCAGTCTTCAGAGTCACATGATCTTTAGAAATCATTCTGATATAGACTGATCTGCTGCTCAAGAAACATTTTTTAATTTATAATTATCAATGTTTAATATATTTTATAATATATTCAGGTAATATTTTTGTGTGGAAAACATCCTTTAAATCTATTCCTTGTTGATTTTTTCCCCCCACAGGATTCATTGTTGAATAAAAAGTTCAAAAGAACATAATTTATTTGAAATTTGAATATATTGAATTATAATTTGACATAAGTTTTTTTTATCATTACAGAAGACATCACTATAACATTTGACCAACTGAATGCATTAAAAGAATTCATGCCTTGAAAAACAATATTTTTCTGGAAATCATGATGCATTTTCTGCACGACTCTTTTTATAAATAGAAAGTTCACAAGAACGGCCTTTATAATTGAATGAATCCTTGGTGAATAAAAGTATTCAAATTGATCAATTCTATTGGATTTTGTAACTGAAGTTAAAATAAAACACATTTCCATGACTCAAAGGCTGACTAAAATAAAACAAAATAAATAAAGAAACTATATAGCCCTGCGTTAAAGGAGGGACTATATTTAGAGAGTTGAATATTGTAGAGAGCATCACTAAAATCAGCACTGTGCTGGCCACGCGCCACTGCCATTGTCTTCATAATAATATATAAATTATAGATAAATCTGTTTCTATTCTGTGGATACTCAGCAGTGTTATAATATATGTGCTGTCCTCAGATCGCCTCTGGAATGGCGTACGTGGAAAGAATGAACTATGTGCACAGGGACCTCAGGGCGGCCAACATCCTGGTGGGTGATAACCTGGTGTGTAAAGTGGCTGACTTCGGCCTCGCTCGACTCATAGAGGACAACGAATACACGGCCAGACAGGGTGAGCAGGAACACAGCGACTCTCTCTTCCTTCTCCAGTTTCTTTCCAGAGGCCCTAACGTCTCTGTCTCGTTTTCAAGACCTACTGCTGTTGCCGTTTATGTGGTTTGACCTTAACTGAATCAGTTTAATCATGATGACAGGCCTCTCTTAAATCATTATTACAACAGGAGCCAAGTTTCCCATCAAGTGGACTGCGCCAGAGGCGGCGCTTTACGGCCGCTTCACCATCAAATCTGACGTGTGGTCGTTTGGGGTCTTACTGACGGAGCTGACGACCAAAGGCAGGGTGCCTTACCCAGGTACTGCTGCTCCACGTCAAGAATGAATCAAAGAGAGTCACTGCTTCACCTTCACATTCAAATCTACTTTATATATATCTCACAGACACAAACACACACATATATATTTATATATATATATATATATATATATATATTTTTTTTTCAAAATTAAATAATCAGTTTAAAAGCATTCATTATTGAGCATATACATTATTTTAAAAAATATTATTATTATTATATTATTATATGGTCCAGTGCAGGGTTTATCATCTCTAAAAAAAAACTGAATATTTCAAATATTAATCAGAATATTTATAGAATAATTAAAATATTATAACAAATGTATAACAAATGGAAGTATAAATTATTCTATAAATTATTAATAATGTATATTTTTGTATGTGTTGTATCCTCAAAATCATTTTTTATTTACCAATAATAATAATAATAATAAAAATTAAATGATGTATTCCATCTTTTTTTAAAAGAATGAAACATATTATTATAATTCTCTAAAAAAAGATGGAATAAATTAAAAAAACTCACAGGTCATAATAATTTGTTTAAAAATATAATATATGAGTCCAATGCAGGTTTTTATCTCTAAAAAAATTGAAAATTATACTTTTAAACTTACAAATACATTACATGAAAATAATTTTCTTTTAAAATGATTCACTTCCAACACATTGGGTTTAGGAATTTCTATTTTTTTTAAATAAAAGATTTCGTGGGGCATTTTTTCACAGGCCATAATGTAATAATTTGTTAAAGATATAAATTATTATTACTGTTATTTCCAAATTATTCACATCAACTTGAATGCAGGGTTTTCATCTCTACAAAAGTTTTTCAATTGCTTTTAAATAACGTACAAGTCACATTGCCGTATTAAATAACTTTTTAAAGAGTCCCCCTCCACATGAAAGGGCAGATGAAAACATTTCTGGTCGTTCCTCCCTGCTGATAACCCACATCCTCTGCCTGGTTAAAATGTGCCATGCCACTTTCTGCACCACAATCTGACGCCTGCCCCACATCCCCCTGTCTCTCGTCAGGTATGGTGAACCGGGAGGTGCTGGACCAGGTGGAGCGAGGCTACAGGATGCCCTGTCCCGCTGAGTGCCCCGAATCCCTGCACGAGCTGATGCTGACCTGCTGGCGCAAGGAGCCCGAAGAGCGGCCCACCTTCGAATACCTCCAGAGCTTCCTGGAAGACTACTTCACCTCTACTGAACCACAGTACCAGCCGGGCGAGAACCTCTAGAGATGCAGATCCAGTCGAGTGTGAGAAAGAGAAAGAGAGATGCTTTTCCTGACCAGAAACAAACACGGGAAGTTACTGATACTGATCCACATGGAAGGATCTCAGAGCATCCAGCCTGTTTTAAGCACGTTGCTGGGTCTTCTGTTATTGTAATCGCATGTTTTTCCACTTTCATCGCAGATGAGTTTCAAACAGCAAGACGAGATGCATCTTTTCTGCATCATTCGCAAAGAAATTCACTAACAAATTGCTTCTTCGGCCGTGCAGCTTGCTGTTTCTGCTGATAATTGTTGCAAGGCTTTATTTCCAATGCTCTGTAGATTGATCTCAAGCTGTTTTTCTTGACCTCGATGTACCACCATTCTCTCCTAAACTCTTTTAGCGGATGCTCCAGATCTGTCATTCATCCTCCTCCCACAATCCCACAATCACTCACTTCCCCTATCCTCTCCCATCCCCCTCCGTCAGCTCTGGTGTTTGTCATGAACCCTGCGACCCGTTCACAAGCTCAGATGGATGAGATTGTGTCATCTGTGATTACAGCTCTCTTTCTATATCGTGATGAACGGACATTCCCGTTAATGTCTTCCAATAGATATCCAGGGTCTGTATCTGAACGTGGTGTTTTATGCCTGGTAGAAATGAGTTTTTGTCCCACTATGTTTGTTTGTTTCTTTTCTTTTGTATGAACCTGGATCAACTGGAATAAGAACGTGATTTTTTGAAACTGGTCACGTGATTGGAAACTGAAACTGAAATTCTGGAAACAAAACATTCTTCCTTTTGCTATGGACTCAATTAGAGAATCGTTCAGAATGTGGCTTCATTTGCTACAGTTGTACTACTCTTCTAGTATTCAAAACAACTACTGATATATATATAGCGTTGTTTTATGTTTAAAGCAGATATGACTGTATAGTCCTACTTTCTGTGCCAATACAAAGGGGAAAAAAACAATTTTCTACTGTTTTATTATGTATAAAATGTATTTTTATTAATGTTGGGGGTTTTTTGTATCAAAGAGGATGAGCAGGCTTTGTAACTAGAAACTAAGGGAATAGTTCACTGAAAATTGGTCATTTTCTAACCCTCATGTTGTGTAAAACACAAACGGAGACATTTAGCTGAAAGTTCATGCTGCTCTTTTCCATATACAATACTTTTACATTTATTGCATGGGAAAAGCATCCTCTAAATGTCTCTTTTTGTATCCCAAGGCAAAAACAGCATAAATGTTTGGAACGACATGAGGGTGAGTGAATTCTACTCAAAAAAAAAAAAAAAAAAAATTTATTCCGTGGTTTTTTTTTGTTTTTTTTTGTCTTGTTTTCCCCAATACAAATATCTTAACATTCTTAAATCAAGTTACATTTACCGAGAAGCAAAGTCTTTTTTTTTTTAATCAAGTGAAATGTCTGGAAACTCGTTTACCCATACAATCAAGTATTTTTCTTACCCAATTGTTGAATGTTATTTCTCATTTTAAGCATAAACTCACTTAATTTAGACAAGTTTTTTAGAAAACAAGAATTTTTATCTTAAGTAATTGGCGTCTCAAGTTGATTTAAGAATAATTATGCAGGAAAACAAGATGAAAACACAGGACGAAAATAAATTTTTATAGTGTAGGTGAACTATTGCTTTTATGACTCATGAATATTCTTCAACTGATGTTTGAACTGACTCCTCAAAGCTCGTTAGAGTGCTTGAATTTCAAACGTTTTATCTTTTGCAATAGTTTTGGCTTTTTTGAGACAAATTCTGACACGCGCAGTCAAACTTGCCAATATTTTATATGCAAAATAGCCATTGTTATATATATATATATATATATATATATATATATAATTGTGGGTAACGACCTCAGTTCTATCACTACTGCTTTCCCATCAGATCCACAGAGAGCCATGAACCTCGTCTGTGAGGTGTTTCGTGTTAGAAACTGATCTCGGGTCGGTTACTGAATGCATAGTGATGTAATAGCGAATAAATAATATAATCAATGCTGAGACAATGTAGAATGAAATAGATTTGAGTTTGCATTGATCGTAAGGGTTTGGAAGTGTGAATAGTGGAGTAACATCAAGTTTTGATGCATTGTTTAGAATAGCATGCAGCTGTAATCGCGGTACTTTAGCTGGTAGATGTGTGACGCCTGTCAATACCAATATACTGTAAATACTTTCGTATGTAAATATTCTTTTCATATTTATTCATATTGCCTCAGTTTATGTTCAGCAGATCTTTGCTTGGTTCTCCCTGTAAGATCAATGTTATAGATAGACGTTCAGTCCTGTGCAAAGCTGACCACAAAAAGTATCATTGCCACTCCACAAAACCAGTTTTTTCCTACAGCAACTGAATGCATAGAGAAGCAGCCAATCACAAAACAGCATGCCATCATGTGATCAGATTCACAGATACAATTTGCTTGCTTTATTTTCGACTCTTTATTTTTATTTACAGTAATAAACTCACCTTAAAGAGGCATTTCTTTAGGGTTGACTCGTGCACTAATGTATTGTTTTATTATTTCTTTTGAACTGTTTTAACTTGCAATATATCTGCTGTTGAGTTTGACAGGTAGTAGTTACTGCAAAGTTAAACTGCGCTGTATGCATCGCTCTGATCGTACTGTGACTTAACGGAGGAAATCTGATGATGTGTGGAGAATGGCATGTTCTTGGCACATGCTGTAGAACTGGAAAACAAAATTAAGACAAGTAAAACGAATCAGATCTACAAGTAAACACAATATTAGTGCATCCCTGTCTAATGTATTCAACTATGCAGTTGTTTTCTATGAGTTTCCTGTCTGTATTTTAACTGCAGTTGCTCACAATCAGATTGCAGGTACTTGCTCCCAGTGTACAGTTCTGCAAATACTTGTTTCAAAATAGGAAATAAAACTGAAATGAGATTTGTACTTTCTTTTTTTGACATAGTGTTATCTTTTCTTTTTTTAAGTGCAATAAACTATGTTTCTAAAGCTTGGATTTAAACACAAGTTTTTATGTTTTCTTCACAGCTAGTTTTAAGAGTAGCTCATGAAAATTTGCAGAAAATGTACTCACCCTCAGGTCATCCAAGATGCAGATGAGTTTGTTTCTTCATCGGAACAGATTTGGAGAAATTTAGCATTGTATCACTTGCTCACCAATGGATGCTCTGCAGTGAATGGGTGCCGTCAGAATGAGAGGGCAAACAGCTGATAAAAACATCACAATAATCAACAAGTAATCCACACAAATCTCTGTTAACATCTTGTGAAGTGAAAACTGTATTGGAAAGAAACAAATCCATCATCAAGACATTTGTAACTCCAAACTGTTGCTTCTGTCCTCCATCCATAACATTGCTTTCTCCAGTGAAAAAGTAAGTCTTGTCTGAATCAGGAGAGAAATTTTTTAGAAGTTTTACTATAAATACCATGTTTAATAGTTTTAGTGTAGCAAATTACTTTGTGGTTCCCTATCATAGGTCACTTCGATGCTGCGGTGACGTCACCACGTATGGGAACACCTCCGGTGTGACGAATGTCTGAAGCCCTATACCATCCCGCCAATCCTATTGGCCAAATGGCGCATAGCACCACCCTACGCATGCGCACGCATGATATACCTGGGTGCAGCGCGCCATTTCGCTCAGATTTCATTCCTTCAGGAATAGCGAATCATCTGTGCCCTATCATCTCGCGTTCTCCAGCGATTTTCTTCGAGCAGTGTTAACTCCTCTTTCGCGGACGCGATGAGTCAACGAAAGGTAAGAGCCGTATATGGGTTTATCACAGGGAGGCACTCATGAGAGATTCGTTTGCAGCCTCTCTCATGTTCTCTCTGTGATAGCCTACGGCTATGGTAAAATAAGAAAAGTATCCGCGCTCTGGAGTCTATTTCTTCAGTCGCCTCGCGTCTAACCCCCACCGTTCGCTTCTGCGGTCGCCGAGGCCCCGCACGAGGTGTTGGTTAGGGGCGATATGTGCGGCTTGACTATGAGTACAGTGATGCACTGGAGTTTTCCACTTGCTCGCTCTCCCCTACTCGAGCGCGTTGATCAGAGCAGTTTTGCTTTATACTATGTTGTCTAACCGCAGCTTCTACTCAGAGTAGGCTCTGACCTGCATAAGCGGTTCTCTCCCTCCGAGCGGACAGGAGAAACGCGCTTCCCCTTCCTCAGTGTGCTACATGGCGGACTGCTATTATATAGCGATGCCGTTTGACTACCTCTTAGCCGAACGGATCGCGCCAAACTCCGCCGCGACCTAGTCTCGTCTAGACGTATCGAGTCGTGTCTATTTCGGCAAATTGTATTCTCTTATTACGGTTCTTAATGAGAAGCCTCTCGTTCTTTCCCCACACTCTAACATTGACCGTCTCGCAGCACAAGCACTTCGAGCGTCACTGAACTGAGCTGTTATTTGAGCGCCCCTCAGACACTGCACAATTCAGTCTTCAGAGTTTGAGGGACGCCACAATAGACTGGCGAATTTGGCCAGTTTATGACGGCTCACACAGCTGCCGCGTTCTCGCTAGCGGCGTGGCCCTATGTTTATCTTGTTGGATTAAATCCTGCCGTGGACACGCTTCAGGATTATACACAACGAAACACAGCGAGTTTGACGCATGCATTTCCTTCTATGTTTGCCGGGGTCTGTGCCCTCCACTGAAGAGTGCTGTTGGACTGCTAATGCACATCCAACCCTCTCACTGCAGTCCCCACGCTCTAACATTGACTGTCTCGCAGCACAAGCACTTCGAGTGTCACTGAACTGAGCTGTTATTTGAGCGCCCCCTCAGACACTCTGCACTATTCAGCCTTCAGAGTCTGAGGGACGCCACAAGAGGCTGGCAAATATGGCCAGTTTATGACGGCTCACACAGCTGCCGCGTTCTCGCTAGCGGCGTGGCCTAATGTTTTCTTGTTGGATTAAATCCTGCCGTGAACACGCTTCAGGATTATATACAACGAAACGCAGCGAGTTTGACGCATGCGCTTTACTTCATGTTTGCCAGGGTCTGTGCCCTCCACTAGAGAGTGCTGTTGGACTGCTAATGCACATCCAACCCTTTCACTGCAGTCCCCACGCTCTAACATTGACTGTCTCGCAGCAAAGGCACCTCGAGCATCATTGGATTGAGCTATTATTTGAGCGCCCCCTCAGACACTCTGCACAATCCAGCCTTCAGAGTCTGAGGGACGCCACGAGAGACTGGCGAATATGGCCAGTTATGACGGCTCACACAGCTGCCGCGTTCTCGCTAGCGGCGTGGCCTAATGTTATCTTGTTGGATTAAATCCTGCCGTGAACACGCTTCAGGATTATACACAACGAAACGCGGCGAGTTTGACGCTTGCGCTTTCCTTCTATGTTTGCCAGGGTCTGTGCCCTCCACTAGAGAGTGCTGTTGGACTGCTAATGCACATCCAACCCTCTCACTGCAGTCCCCACGCTCTAACATTGACTGTCTCGCAGCAAAGCCACCTCGAGCATCATTGGATTGAGCTATCATTTGAGCGCCCCCTCAGACACTCTGCACAATCCAGCCTTCAGAGTTTGAGGGACGGCACAAAAGGCTGGCAGAGATGGCCAGTTTATGACTGCTCATACAGCCGCCACGTTCTGGCAATGGCGACGTGGCCCGATTTTTATCTTGGTGAATTAAATCCTGCCGTGGATACGCTTCAGGATTATACACAACGAAACGCAGCAAGTTTACGCATGCGGTTTACTTCATGTTCGCCAGGGACTGTGCCCTCCACTATAGAGTGCTGTTGGACCGCTAATGCGCATCCAACACTCTCACTGCAGTCCCTACGCTCTAACATTGACTGTCTCGCAGCAAACAGCGCTTCGAGCAGCATTGGATCGGGCTGTAACGCCAGGCGTAAATAATAAATAATAGTCCCTCAGACACTGCGCAATCCAGCTTTCAGATCTTGAGGGGCGATTCAAGGGTCTTACACAGACGACCCGTTTATGACGGCTCGCACAGCCGCCGTTTTAGTTAGCGGCAGAGCCTGATGTTCAATTCGTTGGTCTAATTCCTGCCGTGGACACGTTCAGGAATATACACAACGGGACGCAATAGCTCTTATGCATACACTTCCCCTGTGCACGAATGCCGCAGGCTTTTCCGTGCACGGACATTATGTGTATGACAGCGTTGCAGAAAGCGGAAATTTGAGACTGCTAGTATCGTTTTGGGTCGCGTGGAACGCTTGCCCGGCATTTCTCAATGGGTGTTACGCACAATTGTCACGGATACACCAATTCGTTTTTTAGAGGCCCGCCTCTTTCCGCTGAATTCTTTCCACGGTGGTAGACTGATGGTAATAGCAGTGTTGTGACAGGAGATGTCAACTCTGCTGAGCAAAGGGGCTATAGAAGTCGTAGACCCCGTACTTCTCAATGCATGGATGTAGCTCTGGCCCCGTTGCGGCTCCAGGGCGTCCGTCTGTTAACCACTTGGACGATTGGCAGCGGCATTCCCCGTAATTTGTCTGGGGTTACTTCACATGCGCCCTTTTCAGTGGAAAAGTGGGCGGAAAGACGAAATATTTCACCCCGTTGTCTTCCGCATCCGACGATTTCGGTGACACGGAGTTGTGTGATGTCATTAAAGCTATGGATGCCAACCGAGTTTCTCCTACCGGGGTTCGGCTGGGGATTTGAGCTTTCCCAGAGACCGTCACGACGGATGCGTCTTTGACCGGTTGGGGAGCTGTTTGTCAAGGGCTACCAGCCCATGGAGTGTGGACAGCTGCACAACGCAGTTGGTATATAAACCGGTTGGAATTACTGGCAGTTTTCTGGCTCTCCAGTAATTCGCGAATCTGCTGATCGGCCGTCTTGTGCTGCTCAGATCAGACAACACAGCGTTGTCTCATACCTGAATCATTAGGAAGGATTACGCTCTCGCCCCCTGTGCAGGCTGGCGAGACATGTTCTTCTCTGGTCTCAGAGGAAATTTCTGTCGATCCGAGTTGTTCATGTCCCCGGACGTTTGAACTTCGGAGCAGATATGCTATCCAGACAGGCTCTGGAACAGGGAGAATGGAGATTACACCTCCAGACGGTGAATCTTTTATGGCGGATATTCGGCAAGCGAAAGTGGATTTATTCGCGTCAAACATGACTACGCATTGCCCGCTATGGTTCTCCCTATGCCCCCCATCGCCCCTGGGCGTGGATGCATTAGCTCACAGCTGGCCCAGGACCAGTCTGTATGCTTTTCCTCCGATTCGTTTGATCCCAGCGGTATTATGCAGAATACGGTGGGACAGAGTGGATCAGCTGCTGCTGGTGGCTCTGCGATGGCACACGCAGCCGTGGTTTGCGGATCTGATCAGTCTGCTAGCGGGCTCTCCTTGGAGATTCCCCTCAGACAGGATTTATTATCACAAGCACAGGGGCTGATTTGGCACCCGAGGCCGGATCTGTGGAAACTGTGGGCGTGGCCACTGAGCGGAGTGCATTAGTATGTCCCAGTCTTTCTGTTGAAACCACTGAGACTATATTGAATTCTAGAGCAGCTTCTACGAGACGCTTATATGCTTTCAAGTGGAGACTGATTACAGCCTGGTGTGGCAATCGTAATGTGGATCCAGTTTACTGCCCAGTGGCTTCAGTGCTGGAGTTCCTCCAGGATTGTTTTTCGGATGGCGTAACACCAGCCACTTTTAGGTTTACGTGGCAGCCATTTCAGCTTACCACGAATACATAGGCGGTGCCTCTATGAGGCGTCATCCACTAGTTTCTCGTTTCGTACAGCGTGCGCGACGGCTGAGGCCTTTCCGCCCTGTGCGAGTTCCTTCATGGGGTTTATCCATTGTGTTGCTAGGTTTATCAGGGCATCCGTTTGAGCCCTTGGAGACCATATCGGATAAATTCTTGACACTGAAGACACTTCTTCTCATGGCTTTATCCTCCCTCAAGAGAGTTGGGGATTTACAGGCTCTTTCTGTTTCACCCTCATGCATGGAATTTGCACCGGGCTCTGTGAAGGTGCTGCTGCGGCCCAGGCCTAACTATGTTCCTAAGGTCGCATCTAACCTCTTTCGCTTTCAGCAAGTGTTCCTGGAAGCTTTTTCACCTGCTGAGGCTGGATCAGAAGATCTAAGTCTTTGCCCTGTGAGAGCTTTAAAGACTTATGTGGATCGTACAGCCCCTTGGCGTGAATCTGACCAGCTGTTTGTCTGTCTTGGACATAAAAGTAAGGGCCATGCGGTTCCAAAACAGCGCATGTCCCATTGGCTGGTGGAGGCAATTTCTTTGGCCTATGAGGCGCGCGGACTCGCTTCGCCCTTAGGAATTAAGGCTCATTCCACTTGAGCTGTGGCTTCTTCTCAAGCTTTTCTCAGTGGATCTTCTATGGATGATATCTGTGCTGCGGCAGGATGGTCCTCACCGAGCACTTTTATCAAGTCCTACAGTCTGGATGTGAGGATGGCTCCTGGCTCCCGGGTTCTCTCCGCTTGAGCAGATGCTTCCTCGGATCTCAGTTATCAGGTACGTCAGGCGTTTTGGTATATCGTTCCCATACGTGGTGACGTCACCGCAGCATCGAAGTGACCTATGATAGGGAACATCTCGGTTACGTATGTAACCTTGGTTCCCTGAATAGGGAACGAGATGCTGCGGTTCTGGCCGTTCCGTACCTTGATAACTTCTTCATCTTCAGTCATGAAATCTGAGCGAAATGGCGCGCTGCACCCAGGTATATCATGCGTGCGCATGCGTAGGGTGGTGCTATGCGCCATTTGGCCAATAGGATTGGCGGGATGGTATAGGGCTTCAGACATTCGTCACACCGGAGGTGTTCCCATACGTGGTGACGTCACCGCAGCATCTCGTTCCCTATTCAGGGAACCAAGGTTACATACGTAACCGAGATGTTACCATGGCTTACAGAGAAGTTTGAGACAGATTATTGTTTATGCAGGCTATGTGAAATTTAGCTAGCAGGAAACAAATTAATTGCATAAAATTTTGCTACATTCTCTTTTTTAGTAGTCAAAAAAGGCGAAGAAAACATCTTTAAAGTTCCGGAGTTCAGAGCGGGATCGCGAATCATTTGAGTCAGTTCTTGAGTTCGGAGCGGGTTCGCGAATCAGTTGAGTCAGTTTGGGGATCGCAAATAATTTGAATCAGTTCGAGAGTTCGGAGCGCGTTCGCGAATCATTTGAATCAGTTCGGGAGTTCGGAGCGGATTCGCGAATCATTTGAGTCAGTTCTTGAGTTCGGAGCGGGTTCGCGAATCAGTTGAGTCAGTTTGAGGATCGCAAATAATTTGAATCAGTTCGAGAGTTCGGAGCGGATTCGCGAATCATTTGAATCAGTTCGGGAGTTAGGAGCGGCTTCGTGGATCATTTGAATCAATTCGAGAGTTCGGAGCGGGTTCGCGAATCATTTGAGTCTGTTCGGGAGTTAGGAGCGGCTTCGCGGATCATTTGAATCAATTCGAGAGTTCGGAGCGGGTTCGCGAATCATTTGAGTCAGTGGAGCGGGATCGCGAATCATTTGAATCAGTTCGGGAGATCGTACCGGGTTCGGGAATCATTTGAGTCAGTTTGAGAGTTTGGAGCGGGTTCGCGAATCACTAGAGTCAGTTTGGGGATCGCGAATCAATTTTAATCAGTTCGGGAGTTTAGAGCGGGATCACGAATCACGAAAGATTCACATCTAAATTTTCAAATTGCTACCAACTGGAGTGGCAGCAGGCCGGCAAGGCTTTCTTTTAGGGTGGCATTTCCACCCTATGCCACCCCGGTAGATCCGCCCCTGGTTAGCTACTATATCTATAAATAAAGACTTTAGATGACATGAAACTGGGGTCAAAAGTCTATTATAAAATTGAGGTAGTTAGATGGATGTTGTCTGCTGTTATGTCCCCCCACCAATGTCACTCAATCTTACACTCTATAGCTAAACAAATGAGGAGTTTGGGTCTAATGGACTGTTGTTTTTGGTCTGTGGGCTCAATACATAATCATATTAACCAACAGCTTTAACTAGTTTAATAGGATGATGATAAAACCTGGTTTTAGTCGTTTCGTCAGTTTTAAACTCATATCTACTGGTGTTTAGCGACACCTTCTGTTATGTTAACGTGAACTGCACTATTTACATTCATTTGTTGGACTTGAGTTAGACATTACTAAAAGGATAAAAGAAACAAGCCACACTGCTTTAGTCACAGTAAAATTATTTTATATACTTTTCTATCTTTTGATATTTTACTGTTGAGCATTTTAGAATGAAGAAACTTCTGTTTTTGAAGAGTTTATTAAAAAATTTTTTAACCATTTGGCAGATGCCAAAATAACCTTGCAAAAACACATCTAAAACTCTGCAATAGTGTCTGAAAATAATTTCCAAAGTTGTTTCGAAAGTCTTCGGGCTAGTCCTGGCCTGCCCTGCCCTGTGGTTGTATTTTTCGCTTCTGTGCATTTAGCCGGAATGTTTTTAATATATATATTAAAAACTCAAGTAAACATATATCAAATATATCAAAACTCAAGTAAACCGTTTTATTATTATTATTATTATTATTATTATTATTATGTTATTAGATAATACTGGGTGAACACGTATGCAGTTAGTAAACGTTGATGTAAACAAACCAAACAAGAACGTAGAAGAAAATCCCCAACGCCTTTTAACCAATCAAATAATCGTACGTCACGTTAAGTAATTAATATTCATGAGACGTTCGTTCTTACTAGTAGGATTCGTAAATTGCCTGGACTGACGAGCCCCAGGTGAGTTTAAATCGCAGAGGTAAACCAGGAGCTACAACTCGTTTGAAAGGATCCTAAATTGGCGCACAAGGTAATTATTATTTTGATTAACTTGAATCACAGAGATGTCCTCTCAATCGATTAATTACTAAAACAGCAAATGTACTTTAGTGAGCGTTGCAAACCTTGAAGGAGGCGGAAACAAGCTTGCGTTAATGTTAGTTAACTTGTGTTGATGTGATGTGCTTATAAAGTTGTGTCAGTGATGACATGGTTTCACTTAACGTTACTTGGATAGACTGATCGAGGTTTTATTTTTACTTATTTTTATTTATTTTTTTTATACCTGGAGCTGTTTTCACAAACTTGCACTAGTTTAAGCACTCTTTGTCTTTGCTGTTAAAATTCCCTTCTCATCTGTAAATGCGTGAAAGAATTGAAGGAAAGTGAGCCTGTTTCCTGAGATTGAGGCCTTTGGGATGTTGCAGAAACTTGTTGACGCTGACGGTGTGTGTAGTGTTGAGGTTTCACGAAGCTGAAACTAATGACTGATATATATCTATCTTAAGTAGGCTACATCTTTGTACCTGATTGTACTTTAATCTTTGCGTAGGCTATGTGTAGAGTATTGCTGTATAATTTTGACTGTTATCAAGATTGCTTCATAGGCTGTTCTCTTTAAGTGTGTGTTATGATTTTATGAATTAACAGCATATCTTTGTGTGGTACGTGCTCTGTCCCATGTCAATTTGAAACTGAAACACTTCTTATAATCATGAATGGATGAAACTCATGAAACCAGTCAAGAACATATCCGGGTCATGTGATGCCAGGATGTCTTCATGGGGTGGCACAGAAATCTTCATAATTTCAATATAAAAATGTGTTTGACTATAATGTACAGGACCGTTTTAGTGCCTAAAACACAATGGAGTACAATTAATTTTTACTTAAATGTAACTGAGATATTTGTGAATTAATCAAGTAATACTGAGTGAATTTGACAACTTTGTATTATTCCTCACCTCCAGGTATTTTAATAAAGGGGCTCACTATAGCTTTTTTTTATTCAGCTTCTCAAATCTCCCAAATACTTGCTCTCCAACATTGCATACTAATGGATGAGACTTATAGATAGTGATGATAGATGTGAAAAAGGTCTGAAGTCAACAGTAGACATAAATGCCAGAATATACAGGTACATCAATGAATTAGAATAAAGGGGGGAAAAGTCAATTTCAGTAATTCAACTCAAATTGTGAAACTTGTGTATTAAATAAATTCAATGCACACAGACTGAAGTAGTTTAAGTCTTTGGTTATTTTAATTGTGATGATTTTGGCTCACATTTAACAAAAACCCACCAATTCACTTTCTCAACCAATTAGAATATGGTGACATTTCAATCAGCTAATCAACTCAAAACACCTGAAAAGGTTTCCTGAGCCTTCAAAATGGTCTCTCAGTTTGGACTGCTGATCTGACAATTGTCCAGAAGACAATAATTGACACCCTTCACAAGGAGAATAAGCCTCAAACATTCATTGCCAAAGAAGCTGGCTGTTCACAGAGTGCTGTATCCAAGCATGTTAACAGAAAGGTTGAGTGGAAGGAAAAAGTGTGGAAGAAAAAGATGCACAACCAACAGAGAGAACTGCAGTCTTATGAAGACTGTCAAGCAAAATCGATTCAAGAATCTGAGTCAACTTCACAAGGATCGACTGAGGCTGGGGTCAAGGCATTAAGAGCCACCACAGACAGACGTGACAAAGAATTTGCTGAACCACAGACAATTTCAGAGGCTACTTTCCTGGGTTGTCCAAAGTCCTCTTTTCAGATGAGAGCAAGTTTTGCTTTCATTTGGAATCCAAGGTCCTATAGTCTGGAGGAAGGGTGGAGAAGCTCATAGCCCAAGTTGCTTGAAGTCCAGTGTTAAGTGTCCATAGTCTGTGATGATTTGGGCTGCAATGTCATCTGCTGGTGTTGGACCATTTGTGTTTTTTAAAAACTAAAGTCATTCAGAGCATACAGTGCATGCATCACATATTTGCATACTGTTGGAGAGTGCGCCGTGAGCAGAGTAAAACTGCTGATAAGACCGGAAAGTGTGTTTTACTGACATGTCTGAACAACATATCATCAGATCACAGTTCACAGTTGTTCTACTGAAGCTCATTTGACTGCTGTAGCTTTTCTGCACTCGTTTGATTCGCAGCTGACAATAACAGTAGTATTTGTTGTTCTTTCTTTATTCTGATCTGATATTCCTAATAAAAGCTTAATTAATTTTCTTAATACGATACAATAATCATATTAAATTAACTTTGGATTTTGGGCTAAAATGCAGTTTCTCTCTGCTTTAGAGATATCATTGTTTTACAGCATATAAAGCTACATAACAAGATCAGCAATTCACTATGCATGTGCTTCATAACAAGGATACGTATTTGCACCTTCCTTGCTGAATCAACAAAGAACAAATCAGAATTTAACCCCACCAAGCCTGCAGAAGCAACAATAAATGTTGTTTTAAAATTAGTGATGGTGATGGCTTAACTAGGGTTTATCTCAAAAACCTGGCCAGATCACATTTCATGCACCCAAAAAAGAAAAAAGGATTTCTTTCTTTTGCATTATTACATTTTGTCATAATTTATCCTATTAAATCGAATTATCGTAATCCATCTGGACATTTCACTTTTGAGTTTTCTCATTTTTATTGGTGAATCTCATTATTAATTTAAACATTATTTAAATATTGTATTATTATTTGTTTTTGTAGCTTGGACCGCTTCTTGACAGGTTTGGTGATATCCATCCATAATATGTGTAATGATTGACATGCTGTTCCTGAAAAGCTGTATACTGTATGTGTTGAACGTCTCACATCTGTTCCACCTTTCACAGGCTTTATGTGCAAACAACAGCAAAAGAAACATGCTGTCATCTGACTCATTTCAGCTCTTTCAGGCAGAAGCCCTGCCATTTGTTAAGCGTTAACGTGAGACAGGACTTTGTTTGTTTGTTTCCAGGAAGTGATGTGTGAGAGATTGTCTGCGTTCCATGCTGTGACCTTAAAATGTTTCAGGAAGTGCTGCAACATTTGTTTTAAGCCTGATTGAAGCAACTTGTTGGCACACAGGGGGTTATTATGGGGTTTGAACACGAAAACCACCTGAAGTACACGGCAAGAGTAACAAGACTTCACTCTAATAAATGAGTTACAGCATTGAATTCACTTCTATTTAGCAATGCATTCTATGTTATAAGTATTTTCTTGAATTCTTAACATTACTGATGCTTCAGATCATGCAATGGGTTCTGCAAATGTGATTTTTATCATTTCAACACACTGAGAAATAGAACAGGGAACCAAGAAGCAATCTAAATACCATGTAACGTGACGTCATTAGAAAAGGTAAAACAGGGAAATCATTAATTAAAACAAGGATGTCACTTGAGCATAGCATCATGCTTGTTCCCTCAGTGTTGAGTCTGTCCTCATTAATAGCAGATGTGTTTTGTTACAAGCCTGTTTAAAGGAAGTGCTTGCAGTAGCTCAGCATTTTGAAAATCAGACCTGAGATGCTATGAAGAGTATCATTTAACTTCAACTTTTGATTTTAAGCATTTAAAGGTAAGAGAGTTCATTGCTACTAGAAATTCTAATGCGGTAATATGTAAGTTATGTAGGATGCTAAAGTTAAATATTATTAATCTTTTTTTTTTTTTTTTATGGGATTTGAAAGTGAACTTGCTTGTTTAACTTGACTGGTTTTGCACTCGTTCTTCCACAAGCGAAGTATATAGTTGTATGTTTCAAAGTGAACGAAGGTCAAAACGACTGAAGGCCAACATTTGTGCTTTGTAAGAATTGACGTGTGCTCCAGAGAGTTTGTAATGACACTGACACTTTGCATTTATGAAAGCCACAAAAAGTTTGAAGGGTGACATTGAGTGTTGTGTTAAAATGGCTTTATGGAATGCAAATCTAAATGATCATGTACATTACTGTCACATCGATTACTCGGTGTGATTTTATGCAGTAGTACCAGTGTGCACTTGCTTGTTTGTCTGTTGTTGTAAACTAATGATGTGTCACAAAACTAGATTTTAGGTTAGTCGCAACTGTTGTCTCTTGATCTGGGTTAGCAGAGGGTTAACTTCACAGTACAATATTTCCTATTGAAAAGTTGTGGAACTTGATTCATTCAGGCTAAACAACATGCAATGCTCTTGTTTAGGCAACTGAATAAAGTCTTGCATTGTTGTAATTGTATTGTTTATTTAATGTTTTTTGTCTTGTGTGTACTTCTAGAACAATTTATTTTCATATACGTGTGTGTGTGTGTGTATGTGTGTAAATATATACATTTATGATAATTGTGTGTATACAAAGTTGTGCAACTTTTTATTTACAACGTATAAAGATATGTGTAGGCTATGTAATATATATTTAATATTAATGGAGATCAAAATTGGCGAAAAAACTTATAAACATTTGACTTTTATTAAATATTCCTAATCTTCATCAGTCAAAATTAAGGAATATTAGCCCATGCGTATACCATTATTCTATTAGCATGTTTTTAAAAAACAACCAAGGTGCTTCAGCAAAAAACATTTTATGGTTGAAAACTTATTTGTAAATTTACAGAGTAAACATTTTAAAGCAAAAACAGAATGAGTTGAAATTAGCTTTTGTAAAATTAGACAAAAGAAAAACTACTTAAAAGCAGACTGGCTGAATGAGAGCGTAAATTCACTCTTTAACAGCAGGTGGCGCTTATGGAATATAGGGTTTCCTTGGTTACCGTAGTAAACAAAGCAGTTATTAATACTATTAAAATAGGTATTATACAGAGGAAAGATGAAAAGAAAATACCATCAAAACTTTTCTGGAGTTAGTCAGGTTTCCCTCGGAGATGCATTCATATATACTTCCACCCCAACCTGTTATCTCGAGTCATTTAATATCTCAACCAAATTTTTTTGAGATTTTCAGCCGGCTCAGGGTGCATCATCACATCCCTACTTGCATGTTAAGACACACATTTTTTTGTGTGAACTAATACTAGCACTTAGCTCTTCCATTCTATTTTTTTTAAATAATATACTGTATATAAAAACTAGCTGTGTACTATGCTAGACTAACTGAAACTTGTTACAGCACTTGTGTACTGTTGCTCTCTCGTTTCTGATTGCTTCCATTTATTTTTTTTCCTCATTTGTAAGCTTTGGATTAGGGATGTCAACGATTAATCGATGATCGATTAATTGTCGATAAGAGATGCAATCGATTAAGGCTGTCGATGGTCGGTTAACCGATTCAATGTTGGGCTGCGTGCGGCTCATGCGCACTCAACACGTGCGAGCGGCTGTGAGTGAGGTGACGATATATAAAAGCATCATCATTCATTCACAATGTACAAATTAAGCTTTTAATGTGATTTAAACTTTAAAGTACATTAAAATAGAAACAACATAAAAGTTCTTCAACATTAAATGCAATAGAAATGTAGTTACTAATCATTTCATCAGATAACTGTTTTATATCGTGCGCTTTGCAGGGCTGCGGGACACAGTGACAGGACAGGTAGTCTATTCATTCCTACAACTTGTTAATTCATTCCTACGAATTATTAATGTGGCAATTGTCCATGTTTCATTAATTTTGTTCCCTAAATAACCCATGATTTAAGTGAAATAAGGGAACAAATTAATAAATCGAACGAATTCTTAATTCATGAAATCTTTAATTTCCCTTCCCATGTTTACCACAGTAAGAGATGCGAAAACAGTTATTAAAAGCGAAAGATAATAAAAATAAACCTGGGAAATTAGAGGGTTAGACTATGAAGATTTAGGAAAAGAAACAATGCCTAAATATACTGAATTTGTGGAAATTCGTGACCAACCGGCAAACCAGAACAAAGCCGCGTAAATGAAGACTATGGGGTCCAAAAGCATGGTCGCGATCTAACATTTTCCAGTTAACCTATTATTCCTCTAATAAACAAAGCTTTTATATCACACTTGTCATAATCAGATCTTATCATTTCTAAATAAATAATTGCTGGATTCAAAACAGCGATTAATAGGCGCTGTGACCGACACATTCCTGGAGCATTCACTGCTGTCACTAAACGGTGACGCCGAGCATCGTTCACAAGTTTCTGCATGGACCTGACTAGGGCACAGGTTCTAAGCCCTGGGACAAAATGGGATGCTTTAAGGAAAATTTATAGCCTACTAAGTAATAGGCCCAACATAAAAATAACAATTTGTTTTCATGTTTTTTTTTTTTTTTTTTAAATAGGCTATGCGAAATATATCCGACTTAAATAGGCTAATTAAGATTAACGGATTTAAAACAGAAGTGTGGGCGCTCCATAAGTTCACAAAAAAAAAAAAAAAAAAAGGATGACAACGCATTCTGTTTGTTTGCTTTATTTTACAAGAGCACAAATCTTCTGTTTTTATTGTGAGTGTGCACAAATGAAAGTAAACACTTTTGCGGAAAATATATATATTTTTTAATGTCTCAGCTGTTTCGATCGCCCCGGAGACTGCTGCACACGTATATTCTAGCGATTCAAAGTTACATCGCAGTCTGTTCATTATCAAAATAAAATGTCAACTAAACATTAAAAGGTTACACTGGTCAGTTTAAATAGACCGTAGTATACCGGTCCACTCTGCTGTTATGCCAAGGACGTTTTTGCTCATATGAAGAGGATCATCTTTTCCGTCTATATGCGAATGCGTGTTAAGTACAAGCCTAGTTTACATTATAAATAATAGTTTAACATTCAAATACATTGCGAATATGGAAACATTTCGATTTGTGCCGAATGAGACATGAGCAATAACCTCCAAATAAATCTAGCCAAAGCCGCGCTCGCTCATCCTCGTCTGCACGCATGCACTGTCACGATCTAATGCGCTGTATGCCGGATTTTTAAAAATCGGACATTTTCTAGGACAGAATCCAGCAGGATCAAATTAATGTGAGCAACTGTGTTTTGGTGCAGCAGCGCCGATGTAGTTCACTTAATGTGCAGCGCAGTCACACGCGCTCCACATTTCGGATAATTTTATACAATAATGTCAGTTGAAAACATTGCAATTGTGCTTTAAAATACAACAACGAGCACCACAAAACCATTTAAAGAGGCGCGTTCAGCGTTCTCCGTGCAGGATTGGAAACTGTCAACAAAGTAAAATGACCTCAAAAGTATGGCGCGCTCTCTTCATTTTATCAAATGATCATAATCGCATCTATTCATTTTATAATCCTGCTACTAGGATTTTATTCAGACTAAAACCTCTTTAATTCAAGTGAGAAAGCGTTTTGTGTGTGTGTGTGTGTGGCTTTTGCACATCCTGTCATACCGCTGACTGCGTGCCTGCAATAGACGCATTTTGCAGTATTATGGTTAACGATTGATCGTTAATTTAAACGACGATCGATCATGGAAATAATCGAAATTTGACATCCCTACTTTGGATAAAAGCATCTGCTAAATGATTAAATGTAAGAATGTGGGTAACCAAACAGTTGCTCGACCCAATTTGTCTTGTACTATCGAAGTCAACTATTTGGTTACCCCCATTCTTCAAAATTTAATCTTTTGTGTTAAGCAGAAGAAAGAAATGAACATAGGTGTTGGACAGCATGAGAGTGAGCAAATAATGACAGAATTTAAACATCTCTTTAATGACAAGCGGCAGCATGTTTAGTACTGTTAGACTGCTGTCACTTTAAATGTCACGTTTTTTTGAAGCTTTGATTGTGTTTACAGTGTGCAATATAACGTGTTCATGTTTCGCGTGTAAAAAAAAAAAACAGTATTTTTCACACCATTCACTTATCTGTATACTCACTGTCACGGGCTGATGTCTTCCTCGTTCTATAAAGTCCCTCCTTCAGAAATATGTAATGAGTTCTGATTGTGCGAGCTTGGTGCACGTTGCCCTCCTGGATATGGAATTGGGCTAGTTTTGGAGTAGTTTTGAGAAGCAAGTGGGCAGGATTTGTTGTGAAAACCTGGCAATCCTGATCTGAACGCACATGATGGAGATGTACTTCTAATTACAGAACGCCTTTACTGACGAGATGCGCATGAAAATCGCATTCAAATTATTATTATTATTATTATTATTATTATTATTATTTATTTAATTTTTTTGCACAGCCCTAACATCTAGTTAACAAAGCTAAACAGCATTGCCCTTTGTGTAATAAGTTACAGAAACTGTTAAACGCACCAACTTAAATGATAAAATACACTTACTGGTTGTGGTCCATAAACAACGCCTTCTCAAGACAAAGAGGGAACTGCTCCATCTTTCAGGAATAATCTTTGTGCGAATCCGACATTAAACTGATTGAGATTGAGGAAGCTGTCCTCAGAAAAATGTGCTGCACATAGTTTTACATGTGCATTATAAATTTCTGGAATCGAGTTAAACATAAATTGTAAGCATTAATCTCCAAGTACAGCGTCCCTGGGAAGCCCAAACAAAGATGATTGGACTCAGAGATGAAAATAACAGCGTTTCGACGACATGGTGACAAGCACAAACGCAACTCTTCCTCTTCTCCATCAGAGCGCAACAAGACCACGCCCCCTTTTTGTGTATTCACGTGGGCAGAGGTCAGTCAAAAAACTGTTTTAGTGACGTCATTAATGCAGGAACTAGAGGGATGTAGTCCAAACGGGTCGTTTGATGTAGGCGAATTCTGTTAAATAAAATATCTCGCTTGGCATTGAACTTTGAGCTTTAGAATTTTACAGATAATATTTATACTCGAACAACAACATTACACACTAACTAAAGTTTGAAACATGGGAAACATGCGAAGAACGGGACCTTTAAGAGCTGCACGCGTCTAATAAACTGTTTTTCTCTCAACTGATTACTTACACTTTAGACAAAACCAGCTGTGTTTGTAAACCTTGTGTGTGTTGACAGTATTTAGCACAATCAGATGCAAAAGATAACTTAGACCAGTAATCAGGCTTGTTTAACAGGTTTTTTTTAGTGTGTGCCATTTCAGGTGTACATGCTCAGGCCACAAGTTTTTTTCTTTTATAATAATTTCTAAAGAAACAAGATCAGTGTTGCATTTCTCTTGGAGAACTGCTGTTGTGTCCTGTGTGGTTGCCATTGTGTTTTTAGTGATAGGGTGGTTTTAGAGACTGTTATATCAAATTCTCATGTCTAAATTATATTTCAGTTTATACATATGACTCCGGTCTCTCCTTCGGTGCAAGTTTTATAGGATTTTTTTTGCCTGTTTTACAAGACAGATATGTGACTTGAAATGAGGAATGTAAATAGGAATTCTGATCACGGAGATATTTATCGCACAAATACTGGTTGAGTTACATGCCACAATTAAGGTTGTTTAAAAACATTTTACAGCTTTTAAACTCTCGGTCTTTTCTCTTCAGCTCATCTAGCAGGCTCCATCCCTCTCCCGTCACAATGGTCATCGAGTCGGACTCTGTCAATCCCAGCCACGCTCTGTTTGACTGCTTTGTCCAGGCGCAGACGTGTAAAGAGACACAGCAGAACTTCATCGAACTCTGTCGCCACCTGAAGGTGGAGCCCAGAGACTACAAGCACTTCTACAGCAAGCTGAAGGACAGACTCAACTACTGGAAAGCCAAAGAGCTCTGGCAGAAGATCGACAAGAGAGCCGCCCATCCCGACTACGGACAGGGTCAGACATGTCATCAAAACAAGGTACCATAAATGACCTGATATATGATGTTTCTATCTGTAAAGTTCCTTAATGCTGGGAAATGTAACCAAACTCCCTTTCGAGGAAAGTCTGTTGAGTCAGCGGCAGATGTCACCTAATATCTCTATCTTTCTCTGTGTTAGTGTTTAGTGTTGGGTGCGGGTCCATGTGGTCTCAGGACAGCAATCGAATTGGCTCTTCTAGGCGCTCAGGTAGTTGTACTGGAGAAAAGAGTGTCTTTTGTGAGGAATAACGTCCTGCATCTGTGGCTGTACACCATTCGAGACCTTCTCAACCTCGGTGGGAAGAAATTCTATGGCAGATTCTGCAGTGGATCCATTCATCACATAAGTGAGCATCTATATGTTTTTTTTGTTACCAAATTAATTAGTTAACATGAATGACAACCCAAGTTTGCTTCCAAAATACATTCAAAGACCTAAAGAGCTGGGAAATAAAAGGTGTTTTTGAAAGTGTCTTATGCTCTCCAAGGCTGCATATTTTTGTTAAAAAATACTGAAAAAGTTAAAAATTTAAAATTACTGTTTTTAATTTGAATATTTTGTCAAATGTTTATTCCTGATGCCATGCTTGATTTTCGCTTCAAAGTCAATCTAATGAGCTGATTTGCTGTTCAAGAAACGTTTATCACTGTTATTTTTGTGAAAACGTTATCATTTAGATAAAGTTCAAAAGAACAGTGTTTAAAGAAAAAAATATTTTGTAACATTATAAAGGTTTACTGTCATTTTTAAACAATTTTATAGATCCTTGTTGGAAAAAAAACTTGTATTTGTCATTCAACACACAAACCAATGTGTGGCAGGACTTAAATTTATCAAGATTTGATTGGACTGTGAAATGTTCACCTCTGATTTTGTTGGTTAATGTATGTTCTGGCCTATCCGTGCAAGTTTGTACATTTAAATTAAATTAAATTAATGCATTTAGCAGACGCTTTTATCCAAAGCGACTTACAGTGCATTCAGGCTATCAATTTTTACCTATCATGTGTTCCCGGGGAATCGAACCCCCAACCTTGCGCTTGCTTGCTTGCTTGCTTGCTACGCAGTGCTCTACCAGTTGAGCTACAGGAACACTACATTTGGATGAAAGATTATGAAATAATTTGTAAAATAGTGTGCAATAATGAATGGTGCACAATAGGACCTGGAATTAGTATTGAGAAGGTAAATACAGTATATCCTAGTTAAAGTGACATTTTTCTCATTGCTGAAAATGTGCAAGACTTTAATGAAGGTCTGTGCTTCTCTAGGTATCCGTCAGCTGCAGTTGATTCTGCTGAAACTGGCTCTGATTTTGGGGGTCGAGGTGCACACAGGTGTGACCTTTAAAAGTCTGCTTGAACCATCAGGATCTACAGGTACAAACCAGTTTAGTGAAGAGATCTGCAGTCATGTAGTTGAGAAATAACATCTGTCTGTCCTTTAACTTTGGGTCTCATCTCTTTCTCTCAGGATGGAGGGCACAGGTGTCTCCTGAGTCCCACACAGCTGCTGCTTTTGAGTTTGATGTCTTTATTTCAGCTGGAGGGGGAAGATATGTGCCTGACGGTAAATAAACCTTTACACCGATGAGCGGATTCCATGAAATTCACTTTGTCTCTTTGTACTACTTTTATTTTATGAATATTATATTATAAATTTGATCTTAATTGTTTATATTTTATGTTGTAAACATTTTTATGTATTTTATGTATATTTTATGTTGTACTATTTATTTATTTATAAGGTGAGCTTATGCAACATTATTTTATTTTGTTGAAAAAAAAAAAATCTAATTTGAAAAGGAGTACAATACAGTCCAAGTGACTTGAGCAATCGTTTATTTTATTAAATTAAATGCATTTAAATCTTTATTTAAATTAGAATTTGACACTTTCACACTGTTGTTTTGCCCATGTGTCTCCAGGTTTTAAGATAAAGGAGCTCAGGGGAAAGTTGGCCATCGGTATCACTGTAAACTTCATAAACCGCCGCACCAAACAAGAGGCTCAGGTGCAGGAGATCAGCGGCGTGGCACGAATATACAACCAGCAATTCTTCCAAGAGCTCCATTCTGAGATCGGTAATGACATCTCACTCAAAAGAT
The DNA here is from genome assembly GCF_023724105.1 of Carassius gibelio. Taxonomy (NCBI): domain Eukaryota; kingdom Metazoa; phylum Chordata; class Actinopteri; order Cypriniformes; family Cyprinidae; genus Carassius; species Carassius gibelio. The sequence goes on from NC_068393.1 coordinate 20,949,738, forward strand.
GTGTAGAAATCAGTATTTCCTCCTTGTTCAATTTAGCTCTCTATCAAGGACAATTTTGTAAACCTACACACGTCTTCATCTCTGCTCTGTCATTTGTTTTCCAGGCGTTGATCTAGAGAATATTGTCTACTACAAAGATGATACTCACTATTTTGTGATGACTGCAAAAAAGGGGAGCTTGTTAAAAAAAGGAGTTCTAAAACAGGTACGAAACACTGTCAAATATGTTCAGAGACCTGAGGCTTTGAGAATATCTCGTATAAAGGCTGAACAGAGCCTAGAAACACTTGAAAAGCTGCCATGATTTTATCAGATGTTACTTCAGGCATGTTTCAACCCGTTTCCAGCACGCATTTATCAATCTTCACAGCTATGCTTGACCTTTTGTCACTGGAATAGCTGCAGGCAGTTGCTATTTATGTTCTCTTAGAAATGCAACCTGTATATTTGGTTCAGGTGGGGTACAAATGAAATGAATAACAACAGTAATATTGTGAAATATTATAAGAAGTAGCTTCTTGAATTTATTGTAAAATGTAATGTATTCCTGTGATGCAAAGCTGAATTCTCAGCTTCTTAAGTGTCACATGATCCTTCAGGAATCATTCTAATATGCTGATTTATTTTGGCTGATGTTAAACCTTTCTTGTTTCCTGTTCTCAGGACTTTATTGATGTCGATCAGCTGCTCGCGCCCTCAAACGTCGACCAGGAGGCCCTGCAGGCGTACGCATACGACGCCGCTGACTTCTCCACAGATCACATGCTGCCAGACCTGGAGTTCGCCACGAACCACGCGGGCCGTCCGGACGTGGCCGTGTTTGACTTCACCTGCATGCACCGGGCAGAGAACGCCTCTCTGGTGAAGGAGAGGAAGGGGAAGAGACTGCTCATCGCGCTGGTGGGAGACTCTCTGGTAGAGGTGTGTTATGAATAAAGTGACAGTCCATTATGACTTCAGACTGATAGTGTAGGCAAATACTATCTGGACTTTGATTTTTCAATCTGAGCTTTCGAAAGTATCACAGTGTATTTTTTTGTGCGTTATAATGCTCTGTGATCATTCTATATAACATTAGAATTTTATTGTAAACATTGTTTATTAAACCGTACAACTGTGTATCAAAAATAAATACAGATATCAGCCATATTTTGTTTCTTTAATTTAATTATATATTTATTAATTTTTCTGCAGCCGTTTTGGCCTCTGGGCACTGGCATTGCTCGAGGTTTCCTGGCTGCGTTTGACACGGCGTGGATGGTCAGGAATTGGGGGAAAGGTGTGCCACCCCTGGAGTTGTTGGCGGAAAGGTAGAGCTTACCATTTTCACACCGTTTATAACATAAAATGAAATTTTTATTTTCAAAATCTATTTATCAAAATATCCTGAAAAAATGCATTAAGGTTTCCACACATATAAAGCAGCACTAATGTTTTCATCATTGATGATGATGATGATGATGAGAAATGTTTCTTGAGCAGCAAATCAGCATATCAGAACGATTTCTGAAGGATCATGTGACACTGAAGATTGGAATAATAATGCTGAAAATTCAGCTGCGCATCAGAGAAATAAATTACATTTTAAAATATATTAACCTGTTAACTGTCACTCACGTTTTTGAAGATAGACTTGAATGTGCATGATACAAACCTAAATTTTTATATTTCTCGACTGAAAACATTTTGTAACATGATTTTGATGTGCCATTTACATGGTAATGCAATGCCTGATTTTAAAATGGGTTTTAAAGGAAGAATTTTTAGATTTTATGTTTTCAAGTGATATATAGCTTCTGATGATTTCTAAAAAGTGATAGAGAAAAAGTCAACGAGGAAGTCTTTTTTTTAAACAAAGGTCAAAGCTCCTTTTGTAATGTAGATTTCTGAGGGTGCACTCTTGTCATAAATTAATCTTTTACTTTTCCTACATAATTTTTAACAAAAAATATTGGTATAATATATATTTGGGAGTCTTAGACCTTTCCAACGATATATAGTTTGTCAAGATTAGATTAAATTTGTTTGTAATATAGTATAGTCAACGTAGGCGTCCCGTATACGGGACGGGGGTAACATTTAACAGGTTAAAATAGAACAATGTATTCTAATTTGTAATAATATCTTGCATTATTAATGATTTTATAAATGCACACTTGATAAGCATAAAGTACTTATTTTAAAAACCCTTAGAATCTTATCAAAATTGAACTTAGGAACTGTATCAATATAAACAAAACAAACTGCATACATGATGCTGCGTATATCTTTTACAGGGAGAGCATGTATAAGTTACTCTCTCAAACGACTCCAGAAAACATCAGCAAGAACTACTCCGCTTACAGCATCGATCCAGCCACGCGTTACCCAAACATCAGCCGGTGCGCTGTCAAACCTGCACAGGTCAAACACAGTCCTAGATGCACATCTACACACATGCAAGAGCTGCCTGATGTAACTAGCAATTGAAGTGTTCGATGATTTATGATTGTTTGTTCAATTTAAAGGTCAAGCGTCTGTATGACATAGAGGATGGTAAAGCCAAGAAACAGCCGAAACCCATCCTAAAAGTGAAACCTAAAAAAGGTAAATGCCAGGCAAAAGTCACTAACTCACTACATCTATTTAATATGTTGTCATTCATATATATATATATATATATATATATATATGGTATGTATGTTTATCACTTTTACTTCTAAAACACTGAAAGTAAGCATTTTAATTTAGTTAGTTTGTTTGTTGAAAAAATGCCAAAACGCCTTCATCAATTAAAAATAGTGTGATTGTTTACATTAATATGTTAAATCTGTTAATGTATTAACATTATATATGTTAACATCTCAAAAATGTGTTTCAAAGAGCCTTTTAAAGAGCCTGCTGTTGTTACATGTAAATAGGTCTGCTGGTCTTCATAGTATATTTTATGAAAATGCAGAGAAACACAGACTTTACAGTGAAGTGCTGAACTGAATTTGTGTTTAGACTCTATCCGGCGTCTGGAGGATCTGCTGTCCTGGTGTCAGAAGAACACAGCGGGGTACAAACATGTGAAGGTGAAAGACCTGAGCGAGTCCTGGAGGTCCGGCATGGCTCTCTGCGCTCTCATCCACAACTTCAGACCCAAACTCATGTAAGATCACCTTAACCAACAGAGAACAAGAATATTAGTAACTGTTCAACACGCAGAGCTCAGTTTTGTTGTGAAAAGTTCTTGTCAAAAGTAGGACAATAAGATTTTCATGGATATTAATACTTTTATTCAGCAAGGATGTATTAAATTTATCAAAAGTCACAGTAAAGACATTTATGGTGTTACACAAAAGTTCCATTAAAAAAAATAGAATGAAGCTCGTTTCCACAACTGAATATAAAAAAATTATAAATAAATAAAAGGTATTTCTGTCTTTTTCTCACAATTCTGGCATTTTTTCTCAAAATTGCAATATATACATTTGCAGTTGCCTGATAATGTCAAAATCGCGTGATGTAATTTGCAGATATGAGGGACAAGAGGGAAGAAATGTGAGAAAGTTGCAATTACCTTTTTACAAAGTTTTATTCAGTGATGGTTACGGTCTCCTATAGTTTTCATTACTGGAGTAATGATGCCGAACATTCAGATTTACCATCACGAATTACTAATCATTCCGAATTACTAATTTAAAATATATTCAAATAGAAAACATTTCCACTTGTAGTAAGATTTTACAATATTACTGTTTTCACTGTATTTTTGATCCAATGATAATTTGAGCGGGATGGATCGATGGACGGACTGACAAGCAGATAGATGAATAGATAGACAGACGGACGGATGGATGGATAGGCGGATGGATGGATAGGCGGATGGATGGATAGGCGGATGGATGGATAGGCGGATGGATGATAGATAGAAGGATGGACGGATGGATGGATGGATGGATGGATAGATAGGCAGATGGATGGATGGATGATGGATAGAAGGACGGATGGATGGATAGGCAGATGGATAGATGGATGGATAGGCAGATGGATAGATGGCCGGATGGATAGGCAGACGGATGGATAGATATACTACACTGTAAATAAATGTATAATAATATGCATGCTATCCTCTCTTTCAGTGACTTGTCTAGTCTAGATGAGCATAATGTCATCAGGAACAATAAGTTGGCCTTTGACCTCATGGAGAGAGAGTTTGGCATCCCCCCCGTCATGCGTGCCAATGAAATGATCAGCTGTGGGAAGATTGACCAGCTCTGTATGGTCTTCTACCTCACACAGATACGCAACGCTCTCACTGAGAAAGAGAGCCCAGCAGGTAACGAGGGCTGTTTCTGGAGGCATCCATAACTTTCAAATGCATATTTAATGATGTCTGAATGTCAGAAATACAAAAAACTAGCTGCTGTCTTTATAAACAGAAAAAAATGGTAGTCTGTCACGAGCAGTAGAAAAGCTCAAATGTGCATATTTGTACTCTTATTTACCCCTAAATCGTACATATTAGTATATTTTGAAGGGGTAGTGTACTGTATTTGTAAATGTGGGAGGTAGTACACTGCTGTTCACTACTGTTGGTAACATTTACTTATTTATTTGATTTAAAAAATAGTTAAAATGGTAATATTGTGAAAAAAAAAATTCTGGTTCAGTATATTTTAAAATATAATTGCAATCAGTGCTGCTGTCCCTTTAAGACCCCTTCCCAGAATGCACTGCTGTGAATGGGCAGTATTCCGCTGATGTCTGTAGTCTGACAGCAGCGGCTGCAGCAGCAAACACCCTCATCCGAGGAGAAATCAGCTGTTTATGGGCGACTCTGTGGGAGTGGATCTCAGTGAGACTCTGAGACGGATTACCAAACGACATCCGCAGCCGTTCGAGGGGCTTTAGGGAGCGGGGCTGAGCGTTCAGTTGTTGGATGCTGTGTTTGGGAGGGGATCTCACTCAGATGTGCTCCAGGTGGAGCTGTCACTCACGCAGGCTGTGGATGTGTGAATTCTGGGGAAGGGGCTGGGATCCAAAACAGCTCATCTCTCACACTCCGCTGTAAACCGCGTATTGAACACAATGTGTGATTGAATGTGTATTTGTTCCAGCTCCAAGGGTATGAAGTTGTTGTATTATATTTTATTTATTGCTATATATTGCTGAAGCTGATTGCATCTAAAATGCACTGTTTTTGTACAGTTGTTCTGGATTATGAAAGATTACAAATTACGCTTTTCTTATTCAGTTATTCTTTGGTCATTTATTATTTTCTTAGCATGAATACATTTTAAGCATTTTTAATTTGCATGTTTAATTTACAATTCACAATGTTTGTACTACATTTTAAATGTAAAAAAAAATTGTTTTAAAATTTTCTTTTTTATTTTAATTGTATTTACACGTTTCTTAACTTTATTTGTTTTTGCTTTGAGTTGTTGAACTACATGTAAAATACAATGCTTTTAAGATTTTGCTATTATTTAATGGTTTACACTTGTTTACATATGTGTGTGTAAATACTGTGAGTGAACAAAATCAATACTTTTAAGATTTTTATCAATAAGGTTTTGCTGCAATATGAAAAGCTTAAATTGATCATGTTTTTTGAACATCATTTTTATTTTGAAAATGTAAGCATTTTTACTTTTATTTATTTTTTAGTCACATTGTTATGTTTTAATTTATACAATTGTACTTTTGCTTTTAATGCTGCATGAGCTAATGTGTCTTCAGATATACTTGTGGAAACATTTCTGGAAGATTTATTTGCATCTCACTATTTTCGCTCCTCTTGTCTTCCTCAGAGTGCTCCATCAGCCTCTCTCCCAACAACAACCTCTCGCTGTCCAGAACCCGCTCGGCCACCTCCTTCCTCAACACACTCAAACGCGACTCTCTCAAAAGACGCAAGGTACACCAACACCTGCCTGTTATCATGTGAAACAAACCCCTGTTGTTGACATTGCAGTAGTAGTGCCTGTACAAGCTCATGTGTAGTGTGTTGGGTTCAAATAGAGCATAAAGTCATGTTAAAATCTCACTGAAAACACTAAACACCCCCATAACACACACAACTGTTGCCAAAGCTAATAACTCCCATGCCGTCGCCACAATGGGGAAGTGACACAAATGATAAAAGGACAAGACAAAAAGGATGCTACCGTTTGCTTGCTGTGCTTTTGCAGTGCAGGATAATGATTAAATCACTGTTTATTTCTGTCACTCTGCTGTCGCCACATTATGTAACCCGAGCTGTAAATGAGATCATGTGACCTGTCTCTCAGGACCGACTGACATTGGAGAAAAGACCAGGACCACAAAAGATGAAGGAGAAAGAGGAGGATAAGGTTGTGAAAGAGGAAGAAGTGAGTGGTGCTTGAGTGCTATTACGATACAGTTAACGCATGAGTGTGTGTATTTGGAGATATATATGTGCAGTATCTTAAACCTTTTCTTATCTCCAGCCTGTGGTGTCCATGTCCTCTTCAGAGGTTGGCAGCAGTGAGCTCTGTTATTTCTGCAACGAGCATCTGTATGTGCTGGAGAGAGGAAGTGCAGAGGGCAAGTTCTTCCATCGCAGTTGTTTCAACTGTTATCAGTGCGGCTCCACTCTGCGGCAGGGCGGATACACCTTCCTCTCCGACATGGGTAAGTCTGGGATACATGGACAGGACAGAAATCTTTGATCAAAAAGAACAGCTTTTGTTTGGTTTCATCAGTCCAAAAATACGTCATGATGAGGAAAAAAACATATAAGTCGCACTGGACTATAAGTCGCATTCATTTAGAACGAAGAGAAAACATTACCATCTACAGCCACGAGAGGGCGCTCTATGTCTTCAGTGTAGACTACAGGAGCACAGAGCAGCATCGAGCGCCCTCTGGCGGCTGGAGACGGTAATGTTTTCTATTGGTTCATTTCTCTTGGTTCATGTCAAATTAATTTTGATAAATAAGTCGCACCTGACTATAAGTCGCAGGACCGGCCAAACTATGACAAAAAGTGCGACTTATAGTCCGGAAAATACGGTACTAGATTTTGTTTTACCTTATTATACTAAATTTTATTTATACTATTTTTTTTTTATTATTATTATTTTACTTTATTTTTCTACATTTGTACTATTTATTTGACCTTATTATACTTTGTTTTATTTTACTTTATTATGCTTAATTTTATTTGACCAAGTATAATAAGGTAAAATAAAATTAAGTGAAATGTAGCACAATAAAATAAAATTAATCATAAGGTAAAATAAAATGAAATTTAATAAGCCTTATTAGCGAAGCATAAGAAGTAAAGTAAAAGTTTAATTCACAAAGTAAAATAAAATTAAGTATAAGGCTTATTTTATTTCACAGTATACATTTTATTGTACTTATTTAATATTTTAATTTGTTTTTTTACTGTAGATCAATGGGTAACAGTTGGTAAAAGTAGGTCTAAATACAGTATAGAATTTGTAATTTCTGAATAACAATAAATATTTCAGCATTGTTATTTTTGTTACGTAATGCAGTTTATTTTAATTATCATGCACTTGTCTTTCATCTGCTGTCATAAGGACTGAAACATCTTGATGTTATGTAAATTATTACATAAGCTTTTAAAGCTATTCATAACTTCTGCAGTGTTGAATGCGGTTTTATTAGGTTATAATTATGACAATGCTTGTCTAATGACAATCAACCACCAATGCACCCCTTCAGAAACAGATCGTCTTCTATGCTCCTGCTTGTGGGGCTTCTTCAGCCCTTGATATTAACAGTCCAGAACATGTTGTTGAATTTGATTTGTCTTCAGGGAGATTCTACTGTGAGCTGCACTCAACAGCCGAGGAAGAGGAGGGTGATGAAGGTCACAGAGGCTCACAGGTATGAATCACATCAGAGTTAATGAGACGCTTGATTGCCTCCTATTTACTGTCGGATCTCTAGTGTGAGGATTCTGGGAAGGGTGTTACTCTGGCTTAGTAATAAAGTTATTATGCTCCCCACACTCTCATATATGGAAGCATATGGGTAGCATTATTCAATTTGGGATGTAATATGCAAAATGACAATGTAATATGTAAAATGGCAATGCATTTCTGTATTTACATTTACATTTTCCAATACATCTGTGCAACGTTTGGTGCAAAATGAAAATGAAATTACATAATTTTCATTTGCCATTTACTACACCAGTTTTAATATGTAAAATGAATATTAATTTTAACGCTTTATAAGTTGCAAATTTAAAATGAAAATGTATTACAGAAATGATTAGATATGCTAACATGTTAAAGCAAAAACTGTGGCAAAATGATCATTTAAATGCTATTTTTCTTAATTGCATTAACACTCACAGTCAAGACACTTACGATTGCATTTTCATTCGGTGTCCCGCAATGAATGTAGCAAAACTCAATGTGCACATTGAAAATGCATTCGGAGCCGATCACGTGTCCCCGCCCTCGCGCCACGTCAATCATTGTGTGAACAAGGCGGGGCTTACAGAAGGTCAGAGACTCAAGTCTCAAGAAGAGGATTCAATCAAGTGAGACAACATGGACAAGACAGTTGGTCCGTGTATGTTTTGATCATTTCGGTTTATGGCTTCAATATTTCATTCGGATTTGTGGGCGGAGCTGTAACACTGCTTTCACCTGATTGGTCGAATCGGATCGGTTTTCATCTGACAGCCTTCAGCTGAAATGTCTGAAACTACACTCACTGTTAATTAGCATAATATTTGAATCAGATGTAGCTGGGCACATAATTCGTGCTGCTGAGACCTGCAAATTATTTCTAGGTTGTAGTATTGTATGAATATTGTCCCACTGATAAAAACAGTGCAAATAGTTCTGTCCCTTTGGATAACAGTAAAGTGGAAATAAATATAGTTAAATTTATGAAATAAAATTAAATAGGATTTTTTGGGAAGGTAAGTCTGGCCAGTTATACAAGCAACACGAGTCGGACGAGTCTAAAGATATGAGCTGAATCGGGTGAAACATTAAAGTTCTAGTCTGTGTCAATTACTCTCATAATAAATAATAATAATAATGTTAACTGTATTTTTCGGTATAAGTTGCATCAGTCCAAAAATACGTCATGACGAGGAAAAAAACATATATAAGTCGCACTGGACTATATGTCACATTTATTCAAGACCAAGAGAAAACATTACCGTCTACAGCCGCGAGAGGGCGCTCTGGGGTAGGCTACAGGAGCACTGAGCAGCATGAGCACTGAGCAGCATAGAATTTAGAAATGTAACTATATTCATTTTTACAATTATTTATTAATGTCACACACACACATACCTAGTGCCTTATGACTTAAAAGATGAGAGTGGTAAATGTTACAGACATGGAACTGTTCAGTCTATTATTGATTTTAATTTCCACTTCACTGTTATCCAAAGGGACAGAACTATTTGCACTGTATTTATCAGTGGGACAATATTCATACAATACTACAACCTAGAAATAATTTGCAGGTCTCAGCAGCACGAATTTGCCCAGCTACATCTGATTCAAATATTATTTTAATTAACAGTGAGTGCTTTCAGACATTGCAGTGCTTCACTCGCACTGACTCTTATTCTGCCTGAAAGAATGACAAGACCGAGCTGAAGGCTGTCAGATGAAAACCGATCCGATTCGACCAATCAGATGAAAGCAGCGTTTCAGCTTCACCCACAAATCCGAATGAAATATTGAAGCCATAAACCGAAATGATCAAAACATACACGGACCAACTGTCTTGTCCATGTTGTCTCACTTGATTGAATCCTCTTCTTGAGACTTGAGTCTCTGACCTTCTGTAAGCCCCGCCTTGTTCACACAATGATTGACGTGGCGCGAGGGCGGGGACACGTGATCGGCTCCGAATGCATTTTCAATGTGCACATTGAGTTTTGCTACATTCATTGCGGGACACCGAATGAAAATGCAATCGTAAGTGTCTTGACTGTGAGTGTTAATGCAATTAAGAAAAATAGCATTTAAATGATCATTTTGCCACAGTTTTTGCTTTAACATGTTAGACATATCTAATCATTTCTGTAAAACATTTTCATTTTAATTTTGCAACTTATAAAGCGTTAAAATTAATATTCATTTTACATATTAAAACTGGTGTAGTAAATGGCAAATGAAAATTATGTAATTTAATTTTCATTTTCATTTTGCACCAAACGTTGCACAAATGTATTGGAAAATGTAAATGTAAATACAGAAATGCATTGCCATTTTACATATTACATTGTCATTTTGCATATTACATCCCAAATTGAATAATGCTACCCATATGCTTCCATACTCATATTCCTGTAGTTCATATATGCAAAAATGTATATTAAATTGATTTATTTTTATATTATACCAGGGTAATATTTGTACTGTCAGATGAAAATCTATTGCAAGTACCATTGCACATTATTACAGTAATTGCACATTATCAACAAGACCGATGTAATGAAGTTTCATTAGTGTAAACTTAAAGTTTTAGGTCGAGTTTTCTTGATGTTATGATGGTATGATAGGCTGGTTGTCTTTTCTTCACGAAGATATATTCAGCCATTTGTTATGAAATGACATACGAGGAGAAATAATGTGGGTCAGCTGCTGCATCAGAGAAAACCTTTCCTTTCCTCTCCAGCTCTTGTGCAGAGTAGTGCTTCTGTGTGTGTGTGTGTGTGTGTGTGTGTGTGTGTGAGAAGAGGGTGTCTGTGTGAAGTAATGCTTGTGGAATTGGATTCCTAGTGGTTGGTCATAAGAGTCCTCAGAGCTGATGCAGTTTTCTGTGAGCTACTGATAATTTTTTTTTTTTTTTTTGCAGTATTTTTTGTTGTATTCTATTCAACTTTATGACTTGAAAACAAAAGTTTTAGTATTAATTTTAAACAAAAATAATGCTAATGCACAACTGAAGATTATAATGCCATGCCATATATGAATGCTATATCATGGAAATGTAATGTGTCTCTGTTTTGTAGAATAATGCTGAAAGTGGCCTTAATGAGGAGGATAAGGAGAAAACTCAAAATGGTAAACCCGTGGAGATTTCCTCCCCAGCTCCACACTGCTCCGTACGAAGGAAGGGCTCGTATAAGATCTCCGTTGACCCTGACTTTGATGAATTGGCTGAGTGTTTTACTCCCACAGAGCAAAAAGACCAACCTCCTTTTATCGCTCATGAACCCAGCAAACCCTCAGAGCTCAATCCGGAGAGCACGGGCATCGAGAAACAACAAAATAACGGCAGTCCGTCCGTTCCAGTGCCGGCCCCGCGACTGTCCAAAGTTCCTGTCCCAAAACCTCGCTCTGTCCATAATGTGGTGCCTCAACCCTCACATACGCCCAAGGGATCAGAAGTCCTGCTCGGCCAGGATTCAGACACTGAGACGCCCGTCTGGTCTTCTGCTGAGGGCTACGGGAGCGAGAAGAGCTTTCGGGACCAGCAGAACCGGCGCTGCATTAGAAAGAAGAGCGATCCGCAACCTTCCACAGAGCCGCAACACGGAAAGATGCGCTCCAAGTTTTCCGCGTGGAATCTGTCTTCACCTCGACTGCAGCAGCGTTTCAGTTTCCTCCGAGTCACTCCTTCAGGTTAGAAGCCCACTGTTTTGTACTCCAGTCATATAAAATACAGATTTATATATATATATATATATATATATATATATATATATATATATATATATATATATATATATATATATATATATATATATATATATATATATATATATAAATATATAAATATAAAAATGTAAAACCCATACATGTTTGGAACATCTTAAAGGGGGAGTGAATGATGACAGAATTTAAATTTTTGGATCAATTATGAAACCAAATAGATTCAGCTATAAAGCAGCTGTAAAGAAGAAAATAGTGTTAAAGGTTTATGCCAGAATCAGTAAAGTCAAATATTACTGAATATGACGTGTGTTTTAGTACTGAACATCTCTAGGTTTAGATTCATTTTTTTAGTCGCTGATTTTGTCTTTTTTTTTTTTATCAGGACCATCTCAACCAGATTATTATGCATCGGATGATAATGAAGAAGGGCTTGATGATGACGAAGAGGAGGATGAAGAGGTTCTTACAAGAGAAGAGCATTATTTGGATTGCAAGGTTCGATCATGTTCAGATTAGTGTTTTAACACTTGGTCCATAAGTTTATTTCGGCTGAGGAAGGGCCCTGGATTTGGTCAGAAGGCCACATTTATATGCAAGACATTTTTTACAAACGTGTGTATATTTATTTATATGTTTTATTACTATGAAATACTAATTTTAGGCAAAATAAAAATGCATGTATTATTTCACGGTAAAATAATACAATAAGTAAGTATTATTTATAGAAATAAATCTGTTGCTTTTATTTTGGTGGGACAACACTAGACCATGTGGTCATGTTTTCTGGTAGACTGATTAAATCCTGTTCTCTAGGAAGGTGTTGATTTGGGTTTGTTAAATGTGTTCAGGGGGCTGATTTTGAGATTTCGGACTCTGAGAAACGAGAGCTAAAGAGGATGAAGACTCTGCAAAGGAAAGAAAGGCTGAGCGAAATCAACCGCTTCCACAAAGCTCAGGTGAGCAACAGTGTAGATCGTTTCTCATAGTTGTAATAAACATATGCAGTTTAAATTGAAGGGTAACACTTTACAGTTGGCTCCTATTAGTTAACATTAGTTAATGCATTACCTAACATTAACATACAGCTGTTCAGTGTCAGTCAATGTTGGATCAGCTCCATTAAATCATTTAACTGATGCAACTTTTGACTTTTGAAAAACATCAGTATTAATTCATGTTAAGATGAAAAGTATCTGACTTTGGTTGTTGTGTGGTGTCCTGTTACAGACAATTCAGAGACGCCTGGATGAGATCGAAGTTACCTTTAAAGAGCTGGAGGAGAAAGGAGTGGAGCTGGAGAGAGCTTTGAGAGGAGAGGCTGGTACGACAGAAAACCACATTGACTTCATCTCATTCTACAGCAGTCACTGAAACCCATCGAACGTATTCACCCTGATAGCACTGAGACTGCGTCTGTTTAACACACATCTAAAGAAAAAAAAAAATATATATATATATATTCTATTTAATTTGTTAGACGATGTGCACTAATAATGATAAAAATTACTGCAGTTATTTTTGCTATAATCTAGCTATTAGTGCACATAAACATGTCTGACGAATGTAAATTATTAAAAATTATTTAATAAAAGAATGGACTGCAATTTTTTCTATTTCTAAATTTATTTAATAATTAAAATTATTATTGAAATGCAGTTTCTTATCACAATTTTTTCTTTATATAGTCAGTAAATAGTCATGTAATATGAATAACAAATAGTCCATCTGTCAATTAATATGAAGTCATAAAAGCTTCATGTACAGTATAATTAATAAATATAACATTATTATTGTCATTGTCTAGCTGTTAGTAAGCCAAATACATTTTTGTTGTATTAAATTTTATTGTATGTATAATTTATTATATAATACATATTTCTGTCTAACATTAGAACAACATTCAATTGATTTTTTTAATTTAAGATTTTCAATGAATATTCACACAAGAATCAATGATTAAATGTATTTATTTAAATGTTTTTCTTTGCGTATGGATTTCTTTAAATTAAATCAATTTCAAAGCTTTTTTTTGTGCCCTGCATGATGTTTTATATGCATCCCAGAATGCACTGTATGTTGGTTGAGCGAAGCAAAGAGCTGTCTAAGTGTGCGTCTGAGAATGAAGAGGTCTTGTTATAATTGTGTGTGTGTGTGTTTTAGGTTCAGACCCAGAAACGATTGATCAGTGGATTGATCTGGTCCAGGAGAAGAACAGTCTGCTATCAGAGGAGTCCGATCTCATGGTGGCGTAAGTCTGAACCCTGTGACCTCCAGAAACCCTTAAATGAATAAACATCTTGCTTTCTTAACCAAGCCATCATGTCAGCAGAAATACAGTTAACAATACGAAGCTCAATAGCAGTTATTGCTCAAAGTGCATCATTTTATTTTGCATTTGTTGAAGAAAAAACCTCAGGCCTCCCCGAAAGCCAGCTGGTCTCTCTTCTGCATGTCTTTGAGGAGCTCTAACAATTCAGAGGAATGCTCTGAGTGGCCTCATTTATTTAACCCACTGCTTTGCATGTGTTTGGCATATATCATGCAGAAACTAAATGACATGCTGTGCTAACAGCAGCAGAATATATTTGTGTGATTCTGGTTTTGTGTTTCAAAGATCTCGACAGCTGGAGCTGGAAGACAAACAGAGCATGTTAGAGATGGAGCTGCGGAGATACATGGAAATGGACGGTGAGAAATGAATACATTCTGTTTTGCTGAGAAATGAGTTTGCTAATATTTCAGTTTATATATATTTTAGTTTGCTAATATTTCAATTTATATATATTTTATTATTGCTGTTATTATTATTATTATTATTATTATTATTAATAATAATAATAATACGAAGTAAACTTTTTTACTAAAATATATATTTTTTTTAAACTTCCAAATAAACTTTATTAACTTATATAATATTAAAAGTTTTAAGTTATATTAAATTTTTAATTATTTAAATAGTTTAATAACAAATATGTAAATTAATAATTATATATTAAAATAATTTAAGTAATAAAAAATGTATAGTATAAAATTATGAATTGTTATTGTTGTTTTGCCAAACATAAATGTTGTTTTTCTTTTAAATTATGTAACATTAAATAGATTAAGTTAATATTAATGTCAAATTAAAAGTTAAAGTATTAATTAAAAATATATTTTGTGTGAACGTGCCCACATGCATTAACGTGCTTGGATGTTCTTGTGCTTGTAGACTCGGAGAAAAGCCCCGAGCAGCGAGAACATGAGAGTCAGGTCCTGCAGGAGATGCTGGACGTGGTGGACATGAGGGATTCACTGGTGGCCTTCCTGGAGGAGAAGAGGCTGAAGGAAGTGGATGATGAGCTGCTGGGGAGCTCCGTGCTGGAGGCCGCAGCATCCTAGGTGCCCTGGGACCGAGACACCACAAACACACCACAACACCGTAATACAGTAGTTCACCATTTACTCATCCTCATGCAGTTATAAAACTTCTAGCACTTCTTATCTTTTGTGGGAAACAAAAGGAAAAAGTTGCATGATGATCTTTTTTTTTGCACAATGAAATAAATGATAAAATCATCATAAAAGCAGTCCTTGAAGCCACATGATTGATATGAAGTTTTATTTTGTTTTCATATAAAGTTTTAAGTCGTTTTTCTGACTCTGACTAGTTTCAGTGATGTCGAACATTAACAATTCTCATCTGCATCATAAACAGTTTTCCAGTGCTTAAAATTTTCAGTGAACCATGAATGCATTTCAGTACATTTCCACCAAATGCCACACATTTAGACTACTATGGTGTCTTTTTTTTTTTTTGTCCTCAACAGCTTACCGTTTACTTTTATAGGATAGAAAATAGAAAGAATGTCATCTACTCGATGAAAGAAAGTAGGTCATACTGATTTGCATCGAAAAGAGGATGAATAAATGATGACAGAATATTTATTTTGGTCACACAATATAAACACACTATGAATTGTAGGCACAAATGCATTGCACATTGCACAACTTTGTGTAGAGACTCTGCTCTTGAAAACCAAAGAGTTAAACGCATCTGCGTGCACAGGTTTAAGACACTCGAGATCTGGAATCTAGCGCCATCCGTTACGGTCTCACTCCAACATAAATGATAGAGATAGAGAAACTCTGGAGACTGTAGAAAATGTTGTGGAACTGCACATCCATCGCAGCCTTCACTGCCCAGACACAGCATTTTCACAAGACTCTCGCGCTCAAACACATGGACTTTACTGCGGCAGATGATTGTGTACTCGTGTGTGATTGGATTGCATCTGGCACTTTTATAAGAGTCTATCAAGGTCATGTATGTTATAAATATTAAAATTATTCGATCTTATTTCTGACACCGAATTTAAACTAAACTAAAAAGGTAATTGCGAGTTTTTCTTGCAGAATTGCAAGATGTAGTTAGCTGTAAGAAAAAACTATTATAATAAAAAACTGAATTGTGTGATGGAAAGTCAGAATTCTGAGAGTAAAAAAGTAAATCTCGTTTTCATCATGGAATAAAAAAAATATGACACTTGTCTTACATTTCTGAATTTTCTTGCAAAATGTAAACTGGCAATTAAACTTGTGTAATGTAGTCAGAATTCTACAGGGAAAAAAAGTCGGAATTGTCGGATAAAAATTCTAAAAGTAAAAGTTTCCAAAGTTCTAAAATAACTTAAATCAGAATTCTTTTTTTTTTTTTTTTGAAAAATGTAAACTTATAACTCTGAGATGTAAACTCGGAATTGAAAGTTTATAATTAGCAGTTGTAAAACATAAACGTAATTGAAAGAAAAAGAGAATTGTGGGAAAGTCGTGAGTCGGCAGAAATAAGCTTCGATACACAATGTCCTCGTTAAAAGATATTATATAAAAGGTATTTACATATTTATGATGTTGTATTTGTCAGAAATGGTGTAACCTGATGCCAATATCATCGTAAACAGCACTTGCAATGTATAATTATGAATATATTACAGCTTTGCAACAAGAGATTCAATATCATAATGAGTTTTTTTGCAAGGTTTTATTTATTTTTTTATCCTTGTAAGTGATTGAACGATTATTTCACTCATTATTATTCACTGTTGATTTTTTTTTTTTTCTGCATGTGATGGTTTTCTCTCAGGGGTACATCTGCCTGGACTGGTTTCCATTTCTATATTTTGATCATTATTTGGAAGTGTTTATACTGTAATACTCGTTCATGAATTAATTTAGGGAGGCACAAAGAAGCAGAAAGTCTGCGTTCCTTTGCTGTATGGAATTCCCTCAGAGAATTATTATTATTAGGTATTTTTATGTGCTTGATAAAATTGTTCATTTTTTGAGCACTGTGAATAATTGGTGGCATTAATTCTTGTCAGAGAGGAAATTTGTGCTTGTGTTTTGGGAACTGGTGTAATTTTTGCAGTTTGTTTTTGCTCCCTAATTGTATTTCTTTTCTTTAAATATGTTTACACACACACAACACACACATCACACAGATACCAGTGGTTTCTTTTCTATGGGGACAGTAATTACTGAATATGCTAATAAAATATCTAGCACTTTATGTTTGTTGTCTTGGTTGGGTTTCAGTGCTGTGGAAAGGCCTTAGTTTCTTGATTCATATCAGAAACAGATTTTGAGCATTGACTGCTTTTTAACAGTGCATGTGAAACGGTACACACTTCAGCTTGAAACATATTACAAAAGTAAGCTATATTGTAGTTGGCCTTGACTTGTAAGTATAGTACAGTATACAGTGTACATTACATGCTTTACTGCAGAAATAGTGAGGGTTGGATGTTAGTTTGCTATCTGCACATAATGTAGCCTTTGTCTGCTAGTATATCCGTTTGAAATCTCTGCTCAAATGGAGACGTAACCACATACCTATCTCATAAAATGCCAGTTTCTGTTATTGCCGTTTTTGCCCTAGACTTTCTAGTGTTTTTTTTTAAGGTACATCTCACCACTAGAGGGCCTCCTACATCAGGACATCAGGAGCAAGAGGCTCCACAAGGACCAGGATGAGGTTTAAAAAACAAAAACAACAACTCGGTAACCACAAATTAGAGAAATTATAGCTACAGTTACCACAGTATAAAAAAACAACAACAAAAAATATGGTTACTGCACTTTTACTATATTATAACCATGGTTAATTATCTAAAGTGATTTGTAACTCTGTATACTTGCTTGCTTTTTTCTTTTTATAACTACTGCCTTAATCATTTGATGATTTCTCTTAAAAAAATAGGAAATCAGAAAAATATATTTGTTTGCGATATGTGCTCCGAAGAGCCGATCTAAATGTACTGTTTTGTGACCTGAGCTCCTGCATCACTGCAGCAGATCTTGGATCAGTTGACCTCAGATGGTTGATGCTAACTGGTTTCAGAGCAGCACACACTGCAGATTCATCAATACTGGACAGATCCCTTAGGGTCCAGCTGATGGGTCTCACAAGGGTCATATAGGTGAGATGGAGTTTGCTCTAGAGTAAAGATGGTGAATAAATCTCAGGTCAGATGCAGAAGCCTGTAATTATCTGGCATCATCTATGAGTGCAGATCCACCTGTGTGCTGCTCAATCAAGAGCTCCACTGCAGCACAGCAGATGCTCATTTGGTTTGAGTGTGTGTGTGTGTGTGTGTGTGTGTGCCTGCTCCTCGATCATGGCCTTTTTAATCAACAATTCATGTTCAATTACATTTGCTGTTCCTTCTCTAGAAAACCAATTTGATTTGAGAAGGACAGAAAGCGAGAGAGAAAACTGATTATAAAATAGTCTGTTTGGAAGCAATCTAATGGTCAACAATAAGGTTGTTTTTCTTATCAATCGTTTATATTTCTACCTAACCTAATGAAATAAATGTATATTAGGCTACTGTATATCTTAAATTGTATTTTATTAAAAAATATCTTTGTACTAAATTATTTACAATTATTTTAACTTTCAAAACTTGAATGTATTAGTTTTAGTTTGTAATGAGAGCTGGTATTAGTTATGCCACTATAATAAATCTATGAATTCATAAAGTACTCTTTCTGAAAAACCGTGGCATGCGGTGCAAAATTATACTGATTTGTTTGCTTTAAAAAGTATTGCTCTCGACAGCATGCTGCAGTCTGTTGCCTTGATTACTGACAGATTTAAATTAGCAAAAGTCATAACGTCAGTATTCAAAACATCACAAAAACCCTGGGAGTCTCTAACCCAGAACTGTGTTCCTATGCTCCCTCTTGCTTTTCCTCGATTTACATGTGTGTATATATATATAGAGAGAGGGAGAGTGAGCGAGCAAATTAGATTTTTATGATTCATTTTTACCTTTTTTTTTTGTCCTATTATTGTTTTTGTTTTTTTATCACAATCATGTCTTGTATCTTTCTCTCTTTTCCTCCGTTTCCGTCTAAGACCCTTCATACCTTCAGCTGAACTTCCAATGTGAGTTTCATAAGACACACATCAATCCATCATTGTTGTTGACCGTGTGACATCACTTTCAGATTATCACTGGCTTTAGATGAGATGAGAACTGCTTTTACTGTCCAGCAGATGCATAATAGAGGTTTGTCAGAGGTAATCAGCTTTATGTAAGAGCAGGGGCGGATCTAGAAAAATATTGATGGGGTGGCGAGAAGGGGGCAGGAATTTTTGAGGGGTGGCAACATATGGCAGACGTATACATACTGAATTTAGTCACAGTTATCACAGTTTGATGATACATATATGTGCACACTACAAAAGGACACAGGCTGCCATTTACAAACTTAATCTCATGCAATCAATGTCTTGTATTTGAAACAGTTCATATAAGGAATAAGTAACCATACCCCATAAGCACCACCACACTCACTAATGCATACAGTATGCATCAACATGTAATTAAGAGCATTATAAAAGATTCAGTGTTATCAATATGTCAGTTTATTATAAGAAACACAAGATTTTAACAGCCAATGACATTTCCAGCTGGGGAGACTCAACTGATTTTCTGCTGTTTAGTGTTAATCATCATCTAACTCAACCAGTCAAGAGCTACATTTAACCTTAGATGTTATATGAATATGGTCCCTGAAGCATAGGTTTTATTAGCTGACAATAATAATAAATAAATAAACATTATAGGCACAAATACAAATGTACTTTTAGAAATTGTTTTTGAAAAATATGGTGTTATTGTTTTGGCAAGTTTAAATTAAAACTTCTATGAAAACTTGTGTGATATTCCTTTAAAGTAATGTTTTAGTATATCTTTTTTTTAAGTATATTTTACTGTGCAATTTCTTACGTAATTTCTTTGAGTTAGACCAAACGTTTATTTTGGTGAGTTGTAGACAGAGTTTCTGTGTTTTTTAAAAAACTATTATTATTAGCTATTAAGACTATTTGAAGTATAGCATACTCTACTGTGTAATAGTACTATATTTCTGTTTGAATTTCTTCAAGTTATACAGAGATTTTATTTTGACAGGTTGTGGTAAAGACATTGCCGTTTCTGTCAGTCTGTGTATACGATATGAATGAATGATGATAGTTTTATCAAATGAAATGGTGAAATCCTCTCATAGCTCGCTGACATGCACATGTGTAGCATACATCATGTCAATATAGTGAAGAGCTGAAAACACCACACGTGCTTCAGTGTGTGTGTGTGTGTGTGGTAGAGCACACATTCCCAGAGACCTGTATATCAACACCTTCAGGGCCGCTGCTGGCCAAATGTGTGCCCTAAGCAGGATTGTATTGTTGTGTCACAATTGTAGTTCTCGACATTTAACTGTAGCTATAACTTTATTATGACTCTAATTTATTTTATAGTCTCAAGCATTCAGAAATCATGCAAAAGGAAACTAAGCAGTTTTACTATGATAAAACCATGGTTTATTTTTGTAAGGGTTGTGATATGCACCTTTTTTGTTAAAGAAATTAAAAAGACTGTGTCATTTATAGCAAAAAGGTGTCCAAAAATGAAAGATGAAGTGAATATAAATTAAATGTTTGGTCAGTAGCCTAAACAAGGATTTGATTGTCCTGTAAGTGTAACAGCAGCAATCACATGGCATTTGTAATAACATGTACATAAATTGTTTATTTTCTATTTGCCTACATTATGTATTGTAACAGTGTTATTATTAACCAATCATTATTGCATCATTTTTTTTTTATATAATGCATTTTAAGTCATTTTAAAGGCTATTGATGGCTTAGGTCTGTTTTTATAGCAACAACAACAACAACAACAAAATATTACAGTATATTAATACTTTGTAAATTATTATTTGAAGTAACAAAACCATGGTTAATTTGCAGTTACCACTGCTACAAGAACAATGATTTGTGGTGTTATAGTTAAAACCATGGGTAATTTTCGTAAGGGAACCTAAAAAAAAAAAAAAAACTTTCACAGGAATGTGCCTGAAAGTGATAAACGTGCCTCATTTTTACCTAAATGATTTATACTTTATTTTAATATATATATATATAAAATGTATAAGGTGTGTATTGTAGCTGACACCTAAATGAACACATTACAATTGTTTTATGAATGCAAGTCTTTCTCCTCAAATGCTATTGGCTTTAAATTTGCGTTTGAGCCCATGTGAAAGAGTAGCATTATTTACATATGATTTACAGATTATTTTAATAAATATCAAACATTTAATTAAATTGTGCTTTATAGCTGACACCTACATGAACAAGTACAGTTGTTTTTATGACTATAAGTCATTCTCCTCAAATGCTACTGACGTTAGAAAAGTGAATACCAATATCGCATGTAACTTTAGAGACGGTCCCTAAATTTGAGACTCGTCCAAAGTCAAGCCAACTTTATGTCTTTTTTTTTTTTTACTTTTAGTTTTCTTTTCTCTTCGCTGGATTGGATTCATCCATCAGTTATGAACATTCAGCCGCATACATGGTGCAAGCGGTCGCGAGCGCGGATGGGAGAATGGATGAAGGTTTTTTTTTTGTTTTTTTGTTTTTTTTTGAGCAACTGATGGTGCCCCCTCTGGGAGTTGGTGTCAGTTCGGGAGTTCGTAGCGGGATCGCGAATCATTTGAGTCAGTTATGGGGATCGCGAATCATTTGAGTCAGTTCGGGAGTTCGGAGCGGGATCGCGAATCATTTGAGTCAGTTTGGGGATCGCAAATCATTTGAATCAGTTCGGGAGTTCGGAGCGCGTTCGCGAATCATTTGAATCAATTCGAGAGTTCGGAGCGGGATCGCGAATCATTTGAGTCAGTTATGGGGATCGCGAATCATTTGAGTCAGTTCGGGAGTTCGGAGCGGGATCGCGAATCATTTGAGTCAGTTTGGGGATAGCAAATAATTTGAGTCAGTTCGGAAGTTCGGAGCGGCTTCGCGGATCTGAATCAATTCGAGAGTTCGGAGCGGGTTCGTGAATCATTTGAATCGGTTTGGGAGTTCGGAGCGGGATCACGAATCACGAAAGATTCGTGCTCGTAAATTTTTAAATTGCTACCAACTGGGGTGGCAGCTGGGCAGCAGGCTTTCTTTTAGAGTGGCATTTGCCACCCTATGCCACCCCGGTAGATCCGCCCCTGAATGAGTGATTTGTAAACTTGCATTAATGATATTACATTTTACCTATAGAAAAACGCTGGAGAATTTATAAACCTTATTAAAGCTGAAATGTGTGTTTTCATTTTATTATTAAACACCTTGGAAGTGAGAACAGATAGCATAAGGTAGATTGTGATGAGTTAATATATAAAATGAGTGCATTTCAGAATACAGTTCAGAGTGTTTAGTCACAAGGCGTTTAAAGGCACGATGATTGCATAGATGAACTTGGACAACCAATAAATCAGTTCAATTCTGGCGCATGAAAAACCAATTTAGATAAGAATTTAGTACTGTTTCATATGGTTTAATTGGCTCTTCAGATGACTCGGATCCTCTCCTGGGGCAGGACCAGCCTGATGTCATGGTCAGTGTCACTTCCTGCTCAACCTAGTTCTTCTGAATTCTGCTGAATCTTAATCTTCACTGAATGTTCTGGAAAACCTACAATGTTTTCTGATATGATGCCTGCTAAAATATTCTCCTGTATGTGGGTTTACACTGCGTTTTTCATCAGCGTGAAAGGTGAGCTATCTACAGCCTATGTTGTTCGGTTGTTGTTGTTGTTTCT
Source organism: Carassius gibelio (assembly GCF_023724105.1). Classification (NCBI taxonomy): domain Eukaryota; kingdom Metazoa; phylum Chordata; class Actinopteri; order Cypriniformes; family Cyprinidae; genus Carassius; species Carassius gibelio. The sequence continues at coordinate 20,972,488 of NC_068393.1, forward strand.
TTGTTTTACAAGCAGATTGTTTTTGTGGTTATGGTTGCTGGTTGGCTGGCATCAGACATTGACGCCATCATGCAAACTGTGAATCGTACTCAATGCGACCAGGAGAAATAAATTTGTCAATGTTTATGCTGCTGTTCTCTGAAAAATTATTGAAAGTCATGACCATTAAATAAGGTAGAGGTACCTCACTAGAGTCAGTTTTAAACAGTTAATCCAAAGAACTGTCTGCTTAACTTAAATATAAATAGAGATCATTATTCCACCTCATTGTTTATAGCACACGTCCACACACTTTCCTTTATGAACTTTTACTCAGGATAAGAATTTTGTTTTTACTTCTTATATAAACTACTGGTCTCCAATAAACACCACCGGTCAAGTTTGAAAGATATCTCTTCTGTTCACCAACGCTGGATTTATTTGATCAAAAATACAGTAAAACAGTCATTTTGGGAAATATTATTACAATTTAAAAGAACCATTGACTATTTGAATATATTGTAAAATATAATCTCATCCAGTGATGCAAAGCTGAATTTTCAGCATCATTACGCCAGTCTTTTGTGTCACATGATTCTTCAGAAATCATTCTGAAAAGCTGATAGTTTTGTATGTTCAACTGATTTAATGTAGACCTACACTTGTAATTAAAATGGTAGGATTGTGTTAGCATGATAAAATATCTAAATTAACTTTGTAATTCATTTTTATAGGGGTAATATGATGTTGCTAAAAAGAATATTATTTTGTGTAATGAAATGTTAATGCAGTTTAAGGTTCAAGGAACACATTATTTTCCACATACATGTGGAAATAATGTAATGTACATTATTGTTCCTCCTCTATGCCCCGCCTTTCTGAAATGCGTTGTTTTTTACAAAGCCCATTGGTCTGAAAAGCGAGGTGTGCTCTGATTGGCCAGCTATCCAGTGCTTTGTGATTGGCCAAATGCCTCAATCGTGTTATGGAAATGTTACGCCCCTCACCATACTGTGATGTGTGTCCCGGTCTGAAAACCGGTGAGACAAGAAAAAAACAATAAATCCCATCACAAACGAGCCATTTGTTGCATTCACTGGTGACATAATTACAGTTTAGACTGTTTTTTTACGTGATGTGTTGCATCGCGCCACATAAACATAAAACCATGTCTGCATTTGTGATCAGAGAAACGAGCGCTACTCTACACCAGCGGTTCTCAATTCCAGTTCTTGTGCCCCCCAGCTCTGCGTATTTTGCATGTCTCTCTTTGTTAACACACCTGATTCAGATAATCAGCCCAGAAGTGAGCTCCGTGCATGAACTGTGTTCCCATTGACATGGTCCCTACACGGTGTTCATTGCTTCCTACTCCCTGAACAGAGGAAATCTGAACTTCAGAACATTCATTCATGGATTTGTGCTGCGCAACGTTTTCACACACCGATAAGTGTGACATCATATACATCTGTAAATAAATAGAATTTCAATTCACGTCTCGCACACTTCATTGCACTTTGAATGGAACACATACGTCCGCTTTGCTATACACTGCTCAAAACTCATGTTTAAATCATCAGTGGCAACTCTTTTACATATGTAAGCATACTTACAGATGTGAGTCAGAACAGCCGGCATTGTAGTCTTCTCTCCCAGGATCAGGAAACAGTCCTCCATAAAATGTGTTGTACATTAAATATTCTGGTTGGTCTATTCTGGAACAGTGTTGTAAATACAACCTAACCACTGATTTCTAGTTGTGCCAAACAAAGTAGTTTTGATTTCACAATGAAACAGTGTTTCCATGAGATAGATCAACCAAAGGTTACGCCACCTTTCTTTGCGTGAACATTTGGGCGAAATTTTGCCAATCTTCCCACATCATGACATAGAAACATAGGGGCACTTTTAAATGAGGCGTTTTAGGGGTGTGTGGCAGACTCTTAACTTTTTATAAAGAATATCTCCTAGGATTTGAGACTTTAGTCTTTGCATCTTTACGGATCATCTTTATTCACCAAGAGCTTGTAACACTTCAAAAAAAAAAGGAAAAATTGAAATTGCATCATATGACCCCTTTAAACTTTCAAATTGATATTATTTCCAGTGGTATAACTGTCAACTTGCTACAGATGCTTAATTGTTATTTAAACAATTAAGCTGAATCAACCGAGTCGCGAACAGGCTCCGAAGTGCCGATCTGAATCAACCGAGTCGCGAACATGCTCCGAAGTGCCGGTCTGAATCAACGGAGTCGCGAAAATGCTCCGAAGTCCAGAAGTCCCGATCTGAATCAACCGAGTCGCGAACAGGCTGTGAAGTCCCGATCTGAATCCAAATTATGTCGCTGATCCTAGAGAAGTTCCAGGCCATAATTTCAGATATTGTTGAAAATTCTTGTAGCAGGTGTGTTTATATTTTTAGTACTTTAACTCCTATTTAAATCATTTTAATTTCGTTTTAGAACTTGTAAATGGTGGGTGGGATGAGCTCAAGACTGTGATGAAGGGAGAAGTTGTCACTCTGCAAACAGGAGCTACTGGCCTACAGAGAGATGCTGAAGTAATGTGGCTGTTTGAAATTGGAGATCAAACTAATCGTATAGCACAGCTGTATAAAGGAACAGTATTCACTCATTATGAAGCTAGACTCGTCAACAGACTAAAGCTGGACAGAGAAACTGGATCACTGACTATCTGGAACATCAGCACCAGGGAATCTGGACTTTATGAAGTCACCATCAGTGGATTCTTGCCAGAGAGGACGTTCAAAGTTGATGTTTATGGTAAGATTTTCTTATAGCCAATAGAAAAAAAAATCTTTATCTTTTTCATTACTAATGATCAGTATATAAAGTGTTTGTGCGTGTGTGTGTTTTAAAGAGCCAGTTTCTGTACCTGCCATCAGAATTAGCTCATGGGTGGCTCACCCAAATCAAGAACTCTGCTCTGTGCTCTGCTCTGTAAAAAATGAACAAGACGTGTCCATCTCATGGTATAAAGGGGGTGAAATTGTGAACCAGACCACCAATCCAGATCTCAGCATGAAGCTGAATTTACCATTAGAGCTCCTTTATACTGATGCAGAGGACTACAGCTGCACGGCTGCAAATCCAGTGAGCAATAAGACCATCCATCTTCACATCAAAGAGATCTGCCCATCACATGAAGGTGCACAAACTCAAAAAATGACAGGAAGTCACTTTCTACCACAATGAACTCTGTGCAACTTGTGTGTCTCTTAATAGAGAAAAACACAGATATGAAATCAACAACTGCCATTGTCTCCCTCTTATCTCTTTCAGATTGTCCGGAGTATTGTGGTGTCACTGAGGTTCTGATTCGATTGGTTCTGTCCGGTCTAGTGGGATTTGGCATTGTTGTTTTTCTGGTTGAGCACATGATGTTGTGCTTAACTCAAGGAAGAGATCAGTCCGTTTGCTAAAGGCACTGTCATGGTAGGTTCTATAAGGGTATGGGCAGCACCAAATAAAATGACAAAATCACTACAATAGCAGGCTGGACAGAGAGCGTTTATTTAGTGTGGAAAAAATGAAATTAGGATGTGCAAGCATAATTGTTAGAATTGTTTCAAAAGTTCCTTTAAGACAACTCATTTCAATCAGCGTCCATCACCTCTCTGGCAACCTTTCAGTCATGCAAGTACAGCGCCTATCTCTTCGAACATCAAATTCTCTAAAGCTGTTCACGAAGCTAATGATCAAATTTAATTTGAGATCACCAATGAATGTTGTTTCTTACGTTGAAATAGCAATGAATATGATTATTATTGTAATTTTTTGCCCATTGCATTTTCTCCCATTCATAATGGTGTGTGTCCACCATAAGCGACTTCATTTCATGCAAGTAGATTACATTCAGTGCAAAGACACTAATAGACGCCAGGCCACGCGATTGCCGCGAAGTCTTGATATGTTCAATTGCCTCTTCAACGCAAGTTGAACAATTTCACCTTTCGCACAAGCCAATCAGGTAAGAGCTTATTGACACGTTCAGTTTGACACCTCTGATTGTATCTGAAAATGAAGGAACAGCATTGTGCAATAATTTTATTTGCGCGAGTGACATAAAAAACTTTCTGTGACTCGAGTAATCTTGATGCGAATATTCGTCAAAGAAGCACGCAGTTTTGGTCTATCTAGAGTTTTGTTTGGCACAGATACACAGAGAATGACAACTGGATAGGGAAAGGGAAAACACTGGCAGTGTTTTACAAGATGGAGAAATTTGATACAATGTTTGGGTTTCAATCTGTACAACAAACTTGCTGAGTTCTTCGTGACAGATAAGCTAAATATAAAGTTAAACGTATTGCTAATATGTTGGACCTTTTATTGTTGTGTACTTTTACCTGTCACCAGTGGGCCGGTACGCCAATTCCAGACATAGTTCTTGAGCGTGCCGCCACCAAAATTGTTTTTCCATTTAAAATTTCAGTAATTTTTTATTATTATTAATATATGTATTTATTCATTGTTTTGTGTTAATCTTACATCAACATGATATTTTCCTGTATAGAAGAGGTGCAATATTTAAAAGAAAGAAACTAAATGGTTTTACCCTTCTGTCCACCCACCACAACCCACGTGCATAAAGCTCAGATGTTCCACAGTGCATTTTCTGACTCTGTGTTGCTTATATGGAACTCAGTGGAACAGGAAGTGGTCTAGTGGTCTTGTTAAACCCTAAAAGACAAGCTGAATGCAAAAGTGGATGGGATATATATTTAATATCTGTATAAAATCTATAATTTACATTAAGTAAACAAAAAAGGTTCAGTCTTATAGATCTGTCTGAACCAAAAGGCAGAACTTCTTCAATAGTTTTCTTGACTGTTTTTGTCCTTCATTTCAATCCTTCAAGGTAGAGATCCTTCAGTAAAGTGCCTGCTTGGAGGTGGAGGTGGAGCAGCCATCTAGAGTTGAGTTTCGTTCACAGTTGTGAGAAGTGAGTTGGCTGCTGCTGGGTTTCCTGCAAAACCACCACATAATGTACATTTCTAATTATTGAATCAAACTATTAAGTACTCCAGATCATATTATATTACAGATGAACTGGGTTAAAGTATAAATGGTCCACATGAAAAAAAATGAGCTTGACTGTAGTTATGTTCTCCCTGAGAGAGCCACTCAAAAATAAGCCCTGTTAAATCTGGTATTAACATGCAATCATAATCACATATGGCATATATGCTGATTTTAAAAGGTGTACAGTGAAAAAAAACAACAACGCATTGAGTGGTGGTCAGGGAGGTGTAAATGCTAATGCAGTTTTGGTAGACATGTTCAAATAACCAAGTACAACTGCAGTACAAGTGATCTCCATCCGTCCTTTTTCAAAGACTTGGTGATTTTTCTGTCATCATCTATTATTATGTAATTATTTTATCCCCCCACCCCCCTCACAAAATATATAGACATTTGTTATGTAGCTGACCTACCTAGATCATTTCACTATTATCAGCTATCATGCAATTATCCAAGTGGAGGCACATTGGAATGCATGGTGCAAATGCTAGCTAATTCAGATACTATATAAAAAAACCTGTTTGTGGCGGGTGTAAAGGGGGCCAAAGACACCTGTGAGGACTCACCCATGATGATTTCTTCATGAGACACTTTAGCCAGCATCACCCTGCAACATTTGAATTTACTGCTGCAAACCTCTGCTGGCTTTAAAGTGCACAAAAAGTATTTAATAAGGAATTATTATAATTCGTTTTGATCCATAATGATAATGTCCAACTAAAAACTAGCAAGTGTGGCTTTTAAATTCAAATTAAGTTGTGCTTTGCCCATGCACTGCTTTTATGCCTGCATTTAAAAATAGACTTCAAATTTGTTTGCTCTGATATGCAATAACACAGTCTTTACCTGAAAACAGTTATTAATGAGGTCAAATTAAGAACAGTTGAATTATTGTGAAAATACTTACTGTGCATTTGTACCAGATAACGAACAAACCAATGAGCACCAAGATCACAACAGCACCAGCAATATGTGTGGTGGTTGCATTGGATGATGTATTGTTGCAGAAATTGTCTGAGGTTAAAGAATAGTTGGGTGTTTCAGTAGTGAATTTTAAGATGGGCATTTCTGTGCTGATGGTAAAGTGTAATTCTATAAGGGTCAGAAGAGCAAAAGCATTTTATAAAACTACAACTTCTCTACAGCCCATCTGAACCCCAAAACAAACAAAAAATGTTAAGTGTCACTTAACTCACCTTTGACGGTAACATTATAAAATAAAATTTGGCGTTTTACAGTTTTTGCACTGTAGCATCTGTTGTAGGTGATATTATGTAGAATTAGACGGCCAGTCTCTATTGAAACCTCAGGTGTTCTCGAGCTGGTGCTGCAGTTATCATCAAGGCCACAGTATCGACCAATCTGAGTGATTTTAGTCCGATTTTCACAATGCATTTTGTAGAAAATAGTCAATCTAGAAGCTGTGAAGTTTAGGATAGCATCTCCACCCTCAATTACTTCCACCACCTCATATTGTACACAGGAACCTGACAAAATTAATATTTGAACTGTAAGTAAATGATCAGTTTCTTAATATGTGAATAACAGATTTATAGTGACACATTCAGAAGAACTGTGGCAATGAATTCAATAAAATGGCACAAAAAATGGCATTAATAAATCTGTTAGTTTGTCAACAAGGTTGATAATCTATTTGCATAATCTCAAAATGGCAAATATCAATCCAAATAATCAGCCACCGACCAGTTTTTTAAATATATTTGTAATACATTGTTACTGAAATAATATATTTTGTTATATTTCTTCATTAAATATAACATAAAAATACTCAGAATAGAGCTAACGTTGCAGTTTTCCCTTCAAGAAGTGGCAGATTATGAAGAAATCTTGTCTCAAAATCTAGCGAGCTTCTTGCCAAATACTTCACAGATAAGACAATACAACAAGCCAACAATGCAACAAGCTTGGACAAAAAAAAATTATTTGAGCAAATATAAAGTGATGAAGATAAAGGAATCTGGTTAAATGTGTTATTTCATAGAAAATTATATGCGCTAAGTATTAGCGTAGCTGCACATGTGACTGTTAAACGTGGGCTACATGGACGCTAGCCAAGTTAGAAACGCTGCTGGCTGTCTGTATGTTAAGATTAAAATCAACTCCTGCGCTTCACATAACAAGCACTTTCGACTGGGAGTCTATCACATCAGTCATTTATTTGGCTCTTACAGGATTTAGCGCATGTAGTCAGACCACGTGTTTGCTCATTAGCTTTTGAAACGAAGCCAGTTAACACAGACAGCACACTTAACACAGACAAGATTGAACTTGAAATCGAAACAATTCAAACAATAAAAATGATGTCTTACCTAAAGGGGGTCGCACACCGGACGAGAAGCGCAGCGCCGCGTCGCGTCGCGCCACGTCTTTAAAATTCGAACACATTATTCTCTATGTGAGTACACACACCAGCGGCGCCATTCGGCGTCTGTCCGCGGCGCCCAGCTACGACTCAGAACGCTGTTCAAATTTCTGCCGCGCCACAGAGCGCCATCCGCATAGTTTTATATTAAAAAACCCAGATGTTATAAACTGAAACTGAAATTAAAGTACAGCACACTTGTTTCATTCAAATAAAACATTACAAAGTGTTTGGTTACGTTTTCAGCAGCACAGTTGCCTAGACAACAGATAGCCTACAACAAAACAATAACAGACTTATTATAATAACACAGATTATTTTCATTAACTAACGTTAAAAACTCAGCTTTTATCAATTAAAATCATATATTTAAAATTAAAATAATAGATGAAGTTAAAACTCTCCCATCTTGCTGCGAAATTGAGCTCACGCATTTAGAATGTGCGCGTCCAGTGTGCGACACCTCGAGTTGTCCTACATGTGGCGCGACGCGACGCGGCGCGTCTCGTCCGGTGTGCGACCGCCTTAAGGCAGGTATCAGCATGATCACTAAACCGCACAACACACACATTCTGATCATAGCTTTTCGTCAAATCAGTTTTAGACTTACGCCGGGATTCCAACTGTTGTTCTACCAAAAAAATCCCGCCAAACTCTCCTTCTTTTATGGTGAATGGCACCAAAGTTATAGCGCCACCTAATGTGTTGGAGTGTGAGTTTTTACCCAGTAACACACTGAACGAATACATAGAAAGAATTGTAATTTTCACATAAATACAGTACATTCTGTACAGTACATTCAAATATAAGTTTATCTATATGATATGACAACAATATTTAATTTATATATGCTAATAAAACATGCAACACATACAAACAAATACGCATATATTAATAAGTCTGTGTGTTTATATATGATTTAGTAATAAATGGTAATAAAGTGCATTTCTGTCTTTTATAGTCATTTTTATAATATCAACAACATATATTGACAGGGTTTAGGGTTGCACTTTATTTTACAGTACGTGTACTAACATGTACTTATAGTGTACTTACAGTGTATTTATCTAAGAAAGTTCTGGTAATCCAAGGTAACTACATGGGGTAGGGTTAGGTTTAGGGGTAGGTTCAGGGTTAGTACCTAGTTATTACATAGTTATTGTAAGTACTATAATAAGTACATAGTATGTACATGGGGAACAGGACTGTAAAATAAAGTGCTACCAGGTTTAGGATTGGATGTACATACATGACACATAGGGAAAAATATTCAACATGTTTTCAAGTTTAACAATTCACATGAGATTTTTTTGACCAGACACTCAAATCTACACAAATAAAGAAATCATGATATTGCAATCTATAATATGTGGAATGACACAGGAAGAAAAATATTGAACAAGTTGAGAAAAAACGGTACAACAAGAAAAGCCAGCAGCTAGTTTCACAAAGTATTTTTACCTCAAATAAGAATCAGCTGGATAATGCATGTTGGAAAAAAAGGCTCACTCACCTCTGAATGCAAGTATACAAACATCTCCTGATGGCTTGAGGCTAAGAGCTGTCCTAAGACCTTTGCAACAAGATTGTTGTGTCACATAAAAAAAGCCCTGGGTACCAAAAGCATTCACAACTCTTAAATGTTCCTGAAAGCACCATTAGGGCCATTATCCTCAAGTGGAAGGGACATTACTCCACCATCAGCTGGCCATGCACAGGACATCCTCTTAAGATTTCTGATCAGTAGCCCAAGAGCCCAGCACTACTCAGAAAGATTAGAGGCAGCAGATACAGCTGTCAAAGAGAAAACAATAGGCCATACACTCACCGCCACAGCCTCCATTATTGAAGAAAAGACATGTTGAAGCTCATCTGAAGTTTGATACACAACATTTTGAAAAGCCTGTGAAGTACTAGGAGAATGTAGTCTGGTCAGCCGAGACAAAATATATATATTTATTGATTTATTTGTAGTTGGTTTGTTAAAGGTGCCATTACGTGCATGTTTAGGCTGATGTAACTTGTCTGGTTGGGATGTTCAGTAGACGTTTAACACTGTTCACCAAATGTTTTACTTCTGATTTTATTCTGCAGGATACAGTATGAGAAACTGACTGATGACTAGCACTGTACTATACTCGTGTACTACTAGGATTTTCAATTTGGTTTCCTATTCTCCACTATCTAAGATTAAAATCTAAATGAGGCATCATTATCTTTTGTTCAGAGAGTTTGTAAGTCAATTTTTCTGCTCATAATTATATTAATAACAGGCATTTTGAAGATTGTGAGTGTGAGTCCTGCTGTATTGCGAGCACTTGTAGGCATTTAGGGGCTGTTTGACCTGGCAGAGTGACACATGTGCCGACAAGACAGATTTACAGCAAATACGACTGAACTACTGCCAAAGGAAAACAGGAAGAAATCCAGGAACTGAAAGACCCTTCCAAAACAGATTACAAGCTAGTTATGCTGCTGGAAATTGGATAATATCGCCTGATAAGAGACCCACAGGAGTCCAGCTGAACCGTTTAAAGAGGTCAGAATGAGAAGACTGTGAGCTGCTGGACTTGCATAAGTCACCTCATCTCAGGTCAATGATCCTTGATTAGATTGGTTTGTTAGGCTGGCCACACCTCATGATTGTAAGGCCCGTTTAAGGCCTGATTCAAGGCTGGTTGCAAAAAAATTGGTGTCATTATGATTATTTAAAGAGCGTCCCCGAACTCAAATCATAAATATCAAACATATTTGCATTTACTGTATATATTAAAAAATACAAGAGGATTGTTTGTGTAGAAATTAATCAATGAATTTATTTTGAATGAAGGAATTTTAATTTTTTATTTTTTTTTTATGTGATATGTGCGTTTGCGGTTTATTATGTTTACTGAAATATGCACACATCCATGTATTTAAGATAAATTTGTTGTGTTTATATACTAAATATATTTATATTGATTTATCAATTATATGAATATAAATATATACATGGAAATACAGGTAGATTTTTTTCAAAATATATACTGGATATATGTGTATCTAGTCTTTCAATACAACTTCTCTATTCCCTTCATCAAGGAAAGAGGATTAAAACAATAACCAAGACGTTTCATGTCTCTCTTATGATTGGATTTCCAATCTGGATGTTCAGTAAAGAACTGATATCATCAGAATCATTTTGATATAATGTAGCATTGATATAATTCACATAATGAAGTGATAAGAAGTGTTCAGACAAGATTCTGGCAGAAAAGCATGTCTATGGTATATAGTTAATGTGTGAAATGACTGTATAGTAGCATCCGTATCTGGAGCAAACACTGTCTGTTAATTTACTTTGCACTGGATGTGAGAAATTAGCTGAAAGTGATTCACATCCTCAATGAAACCCTCTTAGGTGGAAACAGGTTCCTCATCTCCACATTCGTATTCCCATTTACGCATATCCCCCTCCCTGAAATAGAACTATCAAGAGATCTTGGTGTCCGTTGTTTCCTCTCCCCACCATAGCAACACTGTACACAGAGTGAGTGTTTTATGAGAGGACTTGTCTCACCCAGGTTCATCTCTCCTCCCAGGATACATACGACAACATCTTGCACACAAGTCAGTCTTCCCTGGTGTTCTTGAGAGCATTACGTTTGCCAGCGATGCCATCATACTTTATCAAGCAGCACAAAGCACTGGTCAGCAGAAAACAGCATCACAAAGGTAAGCTGAAATAACCCTTTAACTATATAATACAATGTACACTGCCAGACAAAAGATTGGACAATTTGATCAAATTTGTTTAACAAACATTTTGATACAACGGCTTTTGCTTAAACGCTTGAAGTTAGTTTTGTCCAAATACAAACTGTGCGCACATATGAATTTGCTTTTTAAAACTTTTTTTTTTTTTTTTTACCAAAATTAGATATTAGAAATTGTAAATTTGTAGAATTTTTTTTTAAATTCTACTATTATTTTAAATTGTAGAATGTGTATAAATTAACTCCAAAACATACATTTAAATTATATAGATTTTAATATTATTTTATAGACACTATGCATTTGATTTTAGAAATCAGTGTATATTAATATTAATAAAATACATACTATTCAAATTATATATATATATATATATATATATATATATATATATATATATATATATATATATATATATATATATATATATATATATATATATATATAAAGTTATTCCAAAATGTACAAATAAATAAACATAATCAATCAATCAATAGATTTAGATCTAAAATCTTAATATTATTATTATTATGTGTGTGTGTGTGTGTGTGTGTGTGTGTGTGGTGTATCTATGTATTTAATTAGTTTTGTATACAATTCATTTGAGGAAAAAAAAATCTCAATTACAATTCAAATCTGAAAAAAAGTTTCTCCAAAGATTGACTGCCAGTGAACCATTAAATCTACATTCAAAATCTACATTTTAACAATGTTTAACATTTTATTGTAGACATGTATCTTCAGTTTTGTAGCATGTGCAGTAACAGGACGACTAAAATTCCCATCTGAGATTTGCTCAAGCCGATTAAAGGAGGAAGTGTCATGCTGTGTATTGTGAGATTATCCTGACTGACCCAACAGGTCGCATGCAATAACCTCACCCTTGAGCTCATGGGACGCTGCAAAACAAAACACAACTGACTGAGCGTTTTTATTTTAGTAATGACTTTTCGGTGGCTTCAGATTTGATGTGTGATTCAAAAAGACGTAATCCCATAAACTCACTCTAAAGACACTGAGACGAGTACGTGAACGCTGACTCACATTCCTCCTGGTAACTGTTGTTGTGCAGAAGTGATCTACATTGTCTTGCTTTATAACTGTTTCTTGATGACTGGCTATCCTTTTGATTCTGATATGAAAAGTGGCGTTTTTTGTGACGTTCTCGTTCATTGATGTGATGAAGCTGTAGTTGCATTGCTATTACTCACATATCTGTTGAATGCATTATGAATGTTTATCTAAATAGATTTTGTTTTTTTATGCATTATCAAGTTATAGGCTGAATAGCTCTTAGCAACCAAAAAGCAGTGCCATGGCTTTGCAGCATGGGAGTTATGCACATGCAAAATACACAAATGAACTCTGGTTTATTGCCAGATAATGTTTTAATGCAGTTTCCACCATATTTGAATGGTTCACTAGTGCCAGTTTCAATCTGCTGACAGCCAGTTAATGCATGGTTTTAATTTTTAAAAGCAATTTTGTGGACATAGTACGTGCTGTCCTAAAGTGTTAAAGCTTTTAATGCTTCAAATATTTGGATTGAGAAGTCCATTAAAAACCCAAAATGACACCCTCCACTTGTTCCAAACCTAAATGAATTTCATTCTTCTGTTCATCTTGAAATAAGATATTCTGAAAAAACAGTTTATGGTAGCCATTGACTTACAGAGTAGGCTAGTTTTTCTATTATAAGTCAAAGGTTACCATCAACTGAACCATTTGTAACCACTACTCACAGTGCAAATGTCCATAGGCTAGTTAAGAAAAAGCGGGGGAAAATATATATATTTGTGTGTGATTAAATTATTGTGTATTCTAAAATGTCATGTTAAAATAGATAGGATGACATATTAATTACATTTCAGTCTAGTTAAACCAAATATGTTGCTATGAGTTAAAGTGCTGGGAAGCACAGCTTTTACAGTAAATTTGCCGGGCTTATTTTGTCCGTTGTAAGGTGACATCACATGCATCACATGTAGTCCTTGAGAACCCGCCTCCTTCATTCAGCTCAGGTTATTTGTGCTCCTCTCGACGGGTTTAATCTGTCCAGACTGCTGCAGGCTTTTGGCAGGAGAGTCAGAGAGAGGCATCTTTTGCGCACTTGTCTCTGGTAAGTCAAAGGACGGGTAAAGCCGATTCCTGTCCCATTCACAGACACCAGACTGCACTGATAGAAAACAGGTCAGACTTTAAATTACTGTGTTCATGTTAACGTGCAGTTATTGTAATTAATTATATTTGCATGCAATACACGGACATTGTAATTTAAAGTCATTTTTTCAATAGACTCTTTATCTGACCGTTTTGTTTGCGTCCATGCAATATTTGATGAAGAAATCAACTTCTCTTGGATTGATGACTGAGTGATTTTCAGGGTTAATGCTAAATGCATGTCAATGAAAGATTTTGTGTGAACCGATAAAATTGCACTAATTGCACGGGAATGTGCATCGTTGCATTTCGGACGTGTTGCAAATGTCTGTTTCGTTGAGATCTTCCCAGCATCCTCTCTCCTAGTATGTCATTGTTTGTCACTGCTGTCCTTGCTTGAGCTGATTGTTTCTGCAAGAGACAAAGATTGTGCTGGAGTTGTTACAGACCAATAAGCCGTGCTGAGCCGTAAAGGCAAAGTCTACCAAGGTGAATGATGTTGTGAGTGCAACAACTTCGCATTGATTATTTTGCAATGCTGTGCATTATTGCATTATGCATTTTAATATATTAATTAAAACAGAGGAAATCAAAGGGTAAGAGGAGAAAACGGTTTATGTCAAATGATTAACTGTTATCGTGAAAATTATAGGTTTAACAAGGCAGTGTTAGAATTATCTGGAAAATGTTATAAATATGTGACATGTTAAAATTAATTGAAAGTATACTGTGATTTTTTTTTTTTATTTAAATAAAGACAAATATTTAAAATGTTCAATCTATAGATTATTCAGTTAATACATTTTTATGTATTTATTTACTTTTTTTATCAGTCCCTTTTTTATAAGTCTTGATATTACTGGTTGTTATGATGATAATGAATGCAGGCAACCATGCAAGCTAAATCCTTGTGTTCTTTGAGAGCTGTAGTCCATTCATGTCTCTTAATTGGATGTTCCTTTTCTCTTTAGATTACCTAATTTGTTTATTAAGAAGTCTATTAGTGGTCTGCTAATAATAATAATTCAAAATACTTCATTCGATAGGGTTTTCTCCACCTTGTGGTACTCAGTAATACTTTTAGTGACACACGGATGATATTTTTGGCTTTTAAGGCTAATAAAATGCAATTGACCTTGTGAATGCAGGTGTTGAATTGTTTTAAGGTTGGCTCAGAAGATCAGAGTCTATCAAGAGTCTTTAACCTGTTATATAAGCAGAACCAAAGCAAGACTTACCAGAACTTCTCTTACCTAGTACTACTAATCCCAGAGAAGTCTTTTTTATGTTGGAAGATAAATCTATTGGACAGTGTTTACATTTGAACACCTTTTTTAAAAAACTTCAAAATAAACACGGGAAACATAGTGAGAAATAACCAGTCATTCCAGATAAGCTGCCAATTTCCTCCGTCTTTGTGTGCAGTTGCTGGGTTGTTCATTTTTTTTTTTTGTTTAGATGTGTTTTGTTGAAGATGATGACTTTATCAAATGCATTCAATGATTTGATGCATGTGGACACCTTTGTGTTGGGTTTGGACATGCAAGAGATGTAGTTTGGTCAAAATCCACCTGCCAACTCCGTAGATATTCCAGTTAAAATAGAATCAGAGATGTTTGCTTTACAAATGCATCATCAATCATATAGGAATCCTAAACTCCAGTTCTGAGACTCACATATATGTGTCTGTACACTGACCAGCCAAAACATGATTGGTGTTTTCTGACAACTCGTGTAGGACAGCTAATGAGAAGCTCTGGAATTTTTAAACAGGGCATGGCAGGTCAGTGACACACTAAAACAGACTTATAGATGAGCAGACAGCCAATCAGGAGTGAAGCATCGTCTGGCCTTCAGTAGCTGATAGCTATATATTAGAAATCAGGCCTCATGGCTCCTGGAATATTAGGGATTGTTTTGGCTGCAAGTAAAGGTATACTCACAGATCTTTGACTTGCATCTAATTTTTTCAGGACAGATCCTACATATCCTGAACATAGGTCTGTGTTGGTCACTTTATAAATCTTTTATGATCTTTTTTATCCTCTCTAGAAGGTCACGCAGAAATGGGACGAAAGGAGGGCGACTGTGATTGGAAAAAGAGCACGGATAACATCCAGGATGTGTTTGAATTCATGGAGGTGCTCGGATCGTAAGTACACATTTAGCTCTTATTATTTATCATTTTATAAGATGGGAATGGTTTATTAACATATTTTTGTCAATAGGGTAAGCTGACAATTTTGGAAGTAAATATATCCTTACAGAATTTATGCCACAGGTGCAATTTTATGTTAACAAATTACAAAGTAAAAAAAAAAAGAAGACTTTTCAAGTTATGAATCAAATATTATATTCAGAATTACAAAGAAACAGCAAGTACCAGATTGAATGAAATGTGACATTTTGAAGTAGAAAGTCTGACATAATGTATATATATTTTTGTATAAAATCTGTTTTTGAAAAAGTATTTTTTAAAGTTTAAAAATAATTTTTACAGTTTAAATACATTATTTTTTCAGTGTAGTTTTAATGTACTTAGATAATAAATAAATATAGAAATAACTTTTAGATAAAAAAGTGTAAAAGTAAAGTTTTTCTTTTTTTACTAAAGTAGACTAAATGTAATTTATATTGCACATTTTTGTTCCTCAAATTTTTTTTAATAAAAAAAAAATCTATGTTTGTATTTTTAACTGAGTATTTTAAGTATGTTAGAGACATTTCCAAGAAAGCTGTTTTTTTTCTCACCCAGCCGGTTAAGGACTGACCCGTAAATACCAACTTTAAAGGTTTACACCAGACTTTAGTTGTTAATGAGCTTGGTATTTCAATTTAAAAAGCTCATAAGCTTTCAGCTTTAACATTTTGAGCCTTGTGTTGTCATTTGCAGTAATTTGATAAAGAAAACAACTTTTTCTTTATTTTCTATTTCTATTTATTACATTTAAAATGCAGAGTCATGTAAACCCTTCGCAGACTGATTCCACTGAAAAGTTTAACAATACTGGTCTGTGATGATGATGATGATGATGATGATGAGGATGATGATATCAAGACAATTGCTTGAGTTTGTAGGCGGGACTATCTTTCTGACCAGCCAATAGGAGGTAGAAAGGAGAAATGTTCAGGAATCCTCTCAGAAAACATTATTTCAGTTCTGTTTGTTGACGCTTCTTCACCTTGAATGAGAATGAATTATGATTTAGATTGTGAATAAACTGTTTAAATGTGTAATCCCAAATCCATTATCCCATCTGAGCAACTTAACAGGTCTCAGACTGTAAACTAGACACCAGTGATCCGGCCTGAATCCGTGGTGATGTCATTGTGAGGGCAAAAAGCTGACTAGACTATGAGCTCAGCAGACACGAGCAGCTGTACGGTTTCTTTGCTGACTGTACAGCGATCACCAAGAAGAATAATGTTTGTCAAGGCTGTTGAAGAAAAGCGTCAGAAACAGTTATTCCTGTTTCCATTAATGATTAGCAACAGTAGGATTTGAATGTCTCTGTTTGTTTGTTTGATTGATTGGCTGATGTTGAGTTTTATTCAGGCTGTACACTCAAAAAAAAAAAAAAAAAAAGAAAAAAAAAAGTACAAAAGCTGTGACTGTGATTGTACCTTTTCAAAATATACACTTTTGTACCTTTTAGGTATATGGCACCTGGCTGACCACTTGCTCGGGGTGTGTGTTCACTACTGTGTGTGTGCACTTGGATGAGTGAAATAAACAGTGCAAATTCTGATTATGGGTCACCATACTTGGCCACAATTTTTTTCCCTTAATATGTACACTTTAAGGTGTATGGACCCTTAAAGGTCCGAGCTGTACCTTTTGAAAAGATCCTGCCCCAGTGATAGCTTTTGTTCTTTTATTTTCTGCGAGTGCAGTATTCAGGAAACCCTGCGTCTGTCATTCTCATTGAATCGGTCTGTAGGTGAATCAAGGGTAAAGCACAGGTTAAGTGTGTTAATCGCTTTGGCAGACATGAACAGGGATCACAGGCATCAGTACACAGCTAACGGGATAGAGACAGATTTACAATAATCTACAGGACATGGCCTGCAATGTGCTGTCTATTGCTTTGATGCTGATTTTGTGTGTGTGTGTGTGTGTGTGTGTGTGTGTGTGTGTGTAAGTTATTATACTTGATTATTTTCATAAATAAGGCCAGACACCGAATATGGTAAAAATGTAACTAACAAATATGACTATACTTTCCCACTTGATTGATGCAATTAATAATTGCACTTTTGTTTTATTTTTTATGTTATTTTTTTGTATTACGTTTTCTAAAGTGCTATGTGTGAACACGGTATTATCTAATTACATATGTACTAATTTGCATACATTTACATAACAATAATCGTAACATTGATCATCTGAACTCTCCTTTTACATTTTTTTACATAAAAAATACTCAGAAATTGCAAATAAATTATACAATTTAAAAAATATAAATTACACAGAAATGGCAAGTTACATTAAACATTCTAACTTTGAAGTTGAAATACTGAATTTTTTGTCAGATGTACTTAAATAATCTTTGCTTTATTGACAATTTTGAAAAATCTCTTACAGTTTTCAATTTATTCCCACTCTATAAATTATAATACTGTCAATATCCAGAAAAAGTATTTTTTAAATCATATTTTAGGAATAAAAATCAGTATGAAATCCTTCAGAGTATATAGAGGAATAAAACGGTATAGTCTTTATAAGCATTACTGAAGAGAAAAAAAAACTAAAACAAAGCCTTTAAAGATATGTATTGTAATTAAAAATCACTTTGTCCTCAAATATAATGTGTGCATTAAAAACCAAAAATCTGACTTTACAATTCACACAGTATCTATAAAGCAAAATAGTTATCGAGTTTCAGCTAGTTTCAGACATAGCTCTGTCACAACCTGCCTTTGCCTATGGGTGTTCATGACACCAGCGGGGCATTATGGGCCGCGGGGAGTTGAGCACAGTGGTTTCCACTGACAAAAACAACCCAAATTAAACTCCCAGAATCCTTCACCAGGCTTCTATTGGACTTAACACCCATCAGCATGAAGTACGGCATCTAAAATTGGCTTATATTGGTGAGCCAGAGATTTTATGAGGGAAAAATCATGTTTTTATATATTTCATTGGCAGTTTTCTTTTTCTTTGGCAGTTTTCTTTGCATTACCAGTTCAGTGTTATATCAGGAAAGACCTACACTGCAACAACTGCTTATATTTTAAGTAGCAAATGTTATGGACATTTTGTACAGTTAAAAATAATACATTTAGTGAGATGTACACTCAAAATACACTGAAGATACATCTTTTAATACTTGCTATACAAATATTTTATACAATTAAAAATATATATCTTGAATATACAGTATTAGTGTATTTTACATTTACATTTATTCATTTAGCAGATGCTTTTATCCAAAGCGACTTGAAGAGGACAGTGGAAGCAATCAAAAACAACAAAAAGAGCAATGATATATAAGTGCTATAACAAGTCTCAGTTAGCTTAACACAGTACATGTAGCATGGGATTTTAAATAATATAATAAATAAAAAGAAAACAGATAGAATAAAAAAAGAATAGAGCAAGCTAGTGTTAGAGGTCTTTACACACACACACACACACACACACACACAATTGCATAATAAATGAAAAGAAAATAGAATACAAAAAGATAAGAAAGGAAGGTAAAAAAAGTAAGAATAGAATTAGAATAGAATAGTATTTTAAATATTAAAGGTTATTACAATATTATACACGATTAATACTTTCAGTGAGGTTTAACCTCAAATTATACTGTATTATTTTGAAGATAATATTAAAGGGGGGGTGAAATGCTCCTTTTCACTCAATATCCTGTTAATCTTGAGTACCTATAGAGTAGTACTGCATCCTTCATAAATCCAAAAAGTCTTTATTTTTATAATATTTATAAGAGAATGATAGTCTGTACCGATTTTTCCCGGAAAAACACGAGCGCCTGGAGGCGTGACGTGTGGGCGGAGCTAAAGAATCACGAGCGCCAGTAGGCTTTTGCGTTGAGAGCATGTGGAAGCTGTGACACAGATCCAGAGGCTGAAATTTAACAAGAGCAGCATCAGCAAAGGCGTCTCTATGTGGTATGTACTGAAACTGTATATATTTGCTTAGCGGTTTTGGAAAATGACTAAGTTCCACTTTATGTCGTCTTTTTTTTTTTTTTTTTTTAAGCTGTACATGTGGAAAGTGCAGTTTGATGGCAACATCGCATGTTGTTTACTTGATGTGCTTACGTGCCGATAGCTAAGTTAACAACACAGAGATATTTGAAGCAGTAATAAAGAAATAAACGATGTGCAATCCGAAATGCAGGGAACAAACAAAAACACTTGCACAACTCCGTTGATGCTCTGTAAAAATAAACTCCGTCCACTGGTCCCTTAATGCTGTTTCTCTTTTGGTAATCTGTGCAGGGTTGTCTTGCCCTGACAACCAAAAACACACTTCTTTTGTGACTTTTCGCGACGCTCTCGCTCTGATCAGGCTGTGCTCTGCCTCTCAGTGCTCTGCTATACGGGAGCGCGCTCTTCCGGCAGAAGAGCACGCACTTTGGACCCATATAAGGAAATTCCGCTCCATCTAACGTCACACAGAGCCATACTCGAAAAAAACTTTCCGAAACTTGTGACAAACCGGAAGTAGTATTTTTGGAACAGAAATACTCCTTCAAACGTACAACTTAATTTTTAGCATGGGAATCCAACTCTTTAACAGTGTAAAAAACTCAGTATGCATGAAATAGCATTTCACCCCCCCCCCCCCCCCCCTTTAAATTATAAATGCTACTAAAGCATTGTATGCAGTTAAAAGAAATATATTCAGTTAGATTTACACTTAAATTGCAGTGTTATTTTCAAGATATATTCTCTTGATATTTGTTTTAAGCAGTAAATGTTATATATATTTAATACATACATAATACATTTAGTGAGAGATACCCTTAATATTTTTTATGTTCTCTGAGATGTTATGTCTTATGCAGTTTTACTTTTTTTCTGATCTGTTTACGTGATAATGAAGACAGAGATGATGATTAAAAATCTGATTTTCAGAGTGTAAAAACCCAGATGGGAAAACCTCAGCTATTAAACACTGATAAGAGTATTACATGAGTAATATGAAGATTTGCAGTGGGCAAATCAGAGGAGCGTTCATTATACTCTAGATAAGACTGTCTTATTCAGCCAATCTCATGCTAATTGCACCTAGCCTCTTAGTGTACTAGTACTAGTGTACTTATAGTAATCGCTTCACAGGTTTCTTCATCTGGTCAGAGCCCTGGCCACTTTCACATGTACCTTTCACATGTTAGCAACGCTACAAGCATTTCTAGCTGTAATAAAACAGATGGCTTGCATTGCTTCCCTGATGTCTCGGCGAGGTTTAAAAGGTCACATCCTCACCTTCATTAAAACCTGTTTTGCTCTCAGGGGAAGAGACACATCAGCGTCACATAAACCAATGATCATGCTCTCTCTCACATCCATGGATAAAAACATCAGTAATCCTGGATAATTGCACATCTGACCTTACCTCATCTCTCTTTCTCTGCTTTCTCCAGGGGAGCGTTCTCAGAGGTCTTCATGGTGAAGGAGAGAAAAACAGGGAAGCCTTTTGCTATGAAGTGTGTGAAGAAGAAAAACAAAAGGGACGTCAACCTGGAGAATGAAATCGCCGTGTTGAGGAAGTAAGACTCGATGAAACCAACTGTGTGTAAAATGCTGAGGTGTCAAAACCTTACAGGAAGAGAAAATGAGAGTTTGCTGAAAATGTACTCAGCCTAAAGTCATTCGAGATGTAGATGAGTGTTTCTTCATCAGATTATATCACTTGCTCACCAACTGATCCTCTGCAGTGAATGGGTGCCGTCGGAATGACAGTCCAAACAGCTGATAAAACCATCACAATAATCCACACCACTCCAGTCCACCAATTAAACGTCTTCTGAAATTAAAAGCTTCCTGCCAAAACACTAGCTCATAATCAATAGAAACCATGTTGTCCTCTTTCATCAAAATCCACCAACGTATTTATATAGAACTTTGTCTTCTGTGCATATTTCTCTCCTGATTCAGATGAGGCGACTCTTTCAGTGGACATAATTATGGACAGAGGAATCATATTTTAGCTGGAAGCAACGATTTAGAGTTAAAACATCTCAATGATGGATTTGTTTCGTTGTTTTCACCGTATGTTCATTGATGGGCTGTAGTGTTGTGGATTACAGTTTGGAAGAAAAAACAGAGACTGAGAATAAAATGCATGTTCAGCAACTTTTATCCAATGTTAAATTGACACAACCATCTTCTAACTTACTAATCTGTTGTCATATAGGATCCAACACGACAATGTGGTTTGCTTGGAGGATTTCTATGAAAGTCGGACACATTACTACCTGCTCATGCAACTGTAAGCACCCCACTGGAACCCATTACGTCAAGTGTTTTTGTGTCTCAATAGCATGTTGTGACATTGCTCATATCCCGTCAGCGTTTCAGGTGGTGAACTGTTCGACCGGATCCTGGACCGGGGCATGTATTCAGAGGCTGATGCTAGTCGGCTCATCAGACAGGTGCTGGAGGCAGTCAGCTACCTGCACAAAAACGGCATTGTCCACCGCGACCTCAAGGTACAGAGCCGCCACATTCACACAAACATATGCAATATACCACAGATAAACCACAAAACTTGGACTTTCTGCATCTGTGTTCTCTCTACAGCCAGAGAATCTGCTCTACTACAGCCCTGATGAAAACTCTAAGATCATGATCAGTGATTTTGGTCTCTCTAAGATGGAAGATAATGGCGTCATGTCCACGGCCTGTGGGACCCCAGGATATGTCGGTAAGAATGATGTCAAACAAATGGGCTTTTAAACAGCCAGTGAATGTCAAAGAACCAGAGACACATCTGTAAAACAGCCAGAAAAAGGCCAAATACACAGCTGGTTTGGAATCCGATGTCTTTTTAGGCATCATGAAACTGCATTCACAAAATACTTACCTTCAGTAATGTGACGTTTCTCTGAGTGATAATACTGCAGTATTTTACTGGTTAATGCGCTGTAATAGTGTATTATTCTCTCTTTATTTCAGACCCTTAGGTCCATATCTCAATATTAAAAGTAATGAAGAAAATTACATGCAAACATTAATTTACATACATCAAACACTATTTAAAAAAAAAAACATGTGCTCCGGTTCACCTAATGTGGGATCATTTAAGACCATTATGATTGTATTTCTTGACTCTCTTAATCGACACATGAAACTATACATTCCTTGCATGCAAAGTAGGAAAATCACTACATACATACTGTAGGCTTGCACTTATTCTTAACACTTATAGTTGATGACTCTGATTGAATATGTATGTATGTATGTATGTATAGATCCAAGGACATTTAAGACAATAAACAAGGTCTGTTTTAAAACCAAGTTGTTTCTAATAATCTGTATTTCTCCCAGCCCCTGAAGTTTTGGCCCAGAAGCCCTATAGCAAAGCCGTTGACTGCTGGTCTATTGGAGTCATCACTTACATCCTGTAAGTCTCTTCCTAGTAGGGATGTAATTTCTGTACTATATGTGCTCCACAAGTGAGTTGGACTTTAAAAAATCACTGCTATTTACAGAGAGTGATAAACAGATGCCAAGTTCTTAATTTAGAAACCTAAACCTGGCTGTTTGACAAAACTGATAGATTAGCACAGAATGAGCCACTGCTTCACCCTAGCCATACTTTTTAAAGCCACAATGTATTGTAAGTCTCTCAGATAGATGGCGCCCCCTTCTGGAAGTTTTCATTTATTTATGTTGCTGTATCTTCACAGTCTCTGTGGATATCCTCCTTTCTATGAAGAAACAGAGACTCGTCTCTTTTCTAAAATCATGAAGGCACAGTACGAGTTCGACTCGCCCTTCTGGGATGATATCTCTGAGTCTGGTCAGCATCCTATACTTCCCTACCGCTAAATCATCTCATTTAATACACACCTGCAAACTTCTGCCTTTAACCTCAAGTATAATTATTATCTCTGTAGCAAAGGACTTCATCCGCAACATGATGCAGAAGAATCCTAAGATGCGTTATGACACAGAACAGGCTCTCAGACACCCCTGGTGAGTGACCACACCACAGATTTACTGCTCTTTTAAAGCTTATGAGCCTTAATGGAGACCTTTGTTATGTTTCGTTTATGTATCAGACATCTCAGAAATACAAAACAATAAAGATATTGTTGACAAAGAGTAAGAGTAAAAAGCTTTAAAATTATGGATATTATTATGCAGATCATTTGCATTGTCATTATGTAGACCTAGAACTATTAAAAATAATATTTAGGTCAGAAAATTTTGCAGATACTAAATAAAATATAAATATTAGATAAAAAACATATTCTTAAAAAGTTTGAGTTCTTACAAATATGTTTTTCTTAATTGAAATGAAGCAGAAATAAAATAAAATATTAATATTAAATGAAAAAAATAAGTTTACATTTTTTTAAATTTAATTTTAGTTATTGAAATGAAGCATATATTAAAAATTACATAAACTATAAATATTAGTTTATATAAATTAATAAACATTAATAAACAATTAATTAATCTTGTTAAAAATATTTGTTGTAATTGAAAAAAATAAATTAAGTTTGAAAAAAATAAACTAAAATAATATTAAAAACTTAAATTCAAAAGAAACAAACAAAAGTTTATACTAAAATAACACTGATAATTCAGTTATGATTTGATGAGAGAAACTGAGACATATTTGAAGTTACTTGAGTCTATTTTTTCCCCAGACTTAAGCTAAAGTCTCTATTTGTTCTTCATTTAATCTCATTGCTGTGCAGGAGAAACAGCCAGAGAATCCCACAATCCAGAAGCATTAAGATTAAACAAATTATTCCTGTCTTAGAGTCTGGTTAATTCAGGAAACAAATCCTTGTTTTCCACCAGCTCTGGTTTTAAACCCAGCTTTGTCCTGCAGGATTATAGGAAAGACGGCCCGGAGTCAGGACATCTACTACTCCGTCAGTGAGCAGATCCAGAAAAACTTTGCCAAGTCCAAATGGAAGGTAAGGTCATGTTTCATAACGTTGTGTATTCTGGGATTAGAGTTTGTCTCCTGTGGTTTCGTCTCAGTTGGGTTTTTCAGATAACCTCCGGCCTGTTTACACAGTTCAGCTTTAAATATGAGAAGCTGATTTGGTAACCGATCTTGCCTTTAATTGCTCCATCTGCATGAATATCTGGAACAGACCAACTTCAGTTTGTTTTAGCAATTTTAGACATTTAAATCTGCAGTGAAGTTTCAAATCACTTGCCTAGAAAAATATTTATTTTACATAAACTTTGGTCTCTTTTTAATGGTCACCACGTTGATTAACTCGAACTTTTTCTAGAGAATGTTAACTTAAAAGTCAGTCTGAATCCCACAATGCACTCTGTTTTACCTTCTACTATACTACCAAAAGTAATATAAACACATTTGTACATAAAATTTAATTGAGATTTAAATGTTTATATATATATATATATATATATATATATATATATATATTATTATTATTATTTTTTTTTATTTTATTTTTTTTTTAACTGTATGCTGGTTTTTGAATTAAACATGCATCTTGATAAGGTACATTTCGGATTTTGTTATTTGAACATTTATTATTGCATTATGGCAAAAGTGGGTCTTCATATAGTAGCATTTGCATACTATGCATACATGAGCAAACATTACATTTTTTGTGCACTATTAAAATGCATTGATTGTTTTTAAGTTTACTTCATGTTTCAATATAAACATTTGCTGTTAGCTTGTTTAGTTGTTTCCTGCACGCTACTGACTGTCTGAAATCATGATCTCGTCACTCCAGCAAGCCTTCAATGCTACAGTGGCCATCAACCAGATTAAGAAACTGCAGCTGGCCAACTCCGAGGCCTGTGTGACGTCTGCGCCTGCGCCTGAGTTCAAGGTCATCGCAGCCTCCACACCTGAATCCGTCTGCAAGAAGCTGTTCACTGAGACCCCTGAACCAAACTGCAACATACACAGTAATCAGATAAATGTGCCGTCTGGCTCCACAGAGTCAAAGACTCAATATCATCCAGTCCGGGTCAGTCACAGTGAGACCACTCATGTTGGGACCCTCACCATTGCAGAGAAGGGCAAACATGTGTATCACTCAGAGCCAGCGGACCTAAATGGGTATGTATTCATGTTTAAATTATGGAAAACATGACTTTTGTTTGATTTTTTTACCTAAAAGTTACACTGTGAAAATGTGTTATTCAGAACCCACCATTTTTATAAGGTCTCAATTATGACAGCATTAACATATGACCTTCTACATTTATATACCTCCTGGAAAAGAAATGCTTAAACCAGCTTGTCTTAGCTGGTTTAAACTGGTCTTCCATTTTGGCTAATATGGAGTAAATCCACCAAACAGACCAGTCTGGGACACCAAATTTCAAGATAACATTTTAGGAGCTTGGTGGTGACCTTGTTAATAATTTCACATTGAAGAAGGCTAGCCAATTATGATAGAGGTGATTGACCTCTTAAAGGTACAGTACCAGAAACTAACTGGTCAGAGAAAAGGTGGAACAAAGTGATTTCTTCAAGAAACTACATTCTTAGTGGATATTGTGAGTGTTTTAGTTTACAAGGGTTTAAATAGCAAATTATCTTTAAATCTTATTTTCAGTGTTGTTATTGTTAACTCAAACTTAAAAAAAAATAGTTTTTGTTGTTTTGGTTGAAGTAAAACGAAATATAAATGTTGGTTGAACTTAAACATAATTCACTTAGTAGCCAACACTTGTAAATTTAATTTAAGTTTTTTTTAAGGCCAAATGCTGAAATTGTTAAATTGCTACCATTTTTCAGTGTTGTTATTGTTAAAGCCTTTTAATCTGTTATTGAAATGAAGCTGAAATAAATGTAAATATAAGATGAAACTTAAACGTGCATTAGAAGTGTTGCCTTAGCAACTAACCAAAATAAGCTCAAGTACTAAAACTGAAAGAAGAATTTGCAACGGAATATGTGGCCAAAGCACATAACAAATATACTAAAACTTAAACTAAAAATAAAATGAAATCTGAAAATGCAAAAAACTAATTCAAAATCTCACTAAAAGAACACTGCCTATTTTACTTAAAACATGATAAATTGTGGGACAGAATTTGATTTTATCCATTGAAAATGGATTTGGTTTCCATACATGCTCTAAAGAATTACTTGAATTACTAAATTCTTCAGGTATGCAAAAAGAAGCTCCAGTCGTAACGGGCAGAAGCTGCAGACTGGCGTTTGCTCTGTCATGTGATTGGCTGCTTTGGAATTGTGTCATTTTGACAGGTAAATATGAGTACTTAAAATTTTTCGTAGCATGTTATAAATGTATATTGAAATGAAAATGCTGAATGCGCTTATTCCACGTGTTCGCTACAGGTCTGTGACCTTTCACCCAGCCTGCTTTCTGTGGGCAGATCCTGCAGCTCTGTCCCGGTCAAGAGTGCTGGCAAGACAATTGGCCACCGGCCCGCGCTGTTCTGAAATACTGAAGTTTAGAGGAGTGCCTCCAAGCCTGCAAACACACACACACACACACGCAGAGCACAATACAGCTTATCACACACTCACAGACAACACAGTATCCCTGCAAAAGCAGAAACGAGTACATGTTAGGGCTGAAACTTTGTATGTTCCCTTGAAGAAACAGATTTACATTATCTAGGTCAATTAATCTGTCTGTATTAAAACATTCGGAGCAGGGGTCCGTGTTATTGGACACTTGTGTAAGGAGTATTGGGAGTTTTGTACATATACTCTGTGATGCATGGCTAGTTTTGTATTGTGCAATAATGTGTGGCGCAGTAATTCAAGTGAGTAAAACACTTTTGCTGCACTGTAATTATTGATCATACATTGTATATTGCTGGGATAAGAAATAAGTTTTTTTTATTTAACTAGAGTTAATGTTTATTTTTCTAATGCGGAAATTATTATTGTATGTTAATTTATTATATACTTTTGTCATAATAAAACATATACAAATAATTGAACACCTTTTCCCACCACCATAGTATGTCTAGCCCTTGTTTTGTGCATGCAGAACTCTGCCGTACACACATTAACTTTCTGATAGAAATACTGTTTTGTTACTTAATTATCTTGTAAGAGATTATAATAAAGTGTCCTCGAAACTACAAAGGTTTATGATTTTGTAGGCCATACTTTGTGCAGTATCTTTCTCAATAAACCCTCATACATCACTTAGATTTCTTAGTGGTTTAATATTTCGGTTGCAGGTTTTTTTTTTTTTTTTTTTGAGGCTTAGTTATTGTTATTTTTAGACTGACATGATACATGTCTAATTTACATTAAAAAAATAGAAATTATAACTTTGGAAACTATAGTTGTCTCTTTAAATATGAAGCGGTCAAGCGTCAGTTTAATGAGTTAATCCAAATTTCACAAAAAGCTTATTGATTTAATTATAAGTCAGACACTGAAGTGAGTTGCTGTTTTTCTCACTCTTTTCAGGAAGATGTCATTCACTTGTTTTGGCAATGTGCCCAATAAAATAAATTTTGGTCAGATTTTTTAATGTTAATCAAATCTCATTTTGTAAGTGACATTTACATCTGTTTTAAAGATGTTTTTTTATGGATTTGTATGACTATTCAAAAGAGAATGTAAGAACAGACTTTATTTTTTTTTTATAACGGTACTGCCTCAATGATTTGATGTTTTGTACTGTTAAATAAAAAAGAAACCAGAAATGATTCGCGATACGCGCTGTGAAATCCTGACCTGAATCAACACATTCGCTATACTCGAGCTTATAGAAGCTCAGATCTGATTCGATTCGATTCACGAACCGGCTCCTAAGTTCAGATCCGAACCAAATGATTCGCGATCCGAATCGATCGCTTCAATTCCAGTGTATAATTTTGCGACGCAATTGTTGAACTGATTTGGAGTTTTGAAAAGCTCCTCTTCAACCATTTCTTTTTTTTTGCAAGAAATTGCTTTGGCTTTAGTACAGTAGAAATGTAAAAAACCAATAATGAAATTCAAAAATAATTAATATTTATATTTATGATATGATTACCTCACACAGCATTAGTGGGACTTTATACATGTAAAAACATAGCTGATTTTTTCATATTTGGGAAGGGAATTATACCTCCTGCAAAAGTATTTTGCAGTGTGTTGGCAGGGCTGGACTGGGGTTCAAATTTGTCCACAAGATCCCCCGTGAAAGTTTTGCTGGGTTATAGAGCCTTCAATGGGAGTAAATAAATGAATAAATAAAACAGGACAGAAACAAATACTGACTGACCTCAATCCAGCAGCTGACCTGCACTCCTGACTGACCTGTAGACGTGCAGATCACTCACCTGAGCTCAGATTAGCCTCATCATCATCATCATCACTGTCATCTTACTGCTGAGTGAGTGTGAATGCACGTGTTATGGACAGATGCCACGTGTTATGATCGGTCTTACTGACATTTACTGCCATCTGTTTACTGATGATGTGGTACATATATAAAAAGTGAATAAGATATTTGGCATTGTTTTCTAACATGTGAGTATTTTGGCATCATCGTGCACATCTGAATGTTAGATTCAGCTGCTGCTTTGGGCATATATTAGGGATATTTGAATATTTTATTTGACGATGCCATTCAAAAGTGTGGGGTCAGTAAGATTTTTAATGTTTTTGAAAAAAAAAAGTCTCTCACCAAGGCTGCAATTATTTGATCAAAAATACAGTCAAAACTATTTTGAAATATTGCAATTTAAAATAACAGATTACTATTAAAATATATTGTCAAATGTAATTTATTCCTGTGATCGAAGCTGTATTTTCAGCATCATTATTCCAGTCTTCAGTGTCACATGATTCTTCAGAAATCATTCTAATATACTGATTTTCTGAATATTATCAATGTTCAAAACGGTTGTGCTGCTTCATATTTTTGTGGAAATGGTGATACTTTCCTTTTTGATGAAAAAAGTTCAAATGATCATCATTTATTTGAAACTGAAATCTTTTGTAACATTATAAATGTCTTCGCTGTCACTTTTGATCAATTTAATGCATGCTTGCTGAATACAAGTAGCCAAGTAGCTATCAATTTCTTAATTAAATAAAATAAAATCTATAAATAGTCTGTATTTAGCTTCACACTTCTATATTTTATATATAAATATCAACTACTAAAGTAACATGAGAACATAGTGATCTCAGATGTAGTATATTGCTGTGAGTCATGTTAATGGTAATGAGTTTCTTCCTGTGTACAGTGTGATCCGTCACGTCTGCTGCGTGTGCTGAATGTGGTTTCCCAACACTGTCTGTTCATCTAGGGAAGAGAGCATGGCACATACGGGAGTGAAACAGGTCAAAAGTATCTGATGCGGACTTTTCCTCAGAGTCACAACCACTACAGCACGTCTACAGTGAGTCCCGTTACCCAACATGCCCTCTCACCTCATACGCCAGAGTCACAGCACTGATGATTTTTACTCCATTTTAAGGACGTGTTGGAGTTGGGATGTTACTGAAAGTGAAAGGTCAGCATGTTTGCTGTTTACAAATGTTAAATCTGTTTAATGCAAAATCACTGACTCGGAAATAATATAGCCTGATTCTAAAGAAAAAGCTATTGCAGTAACCTAAATGATTCATGCTGGCACAAATGGCATATTTTGTTTTGCATGCTAAGTTATAACAAAGAAAGCTCATAATTTCTTAGCCTTAATGTTCATTCTTAATTGTCATAAATATAAAATTAAAAAGATTATAAAATATGAAAGTGTTAACATATATTTGATATAAAATATAATTACAGTGAAATGTGTTTGATTACATAAAAAAATGCAGTTTAATGTAATATTACTACATTTATTTATTTATTTTATTTGAAGGACATTTTTGTTTATTTTTGAAGCACTTAAGAACAT
Source organism: Carassius gibelio (assembly GCF_023724105.1). Taxonomy (NCBI): domain Eukaryota; kingdom Metazoa; phylum Chordata; class Actinopteri; order Cypriniformes; family Cyprinidae; genus Carassius; species Carassius gibelio. Next base: position 21,002,850 of record NC_068393.1, read on the forward strand.
TCTTAATGCAAAATCATTGACCAATATGATTAATGTTGGCATAAATGGCATGTTTTGCTTTTGAACTGCTGATAGCATTGCATATACTGCTCAAAGAGTTTAATAAATAGTACAGCATAAATACAGCATTATACCATTGCAGTCTTAATGTAATTTAACATTTGTGATAATACATATATATATATATATATAAGGGCTGGGTAAAAAAAATAGATTTTTTGATTAATCGTTTTTTAAAATGTGGTCAATTCAAAATCGATTCTCAAAGGCCATGAATCTATTTTTTTATAAAATAACTTGATCCTGTTTGATCAAGGAATGTGACTGTTCTGACTTTTTTCAGCATACATTTTTCATCTTGCATCAAAATTCTATTGTATTTATTTAACATAATTGTATGCATTTGAAAATTAGAGATGGGATCTGTTTTAATGTACCCAACTGTACCTAAAATAAGAGTTTAATATACAGGTTTGTGACTCGTAATTTTTTGTATTATATCTATATTCATTGAGTTGAATCGAGAATCGAGTATAGAAAATCGAATCGAGAATCGAAATCGAATCGATCTGGAACATATGAATCGATACCCAGCCCTAATATATATATCGAAACCATCGTAATGCAAAATCATTTACTCAGTGTTTAGAACCTGTTTCTGAAAAATAAATAACACAACATAAATACAGCAGTATAAGGTTTTTGTGATACATATACAAATTTAATAAATTAAAATAAAAAATGAAAAATATAAATAAAATAAAAACAATAAAAAATTATAAATCATTAAAATATGTTTCACATAAAATATAGTTATATTTAAATGGATTTTATTACATTTAAAAAATGCAGCTCAGGGCAATATTGATATTTAACTTTTTGATTTAAAGGACATTTTATTTACTTTTGAACCAGTTCAGAATGACAGCTTTAGTGTACAATAAACTTTACTGTAATATTATTGGTTTCCTACATTCATCAGGTTTGTTAATATAGGAGCATGAGCAGAGGGCAGTGGAGGAAAGGTCATTACAGCGAATGATGTGGCGGCTCTTATTATAGTCTCATTTCCTTTCTAAAATCAACAAACAGATCGTTTTCAGACAGTAAATGACATGCATTTTTTATTTCCCTTTACTTAGTAAAGTACAACAGTAATGCTATTTTTAATTGCACATTGTACTAAGAAAAAACTGTCCCTATTGGACATGCACCTTGATAATACTATTCTATTCATTGAAATAACCTGAATAAACACATTTCTTTGTGGCATATCATATGAATATAGTAAATGTTCATTATCATGTTATATATAAAAGTACTGTGCATTTTTGCAGTTGGATGATTTCATATTGCTCACATGTCTGTGTTTACATATCATCATCTGGACAAAGTAGTATTTGTTGTTAAACATCACTATGTTAAGTGTTTTACCGCTTCTCATCACATCATAAAACTGATCTGTGAACTTTGAATTTATTAACCATCACAGCTGGGTCATCAAGTCCTCTGGAGCTACTAATAAAATCTGCTCCAGTCTGCTTATACACAGTCTTCACGTACAGTGTATTGTATGGTGTTTACACGTGATCACAAGAAACAGGTTTCCTCGTTGTCTTTGTGAAACTTGGCAGACAGGTTTTATGATTTTGCCAGCAGCCCTGCAGTCATTCACCGCTCACATGAAGCAACTTGGACAAAAGTTGCATCTCAACCTCATGAATATTCATGTGTGGAGGACGTCGATAGAGACCGCTGGCCTTAAATAGAGAGCGCCTCAACACCCATTGAAACTCTGAGGATAAAACTTAACAAGGACTTATAGCTTCTTCAACGTTTTACAAGTGAGTACATTTTGTCTTATCGAGTATCATTTGTAAAATAATTGCAATTTGAACTGTAATATACTATTAAAATGCTATTGTTAATTATTATTTATTGTGTTATTTATCATTTTTCTTAATAGAAAAAACCTGTAATAGATATAATGGTCAGAGCTCACATTTGATAGTTTTTTCAATGAAAAATATGTGTTGTTTAGTTAATAAAACTGTTACATCCTATATATTTTATTTACCAGTGCTATTTTAGTATCACCAAGAGACAACTAGAGTTGTTATTAATATTTTGAATTCAGTTTTTGAATCAATTTTTGTTGTTTTGTAGTTTTTAGTTGTTTTGTTGTTGTTTTCATAAATGTTTATATTATATAGAGATGTATTTATATTTCAGTTTTAGTTTTAGTGCATCAAGTTAAATTAAAAGTTGTTTCTATTTGACTTTATTCCAGTTAACATTAATTTCATTTTGAGTAATTATTAATTCATTTTAATTAAGTCATTTTATAAATCATTTTAATTAAAGCTTCAGTTTACGTTAACTATAAAAACCCTGGTATTTATCTCAGAAATTTTTTTTCCTGTTCCTATTATGCACAATTTGAAAAATATTTGAATTAAATATATCCCTTGAATTAAAAATTTGAATTAAATTCAAACGGCAGTTCATGTTGTTTTCAAGACAAAACTTCTTACCCGCACTGTTTACTACAATAATTGAGTTAATTTTATCATATATGCATATCATGACCTTTGATTTTCTTTTCTTTCACAGACATAACCACAGCTGTTATGGACACTTTGCATGAGCTCATCCCTTTTGCTAAGGAAATGCTGAGTGCTGGTCCCACCAAGGGCTCTCTGAAGGTCTATCTAGTGGGCGGCACGTTCGCTGTCCTGGGAATGGTGAGCGGCGTGGTCCAGGTGGCCTCTTCTCTCTTCCCTGACCACGAGGAGCCCGAGTTTGAGATGCTGAAGGTGAGGGAGCTCATACCAGTGAAGGAGCAGCTCCAGGAGCCACAAACCAGCATCCCTGAAGATGACGAGATGGACGCAGCGATGGAGGCCAAGGCTAAGGAACTGCCCATGAACAGACAGAGGCGGATGAGTTTCAGAGCTCACGCTTCATAAGGCTCGTGCCCTGCTGCTGTTAATGCTACGTGAAGAAAGCCGAGCCAAAAAGAAGTTCTGCTTGTGCACTGAGCCGTGAGGAACACGTCATGAGGAACACGTCATGAGGAACCGTACGGACACAGTTCTTATTGTACCGAGAGCTGCAGAGCGGCTGGGAGATGGTGTAATGATTTTTTTTATCAGATGATAATTATTTATAAAGGATGTATAAAAGTCATGTGAAGAGTGTGCCATGTATTACTGCCATACAATAAATACATATTTGCTCAATTTCTGTCACTCAGTTGTAGATGATATTATAATTCATATTCATATGTCTGAGTCTTTTCTCATTTGTGCTTTCTTGGAATTGATTTTCACATAAACATAAATCTAATGAATCAAATCTTCATTGTTTATTTTCATTATAAAGGGAAGGTGATTAAAATACACAAAACATTTCCCATCTGAGTAGGAAAAGACAGCGTTTTAATAAACTTTAATAAAATTATTAACTATAGCTGGACTACGATGCAGAATTAAGAATTTGTGATTCACATTATTTGTGTGTGAAATAAAATTATACATTTGTTTATTCTTTAAATAATCTGTTTAAAGATTCTTTTATATCTGTATAAAATTATTATACATCTTAATTCAATAGATTTCAATTAAGAGGAGACACTGCAGGCAAAAACGCAGTTTTTTCATGCAGCTGTATGTCAATTTTTAGATTTTGGGCTTTTTGGCTTTTCATTAAGATTTTTCAGACTAATGGAAAGAAAACAAACATGGAAAGGTCTGAATTTGGGCTCCTGGGCTCTCAAAAAATACACATTTTCAATCTCCAAGGTGAACGTTATGACAACACTCTCTTACAAAAAAGGGTTCATTGGGGTTCTAGAACCATAGGGTTCTTTACTCAACTCCAAAGAACCTTTTATGCTAAAAAGGTTCTATAATGACAAGAAAGAACCCTTTTGGCACAAAGGTTCTTTAGGCTATTATTCATTCATATATTACATTATTCTGCAACATTTTGTATTTGTAATTAATTTATTGTTTGTAGTAACTTAATATCACATTTGAATCATGCTGATTTTTGGAGAAAAAATTCATAAATGCATTTGAATACCGAATAATGCAGTGAAAGAATGCACTCAAAATGCATCCGCACACTAGTATGACTTCATCATGTAACTTTATATTAGCCTAGATGCGTGCACTTTTTAGGCATGATTTGTTGAAATGATTCGCGAACCCGCTTTGAACTCCCGAACTGACAGAAACGATTCGCGAACCCGCTTTGAACTCCCGAACTGACTGAAATGATTCGCGAACCCGCTTTGAACTCCCGAACTGACTCAAATGATTCGCGATCCCGGTCCGAACTCCCAAACTGACTCAAATGATTCGCGATCCCCAAACTGACTCAAATGATTCGCGATCCCGCTACGAACTCCCGAATTGATTCAAATGATTCGCGATCCCCAAACTGACTCAAATGATTCGCGAACCCGCTTTGAACTCCCGAACTGACTCAAATGATTCGCGAACCCGCTACGAACTCCCGAACAGACTCAAATGATTCGCGAACCCGCTACGAACTCCCGAACTGAATCAAATGATTCGCGATCCCCAAACCTACTCAAATGATTCGTGATCCCGTTTCAAACTCACGAACTGACTCAAATGATTCGCGAACCTGCTACGATCTCTAACTGACTCAAATGATTCCCGAACCCGCTACAAAACTCCCGAACTGACTCAAATGATTCGAGAACCCCGAACTGACTCAAATGATTCGCGAACCCGCATCGAACTCCCAAACTGACTCAAATGATTCGCGAACCCGCTACGAACTCCCGAACTGATTCAAATGGTCCGCTAACTCCCAAACTGACTCAAATGATCAGCGAACCCGCTCCGAACTCCTGAACTGACTCAAATGATTCGCGATCCCACTCCGAACTCCCAAACTGGTTCAAATGATTTGCAAACCCGCTTTGAACTCCCAAACTGACTCAAATGAATCACGCTCTGAACTCCCAAACTGACTCAAATGATTCACAATCTGAAGTTCCCATCCAAATCAAATGACACTGCTAGCACTACTATTGGCTTAGTTCTCTAATTTCATAAAATTTACTGAAATGAAGGTACTAAAAGTATGTTGTTAACAAATAAAATATGAATATTTCCATTTCGAACTGCTTTCCACATCGAAACATCCACAAACATAACCAGAACTCAACTCCAAAGAACGTTTTATGCTAAAAAGGTTCTATAATGACAAGAAAGAACCCTTTTGGCACAATGGATCTTTAGGCTATTATTCATTCATTCATTCATTCATATCTTGAATTTTGTGATCATTCTATGGAGTCAATTAAACGCCGTATATATACGCAAAAAATGTACCTTTTGCAAAAGAAAATAAAGTTTTGCAAACGAAAATTAAAGTATTGAGGAAAATAAATTACCTTTTTGCAAACAAAAATTAACAGCGCGAAAGCAATGATATTGCAATACATATTTTCCATGGTCATTATCTATTAATTTATTTGCAATGCTGCTTTTATTTTGCGTGTCAGTCTAGTTTGAGCTTGCCATACCATTTTTCCTTTTGCGCTTTAATTTGTGCACGTCTCTCTTTGTGGCACTGTTTTGACGTGGGGGCGGAGTCAAGGGACGGGAGCGTGTACAACATACCTCCCTGGAAGTGACGTCATCGGCCCAGGATGCAGCTCACTGATCCAGGTCCTGTCTTGATCATAGACAGTAAAAGAAATGGACACAGCGACCCCATTGGAACTCAATTGAGACAACTGAAGCCCATTTTTAGCGTTTTTTTTTAGCACTTCCGTTTCTGACGCGCAGACTCAAACTGAGCTTGATGACGTCAGCAACCTGTCTGACAGATGTAAATCTTCTAGTAGCTGTGCGTGCAAACTGTCATCGTTAATCTTGCAGAGACGGCGAGCTTGAGCGGGGAGTTCTTTGGTGTGAGTGAGCAGGAGTAAGTATTCTGATTAATTATTTTGTATAGTATTTTAAAATGTAACGCCAGTACGCCATATTAAGTTAATTGCCTGCGAGCTTCTCCTCCTGTCTGTACGGTAATTTCTCTACAGTGCGACAGAGAGTCGAGTGGTTATGATGCAATCGTTAGACTATTTTTACAAAAACTGTTTCTATGGGGCCATAACATTGAAGGTAATGGAGCCCTTTATACATTGTTGCATCTGTAGAAATAAATAATGGACAAATGCAGCCGACTTCAACTTCTGGTCGACTTCCTACCCGCCTGGTCATGATGAGCAGAGACTTTCCAGTGGATCGTTTCTTTTTATAAAATAGCATTAAAACATTCATGTTTTCGTTTTATTTACTTTATTAACAAATAAATGTATGTGTATTAGCAGCGTTTGCTCAAGTTAAAGAAGTTGTTAACATGAACATCTGCTGTTAATTTCTCTCGATGTGCACACTTTTATAGCATTAAAATGTGTATTGTTTCATTTAGTTAACTGCAAGTGTTTGTTTAAAATCTCTTAACTGGTGGGAGGACGTCAGCGCACAGAAGCGTTCTTTGTTTACATTAGTTCAGAGGAACACTCAGCCCTCAAGAGTTTTGTAAATAATAGCCTTTAAAAGCCTGACATGCCAATAAAGCTTTGATTATGCTATATGACAGGAATTTTTACTGGAAGTGCACTTTAGAGGATGAATTTAACAATAACTATATAAACATCCTAACCCAATAAATAGTAGAATTATGAATTAATATTTAGCTAATTTCATTTGTAAATGAAAACACTCATTTATCACAGAACGTTAATTAGGTATACAATACACGAATTGAAATGGGAAAATAAGCATAACAATAAATATAAAAATATAGCCCTAATTAATATAATATTATTATCAATTATGTACTGTTAGCCTATATGAATGAATGAATGAATGAGTGAATGAATGATGCATTTATATAGTGATTTATTGTGTATTGTTGTCCACCCAAAGAGCTGTACAATCATTTGAAGGGTCTCTCCTCGACCACCAGCAGTGCAGCATCCACTCGGATATATTTTCTGAATTTGAGTTAAAAAAAAAAATTCTTACAATGAATATAATTTATTAATTTATGTAGGCTAGTTATGTAAATGAAAAAACGAATTCTTGATCGATATGAAACTTGAGTCGTAGACCTCTTTAATGATGTGTGATAATGATGAAGTCATAGTTTATGAAGTGAATTGCATTATTTTACATTAAAACTAGCAGTAATTCTGAACTAATGTGAGCAAAGAACGCTTCTGTGCGCTGGCGTCTTCCCACAAGTTAAGAGATTTTAAACAAAACATTCGCAGAATGAAACAATCCACATTTTAATGCTATAAAAGTGTGCACATCGAGAGAAAATAAACAGCAGATGTTCATGTTAACAACTTCTTTAACTTGAGCAAACGCTGCTAATACACATACATTTGTTAATAAAGTAAATAAAACGAAAACATGAATATTTTAATGCTATTGAATAAAAAGAAATGATCCACTCGAAAGTCTCTGCTCATCATGACAGGACCTGGATCAGTGAGCTCCGTCTCGGGCCGATGACGTCACTTCCAGGGAGGAAGTCCCACTATGAACTCCCAAACTGATTCAAATGATCCGCGAAGCCGCTCTGAACTCCCAATATGACGCAAATGAATTGCAAACCAGGTTTGAACTCATAAACTAACTCAAATGAATCACGCTCTGAACTCTATTGGCTTAGTTCTCTAATTCCATAAAATGTACTGATTTTAAGGTACGAAAGATATGTTGTTAACAAATAAAATATCAATATTTCCATTCTGAACTGCTTTCCACATCGAAACATTCACGAACAAATGATTCGCGAACCCGCTCCGAACTCCCGAACTGATTCAAATGATTGGCGATCCCCGAACTGACTCAAATGATTCGCGTACCCGCTTTGAACTCCCGAACTGACTCAAATGATTCGCGAAGCCGCTACGAACTCCCGAATTGATTCAAATAATTCGATCCTTTAATCCCGCTCCGAACTGCCGAACTGACTCAAATGATTCGCGAACCCACTCTCTCGAATTGATTCAAATGATTCGCGATCCTGGTCCGAACTCCCAAACGGACTCTAATGATTCGCGATCCCGCTACGAACTCCCGAATTGATTCAAATGATTCGCGATCCCGGTCCGAACTCCCAAACTGACTCAAATGATTCGCAATCCAGCTCTGCCGAACGGACTCAAATGATTTGCGATCCCGCTCCGAACTCCCAAACTGATTCAAATGATTCACGCTCCATACTCCGAACTCCCAAAAAGGATTTGCAAACCCGCTTTGAACTCCCAAACTGACTCAAATGAATCACGCTCTGAACTCTATTGGCTTAGTTCTCTAATTTCATAACATTTACTAATTTTAAGGTACGAAAAGTGTGTTGTTAACAAATAAAATATCAATATTTCCATTCCGAACTGCTTTCCACGTCGAAACATCCACGAACAGGGGCTGACTGGCCATCTGTGTGATCTGGAGAACGGCTGGTAAAAGTGCGATTTATAGTCCGGAAAATACAGTAAAGTATGGAACATGAGAGGAGAAAGAGTTACTTGCTAGGGATGATTTTAGGAAGTGATATTCAGGTTGCTACATTTTTAATGATTACAGTAGGCCTAGTTAAAACAGCTAAACTTCAACATTTTAGCTGTAAAATGCCACATGCAGTAGCTAATATTAAATATTTTGTGCTTTTACTTTTAAAAATGTTGGTAACATTACAGTTAATGCTTACAAACTTGAAGATTTTGAATACAGAAGTTACATTTGTAATGGTGTATTTTCATTTAGATGTGGTATTATTATTTGTGCAGTAAGATTAATTACTGCATAAATTAATTAAGATTATTAAGTAATAAATTCATTTTCATTCAAATGCTGTTATAAAAGCATATTATATATTCTATTCCATGCTACCTTGGAATAAAACCTTTTTTTTTTTATTTTTTTTATCCATTTCATAATTTGTTTATTCAGGTTGAGCTTAGCAGAGAAGGACACTCACTCCAGCTCAACATTAAATTACTTTTAAGCGCCCCAAGTCAGATTTTTTTTTTTTTTCAAACCACCCTCAGAAGAAGACAAAATACCTGACAGTACAGAGAGTGTTTAAGTTGAGTGTTTAAATCAACAGTACACAGACTGTTGTCGATTTTCCGCGCACCGATTGCTTTGGGCCGGGTTTAATCAAAGTCCAGGGCCGTTTTTTATTCCCTATCCGTCCCTGGCTCTTACACACACCAAACTCTACATGTTTATTCCTGTCTATATTCTAAAGGTTTTTACAGAGGGATTTGATCACATATAAAATGTATTGTTTTGTCGCTGTTCAAAGTATTTTCTGAATTATGGAGTGACAAAAAGAGATACACAGAATTCCCTCTGTAAAAACATTTGACTCTAATATGTCAAAAAAATTGAAATGGACTTCACCCAGTGTTCAGATTTTTGTACTAGAAATGTATTCAAATTAGCGCATATTTCATTAAATAATGCCTCACTTGCATATTTAAGCATAACATTTTAGAAAACGTGTGATACGTTTTTTTTTTTTTTTTTTTTTTTTGCAATTATCAATGTAATCAATCAACTTCGATCCTTTAATCCCGCTCCGAACTGCCGAACTGACTCAAATGATTCGCGAACCCACTCTCTCGAATTGATTCAAATGATTCGCGATCCTGGTCCGAACTCCCAAACGGACTCTAATGATTCGCGATCCCGCTACGAACTCCCGAATTGATTCAAATGATTCGCGATCCCGGTCCGAACTCCCAAACTGACTCAAATGATTCGCAATCCAGCTCTGCCGAACGGACTCAAATGATTTGCGATCCCGCTCCGAACTCCCAAACTGATTCAAATGATTCACGCTCCATACTCCGAACTCCCAAAAAGGATTTGCCCGCTTTGAACTCCCAAACTGACTCAAATGAATCACGCTCTGAACTCTATTGGCTTAGTTCTCTAATTTCATAACATTTACTAATTTTAAGGTACGAAAAGTGTGTTGTTAACAAATAAAATATCAATATTTCCATTCCGAACTGCTTTCCACGTCGAAACATCCACGAACAGGGGCTGACTGGCCATCTGTGTGATCTGGAGAACGGCTGGTAAAAGTGCGATTTATAGTCCGGAAAATACAGTAAAGTATGGAACATGAGAGGAGAAAGAGTTACTTGCTAGGGATGATTTTAGGAAGTGATATTCAGGTTGCTACATTTTTAATGATTACAGTAGGCCTAGTTAAAACAGCTAAACTTCAACATTTTAGCTGTAAAATGCCACATGCAGTAGCTAATATTAAATATTTTGTGCGTTTACTTTTAAAAATGTTGGTAACATTACAGTTAATGCTTACAAACTTGAAGATTTTGAATACAGAAGTTACATTTGTAATGGTGTATTTTCATTTAGATGTGGTATTATTATTTGTGCAGTAAGATTAATTACTGCATAAATTAATTAAGATTATTAAGTAATAAATTCATTTTCATTCAAATGCTGTTATAAAAGCATATTATATAATCTATTCCATGCTACCTTGGAATAAAACCTTTTTTTTTTTTTTTATCCATTTCATAATTTGTTTATTCAGGTTGAGCTTAGCAGAGAAGGACACTCACTCCAGCTCAACATTAAATTACTTTTAAGCGCCCCAAGTCAGATTTTTTTTTTTTTCAAACCACCCTCAGAAGAAAACAAAATACCTGACAGTACAGAGAGTGTTTAAGTTGAGTGTTTAAATCAACAGTACACAGACTGTTGTCGATTTTCCGCGCACCGATTGTTTTGGGCCGGGTTTAATCAAAGTCCAGGGCCGTTTTTTATTCCCTATCCGTCCCTGGCTCTTACACACACCAAACTCTACATGTTTATTCCTGTCTATATTCTAAAGGTTTTTACAGAGGGATTTGATCACATATAAAATGTATTGTTTTGTCGCTGTTCAAAGTATTTTCTGAATTATGGAGTGACAAAAAGAGATACACAGAATTCCCTCTGTAAAAACATTTGACTCTAATATGTCAAAAAAATTGAAATGGACTTCACCCAGTGTTCAGATTTTTGTACTAGAAATGTATTCAAATTAGCGCATATTTCATTAAATAATGCCTCACTTGCATATTTAAGCATAACATTTTAGAAAACGTGTGATACGTTTTTTTTTTTTTTTTTTTTTTTGCAATTATCAATGTAATCAATCAACTTGGTAAGTAAGGTCATAACTATTATTAATTTTTTTTAACCCTATTTACCTGCAGTGTCTAGCTTTAAATATATACTTAACACCAACAAAAATACTATTTTGCGTTGAGAAATATTTAAATTTAAAATGTTTTATTTATTTATTTATTTTCAATTTTTTTTAAATGATTTTTCGCAGTCACGTTGTCTTTTATTTTGGAAGCAACGCCGGAACCGGAAATTAGATTCTTCAGGAAGTAAACAAACCCAGCTCAGAGTGGCGTTCACCGAGTTTCTGTTCAGATTGTTGTTCAGTGTTGGTGTTTCTTATCGCGTTCGTGTTTCTGTCGTCTGATAATGTGAGTACAGTTGTGTGACACACTTTAATTGTCTTCCCTCTTCATTATTCCGTCGTTTAAACTCCACCAAATCTGACACATGTTTATAACGTTTCATTTATGTCTCAACACGCTGCTGTTCCTCATCAGTCTAACATATATTTAGTCTGATATTTACAGTTCGTCATTCTAAACTTTTATTGCCACCTATCTATCTGTACATACATATAAAAAAAAAACTGTGATTTAAAAGTTTCGGTATGGTCTCAGATAATACGATTGTTTTTTATTTAAGCAGATAATAGAACATTAACCAAACAAGCTAATTAACTTTTTTATTATTATTGTCATATTTGCCATGACCGTAATAATAAAAAAAATCTGAAGCTGTTTACATCATTTGGATGAGAGATTTGTTTTTGTGATTTTACAGTGTAATATTCACATTCATTTATTATGATTTTACAGTAATAATAACTTTAATACTTGAGGTATTCTAAAATAAACTACCTTAACCATGGTCAATATTTGCTAGGATGAATAACAGTGCATATGCTTACTGTTAAGTTTTAGTATTAAATCATATTATTAGTATATGTATTAATAAGATTATTAGTATGTATTTAAAAAAAAAAATTCAGACAACAATATTGTAATCATTATAATTAAAGTATTTTTTAATGTGAGTCTATATTAATTTATTATTCATTTTATTAATTTATTATTAAATTATATTTGCTGAAATAGTAATGCTAACCTTATTTACAACAATACATTTCCGTCATTATAAAAGCAGTAAATCTAATGGTTAATCATTAGTATTAAATCTGTACTATTTTATCATTAGTAAAGATTGCAATATTAAATTTAAAGTTATTTTGGGTTTAGGCACCACGCACATCAAAAAAGAAAGATGACATCAGACAGAAAAACAGAAAGTTCATTAGTTAATACAAGTTAACTACTTTAGTTCACATGACCTAAGAATGAACAATACTTCTACTGTGTTTTATTAGTCTTAGTTAATGTTAATCTCGTGCATTATTAAACTCAAAAGTTGTGCTTAGTTGTGCTAGTTGTGCTGTTAACATTAGTTAATGCACTGTGAATTAACATGAACTAACTGTGAAGAACAGTACTTTCATTACCTAACATTAACAGAGATTAATAAATAATCGAAAAGATGTGTAGTTCATTGTTTGTGCATGATAGTTAATCCAGTAACTAACATTAACTTATTGTAAAGTGTTACCGAAAGCTTTTTACACCCTTTGAATGTCATTCTATATCAATCTATTAAGAATTTACTGTACTTGATATGTTTGTCATGTTGAATGTTCATTTTAAGCAATTCCCCTTGTCATGACTGATGTTATGATGTTGTGGTTACAGTTTTGTGTGTGTGATTGATAGATGCATGACCGAGTGTAGTGCAGCAGCTCCATCATGTCAAGGAAACAGTCAGGAAAGCCCATAAAGGGAAACAGGAAGTGTGAATTAGAGAGGAAGAGAGACGAGAGAGCGGCCCGCCGGGCTCTGGCCAAAGACAGGAAGAACAGACCTCCAGGAGGAGATGATGGTGAGGAGTTTGTCAGCTTCTCCAACCAGCTTCAGGCTCTGGGGCTCAAACTCCGCGAGGTGCCTGGGGACGGGTATGTGTGGAGGATTGAGAGGACTGTCATATACAGACTGAGATTGTAGAGGAGTCAAGCTTCTGTTTCTCATGTTCTCCCGCAGGAACTGTCTGTTCCGGGCTCTTGGGGACCAGCTGGAGGGAAACTCGCGAGGTCACCTGCGTCTGCGGCAGGAGACGGTGCAGTACATGATGACACACAGGCAGGACTTTGAGCCCTTCGTTGAAGATGACATGCCATTCACAGAGCATTGTAAGAGAAGTCTCTAGCGTGTGTTTGTGTTGCCAGAAATCCAAAAGAAACCTCAGCTCAAACTCATCAGATTACATTGCAACTCACGTTAACCTTACTGTTAGTAGTTCATTAGTGGTGTTTGCTTAGTCAAGCATCACTATTAATGTTGCTCATACGTATATTTTTAACTTTGGCGAAAAAAACTACTGTGCTACAGACATTTAACATGTTTTATTGTTATCCAAGCCTATAAAGAAACATTTACATTAATTGAAATAAACAAAATATGATAAATCCCCCTAAACTTATTTGAATTCATTTAGTTTCCAAGGCAGCATTTCTCATTTTCGTTTAGTTTGTTTAGTTGAAAAAAAAAAATATATATATATATATATATATATATGTGTGTGTGTGTGTGTGTGTAAACATACATCAGAATTAGTAAAACTTAAAATTAACATAAAAATTGAAAGAATAAGAATGAAAACTACTTTAAAATATTGCATTGATACTGTAATACTTTATTTAGGATACTATAATAACACTTGAGCCTATTAACAACCAGAAAAAATGTTTAAAAAAAAATCTAGTTATACTTGCAATAAAATTGTTTTATATTTCGGTGAGTTTCCGAAGCAGCATTCTTGTTTAGTTTCAGTTAAAGTTTAAGTTGAAGATAACCAAACTATAACTGAAATAAAAAATAACTAAATATAAATATACTAATAACTAAACTAGAATTAACTAAACAGACACGCATATTTGTAAACTAATAAAACTGCCAATTTTTTTTTATTATTAAACTAAGATTAAAATAATAATAGAAAATAGAAAAAGCTCAAATAATAATTTAAACTACTAAAACCTAATTTGATTTATGAAATATGATATCAATACTGTATTAATGATACTACAATAACACTGGAACTAGTAAACAACCAGAGAAAATATAAAATAGCTATATATATATATACACACACACATATATACAGACATATATATATATATATATATATATATAGCGAGAGAGAGGAGAGAGTGCTGTTATCCAGCTATTCTAATGTCTTTCTGCAGGAAAGCTCATGTCATTGATGATATCTTTGTTGTTTTTCTTTCTCAGTGTCAAACCTGTCTCAGCCGGGCACGTTTGCTGGAAACGACGCCATCGTGGCCTTCGCTCGCAGGCAGCAATTAAAAGTGGTTATTCATCAGCTGAACGCTCCATTGTGGGAGGTGATGGAGCATTTACATCTTTGATTCATGTCATTCTAATGTGTCTTTCTATTAATAGTTTAATAAAATAAATGTACATGCAGATAAATGGTACAGAGAAGCCTTCATGTCGTGAGCTACACATCGCATATCGTTATGGAGATCATTATGACAGCGTCAGAAAGACTGGAGACAACTCTGAGAGTCCGGCACATCTGCGTATAGAGGTCTGTCCGGCATCAGTCACATACATGAACCACAGTCTGACATCTGCTGAAGGTCAAGGTCTTATTTCTTCTTTGGACAGAGTCTGAATAATTCCAGACGCTTTGGAGATGGTCAGAAGGAAAAGTCGAGAGGCGCCTCTCCCTCACGCTCTCTCTCTGAAGATGAAGAGCTGATCTTGAGCATTCTCTGTGAAGATAGTCAGTCGATATTTAACTCCGTCAATCAATTTCACTTTCAATATGCTCTTCTCACCAATGTTTTGTGTCCGCAGATCAATCAGACAATCTGTGTCAATCAAGGGCCACATCACAGACGAGCCACAGTGATTGGCTGGAGTCGGAACTAAACAACCAATCATCACGGAGAGATTGTGCCTCAAGGACACACCCTTTATGTCAAGGCATGCAGGCTGAAAGTAGTGAAAACACATCGCCAACAGAGAGCAGCATCTCACTTAAACCCAAGGTGACAACAGCATTATTTTAGTGTAATTTGAAAAATACTAGTGTTTATTAATATTTTAAATTCGTTTTTTATTTTTATATTTTCTGTTTTTATTTTAATAATTAAATAAATTAAAGTTTTAGTCATATAGTAGGGTTTTTGTCATTTTAATTATTTTCTATTAGATATTTAAAGTCTTGCCTTGCCTTGACAACTAGCTGAAATGAAGTATATAAAAAAATTACATTAATTGAAATAAAAGAAATGAAAACTGACAAAAAATTATTATAAAAAATGCTGTTTACCTTTTTTTAGTTTAATTTTAAGTTTAAAATAAAAAACAAAGTTAAATGAGAATAACTAAACTAAAACATAACAATTAAAGGATTTTTATCATCGAATCTGAATTTTCGAATCTTGCCGTAACAATTACCAATTTTATTATTATTTTATTTTTTATTTATTCAATAGTGCTCTCATTATAACGTTAGCCTAAAACGTTAGCAGTTAATGTTCTGCATTTCTCTTTTGAGCTGCGCGCGCTGAAGATGACCAGTAGAGTGACGCATTTGATAGCAAGTTTTTAATCAATGGGATTCAACTCACAATTTCATATAGAATATGCTTTGTTATTAATAAAACATACCGTTAATATTAAGACTTCTAGGCTATTTGCAAAAAAAGGCCCTGAATGCACATGAACATATCTGCGGGGCTCTGAATGCGAACTTCTTTTGGTGGACGCGTTCTTCACGAAACAATGTGCAGAAACACGGCAGCTAAACTAAAAATTCATAGCATTTTAGTATTATGGTCTTCTTATTATAATAGTATGTATATAACAGTCCCAGTCATAGTTATAAATATTCTGCATTGTAGTTTGACCTGCTCGCGCTGTGCGTTGAAGAGATATCACCATAGTACTGCAATGAAGCACTTGACTCAAAACCAAATAATATATCCACAATATTTATACACCGGCTGAGATGTTTTGAAATCACTTGTACTGTACCTGTTAGAAAAAATCCAGTCTCTGCCTGTGTCTGCCTGTTTGAGTCTTGGTAAAGTTTTAAAACCCTGCCGCCAAGATGCTCCTCTGTCGGTCACAGATTATGGAAAGTGAAACAAATCTATAGGTGTGGTTATTCACGCCCTTTAAAATATTAATTTGAAGCTTCTTTCTTTTCAGATTCTCACAGCTTTATCATAATAGGCTGTATATTAACTTATTGGGAGAAAACCGGTAGATCTATGTGAAATCAGACATTTGAGCTCGAATGACTTCCTGAATGAATATTCGACCGTTAGATCGGTTGTCGAATCAGGCTCCTCGAATCAAAGCATCGATTCGTCGACTATTTGGGGACACCCAAAAAATAAATCAAACCAATTTAGATTTTTTTTTTGAGGTTTTTATTATTTTTTTAATATGTCTATATAATTTCTGTTTAAATTTGTCTGTATAGGTTCTGTTATTTCAGTTTTAGTTTGAATTATTTTAGTACATCAGGTTAAACTAAATAAAAAGCTCAGTAAAAGTTTATTTTATTTCAAGTATTTTTTTTTCTCATGGTTTTTACTTTAACTACAATAATCCTGGATGAAAAGAACACAAATAATAAAGTTTTCTTGTTTTTCCCCCCACACTTTTTAGCTCTCTACTAAACAAAGGAAAGAGCAACAGCGCCTAGAAAAGAAGAAACGTCAGGAGGAGAGACATAGACAGAAGGTTTTACAGGGCAGAGGGTCACATGACCAAAATCAGAACATACCAGAAGCCGTCACTCTTGTGCCAGCGCTTAACACCCTGAGCATCTAGAGCAAACATGGGAGGCTTTTTTAAGTGGTCCGTACACTGTGCAATGATCTAGAAACTTGAATGGTTTGAATGTATAAACTGATCTGTGTTGTATGATTGAGGGTGCATTTCTTTAGCACAAGGATGATGTCAAGATGCGTCGGGCTGTAAGCTGTGCTTGAGATTGCTGGCGACTGCATTTTTGTACTGAACAGTCAAATATTAAATCTCATTAAATTCAGTTGACATCTGAGCTCAGCCAAAGAACACATGTAAAGGGAACCGAAATATTGAGGAGAAAGAGTTGAAGATTAATAATGGACCACTGTTTAATCCTGTCGGGGTATTTGATTTATTTGTTTAAAACACTTTCGGTTTTGTTTCTGCTTTCCAATGATCATTGTTTTAACTGAGCGTTTTCTAACAGATGGGCAACATCATATTCTGCAGCGGAATTCTATAAATAAACATTTCAGATTTAAATTGTGTAATATTAAATATTATTCTCTAAAATGGTTAAATCTCAGGAAATTGGTCAAGAACAGGTCATTTTTCACTTCAAACTAGAAATTATATTCCTGTCAAGCTAAATTATTAATTTATTAATTTATATAACAAATTACTGTACTACAGTAATAAAAAAATGAGTTGTGTATTTTGTAATCAGAATCTAATGACAGAAATCGTGGTAATAATAATTAAAAATATCTCTTAAAGACATTGCATTGCAATTAAATAATTTGGACAGAAATAAACTTTATGCTCTAATAACGGGTTTGATATATATATATATATATATATATATATATATATATATATATATATATATATATATATATATATATATGTATGTATGTATGTATATGTATGTATATGTGTGTGTGTGTTTATGTATATGTTACATTTATATTATTTTTTTATTTAGCCATTAAATGTCATAAAATCTAAGATTAAAAAAAAAACTGTTTTAGGAACAAAAGCAGACATGGATTGAAATAGATCCTTTTTTATTCTTTATTAACTGAAAAACAACAGTGAAAACAGTGATGTGTAAGATGTGCAGCCAAGCTGGGAATGAACAAGCACTTATTCATAATGCAGAAAGCCCAACTTGCTATTATGTTGCAACAAACAAAATATCAGATGCTGAATTTTTTTGAATAGCTACAAATTCTTACATAATGACCCTGAAATGGGATGAAAACCATTATTAAAGACTGTATGAATGAAATGATCTATCCCTAAACACTATTTTAAGAACTTGATCCAGTCTGCAAACATATGCCTGTTAAGACACAACTACAGAGAAAAACATTGATAAATACAAGCAACAGTGTGCATGCACAGCAAGAAACTTGACCCACTGAAAGAGCCACTTCTTCAAACAAACCAGTCACTGCCCTTTTGAACCACAAAACATCTGCGAGCAACATCTGCGAAGTCTTAGTACTTTAGCCACAATGATTAAGATCCGTGCCAGTTTTCAGAGTTTCACGGCTGACAAAATCTGCAGTTATGATAACGTGTGTAACTCCAGCACGGTTACAATATATGCATTGACCTTAAAGAAAAAACAGTGATGGAAGTCATTCAGATTCCCCCCAAAAATGTCTCATTGTTCCCATTTCAAACTGTACAGACAAATCTCAAATATACAGTAACCAACTATATCTCTGTTAAATATAACTCAAAAAGCATTAGTAGGATATTTACAAACTATTGCTTTGGCGATATAACTCTTAATAAAAACTTAAATATCGAATACGTAAACATTCTGGATATTTAAAGGAAAATTACGGCTTCAATTGAAAGTGTTTGGTTAAAGAAACTGCACATAAATGTTAAAAAACACAGTTTTTAATATAGCCACATGATAATATTGCTAATTTTGTCTGTTATAGTTAAAGTAATAATCCGTCTTTCTCTTATGAGCATATAAAGTCGGTAAACCCTGTAACTTTCTCTCAAAATAGACTGTTTAATGTCTTGCCCCATAGACTTCTATTATAAGTGCATTACTGTAAATGTATGGAAGCTTGTTTCTGCCATGGAATAAAAAAGGTAATTGTGACTTTATCTCACAATTCAGACCTTTTTTCTCACAATTAAAAACAAAAAATCAGTGGAGGAAACCATTGTAAGTTTATATCTCCCAGTTCTGTTTATATCATGCAATTCTTCTTTTTTTTTTTTTTTTTTTGTGAGAAACAAAGTCCAAATTGTAACGGAATCTTGCAATTGCAAGGAAAAACAACAATTATTTATTTTTATTCCATATCGATGTAAACTCAGAATTCTGATAAAAGAAATTCTAAATTGTGAGATATAATCTCAATTGTGAGAAAAAAAGAATTGTGAACTCAAGATATAAATTGCGAGATATAAACTCAAAAATGTTCTACGGTGATGCACAGCAGGCAACAGGTCTCATCCGTCAATAGCACTGAACTTTG
Source organism: Carassius gibelio (assembly GCF_023724105.1). Taxonomy (NCBI): domain Eukaryota; kingdom Metazoa; phylum Chordata; class Actinopteri; order Cypriniformes; family Cyprinidae; genus Carassius; species Carassius gibelio. The sequence goes on from NC_068393.1 coordinate 21,022,422, forward strand.
ATTCTCTGATTCTTCAGAAGGTCACTTTTGAGTTTAGACTCTTTAAGTCTCTTTTATTAGAAGCATGGTTTGGGGTTTGCGTATCAGTGCATGTTGTGTTGGGGTGTTTAAAGATCACCATCTATGGTATTGAATATTCAAACAGCTCCAGTGTCCTGGACTCCCTTGTCCTCCCATCTGTCCATTTGTGGGAAGTTTTTGGTGTTGCTCATCCCTCCATCTTTCGTGTTTGGCAGAGCGGTGCGCCACAGTTCCAGGTCAACGCAGCTGTATGGTAACACAAACAGAAGATGCTGTTGTTATTACAAATGCATATCTGTGCTAAAATAACTCGCTTCACCTTTTAACCCTAAAAAGCCTACAGTATTATATTTTATACGCAAAGGCCTTTAAATGATCAACATCAAACTTTCTGTGCACAACCTACTACATGCCTTCGGTCATCTAAATGATAGTTTAGACTTATTTAGCAAGTAAAAAGCATCATTGTAAGAAAGTCCTCCTTCACATTGTGGTTCATGTTTCTTTTTGCTGGGAGTTATTTACTGATTTTTTTTTTAAGTAAACAAGAATAACTTTCTTGTATAAAATAAATGCAGACCTTTTGTGTAGGTGCTTTATGGTTTTGTCTACGATTCAATTCAGTTGCATTTTTCAGGCTATTATTTCTTATGCCAGGCTTTACTGGGTTAAAGGTGCTGTATGTAATATTGATAGCTAGTGGTTGAAATGGGAACTGCAGTCCAAATTCAAAATATTAGAGAGAGTAATTTCTCCCACCCTCTCTTCCTCAGAATCAACAATCTCGTGGGTTGCCAGATTGAGGACTCGCAACAGGAGCGACAACAACGAGCCTTAGACTTTGAGTTTATTTATCCACGTTTTATTATGCCTCTTCTCATTGAATGTTTTAAATGGATGCCAAAACTTTTTAAGGTAAGGTAGAATCTGCAATCTTTTACCCAGTTCTTTTACTGGCTTTCATATGCCAACTGGCAACCCAGGGTGTCTAAAATACCATTGCTTAAATTAGCAGTGGATGGAATCACACAGACCAAAACAAAAACAGACATTCTGACACTGAACACACATTTGGAATAACTAGTTGTAGCGTTCTTTTTTCAGAGATGCAATCATATGGTATTTTTATGCTTTAGTACATTTAAAAAAAATGACATACTGTTGCTTTAAGATGCTTATTATATAAAATAACCCATAATCCCCATGTTTCCCTGACAGGTGTCTCACCCGAGCCCATTTAAGCAGTGCAGCAGAGTCCCTCCCCACGGGCCGTCTGGTACACCGGAGAGACGCAGACACGGGCATTGGAGGGCACATGGTTGAGGGTGGTGGAAAGCTGGTTGGGTGGTAGATACAGGGTGGAGCGCTGGCTCTGACCTCGCTCCCATGTGACCCAGTAACCACGCAGACCATCGTATCTCCCCTTCCAGCGGAGCTGCACTGACTCACTGCCCACTGGGGTCAGCTGCAGATCTGAGAGAGCTGGCAACACTGAGAGAAACAGGGAGAGAGGTCAGGCTTCCCGTTCCTTGCTGGGAATCAGAGGGAGGGGATGTGGGGAATAATACTGCAGGAACATTAAAATAGCATGGTCTCGTTGAAAAGAGAAAATTATTTTTATTAAATGAACGTTTGGGGTCAGTACAATGTTTTATTTTTATTTTTTCAAAAAAGGATGAAAAGATATGGATGATCAAAAGTTACAGTAAAACATTTATGGATGTCTATTTCAAATAAATGAACTTTCTATCATTGAAAAATCCTGAAGAAAAATATGTCACATAAATATGGAGAAGCACAACAATTTTTCAACTTTGATAAAAATAAATCGTTCTTGAACAGGAAATCAGCATATTAGAATTATTTCTGAAGGATCATGTGACAATGAAGACATGAGTAATGATGGTGAACATCACCGAAAGAAATTACATTCTAAAATATATTAAAAAAGAAAACACTTATATGAAATTATAATAATATTTCACATTTTTACTGTTTTTACTGAATTTGTGATCAAATAATTGCAGCCTTGGTGAGAAAAAGAGACTTCTTTCAAAACATAAAAAAATAAAAATAACAGACCGTTTGAAGCCTAATTTATAAAATTAATCTAAATTTACCAAAGTTGGCTCATCTATAAAGATTAATAAAACTTGTAAGAATTACAAACTTTGTATTTTGTCGAGGGAAGTGATCCTAACTTCCAGGTTGGCCTACAAAAATACATCAGCAGTCTACAGAAACCAAATGAATTCATCAAAGTGACAAATAAGTAATTACTCAAATATCTACATTTTCTAAATGAAATAGAATGCTTTATAAATTCTAATTCATTTCCAGTATTTATAAAAAATTGAATTGAAGAAGAATTGCCATTTAAGTTTAAGGAAGCAGAATTAAAGTTAACTTTAATTCATATAACTGCAATGAGTAATTTTGATACGGAAGGAAAGTGCACTGATAATGCGATTCTTACCCTCCTGTGTACAGACTTTAACCGTCATGGCTCTCTCTCTGCCGGAGGCCTGTCTCGCGCTCACGGTGACCAGGTACTGTGTGTCAGGCTGGAGGCCGGTCAGGACTGTGGAGGTCTGTCTGTTACTGACGCTGACGACCCGCAGCGGTCCTGTAGGAAGCGCTGAATACTCCAGCGTGTACCCCTGGATGAGGTTAGGCAGCAGCGGACCCCAGCTCACACGCACACTGTTAGTGCTGGACTCTGACACGCTCACTGTCGACAGAGTCTCCACTTGGGGTGAAGACATGAGACAGGAGAACATCTCAGTGTTTAAAAACGCTTTTCATTTAAATTCACCTTAATAAGTTTATATAATCTACAAGAGTGATCAAGAGGGTGACTGTTGTTTCCCTTAATATTTGTGCAAGTCAACCAGAAACTGTTCACATCCCATTTAATTCTAAAGTACAGGGGGTTTGTGGGAGGAGGATAATACGCACTCATTCTTGTTTCATGTTGATTTTAACTGTAATTATGCAATGGATCCTGGCATTTTACTTTTGAGCTTGTTTTTCAATATTTCCAGTATATCTCAAAGATTCTTAAATGCCATTATTGTAAAAGAGTTAAAATGACATTTTATTATTTCAAAAATATAATAAATATTTAACATCAATATTAAAAAGTTATCATTATTATTATTATTATTAATGCTAATTAAGAAACTATACTGCTCATGAAAATCATTTTTATGATCATTACTTTTTCATTGTCTTTATTATTAATATTATTATTAGTAGTAGTAGTATAAAACAATAAAGACAATACAAAAGGTAATTGCCACAAAAATCTTTTTTTTTTTAATCTTTAATTTTTATTATTAATTTTACTATGCAAAAGATCATTTTATTTTCAAAATATAATATTGTTTTCATATATATATATATATATATACACACACACACATACACACTCTAAAAAATGCTGGGTTGTTTCAACCAAACTTTGGGTCAAATATGGACTAACCCAGCTGTTGTGTTAAATTTTGTAATTCAATTTTTAACCCAAAAGTTAGGTTAGTCAATATTTGACGCAAAGTTTGGTTGAAACAACCCAGCATTTTTTAGTGTGTATATATATATATGTATATGTATATATAAAAGAATGAAAAAGTTATATTTAAAAAATCATTATGAGCAGTATAATTTCTTAATTATCATTAATAACCAGTAATAATCATGATATATGTATTGCACCTGGCAGTGTAGTGAAGGTGGCATGGAGAGAGTTGAGTGACTCCAGGTTGGTGTTGGGTGTGAGCGTGACTGTGTACTTGGTGTCTGGACGCAGGCCAAACAGATTAGCCGAGCTGGCATCTCCGGGTCGCCTAATCCTCTGAAAAGGACCCAAACCAGTGCCAGGACTGGTGCTTGAACCTCCCGTCCCTGTGGTCTGCCCGGTTTGGATGGGACCAAACTGGATATCATAGTAGCCGGTGCCAGCCAACACAGGCCTCCATTCCAGCTGAGCAGTAGTGCTGGTGACCGACTTGACCTGTAGCCTCTCGGCCCGGATAATCTCTGCATTTGATCATGAACAAAGAGATAAGAGATGGCACAATTTACATTTACATTTAGGCATTTAGCAGACACTTTTATCCAAAGCGTCTTATAGTGCATTCAGGCTATACATTTTTTCTTACCAGTAAGTGTAAATTAAACAAATCACACGAATCACTAAATCCACACCTAGGTCAATTATATGTGCGGAAGATTGCCCACTAATAACAGCAATGTCTAGCGCTGTGGGGGACTTCGCCGGGGGTCGAAAAGGCCATGATAATTTCTGAATAAATTGCCCTCATCTCTTATTACAGTGTTTGCGGGTTTTGTCTGTTTCCTCGGGGCCCTTCTTCTCTCGGAGCCGTCTCAAGTTATTTGTGTCGGAGTCGACTGGCATTCGAGATTCCTTCTGCACACTGGGGTGGAGGGACGGAGCTATTCACACCCACATAAGATCACTTTCCCCATCAAGAAAACGCTCTGACTGACTGTTACTCTGGATGAAATGGAAAACCAGGGTCTATAGAGGTTTGTAAAGTGTCAAGAATTGTGTGTTTTTATTTGATTCAGTTAGGATTAAAGCAATAATTCTTATTTGCCATCAGTTACTCATCCTCATGTCATTCCAAACTTGTATTAATTCTTAAAAATTCCAGTCTGTACCTCGCATAAATATTATGATTTCAGAAGAATCTATCTAGCAATCAAACTGACTATTTCATGTTATTTCAATGGTGTTTCTACTTTTATAATAAAGTTCTAAATCTGTACGTTATTTTATTTCATGTTGACTTTAACTATGCACATGTTTTGAGTCCCAATATATCACCTGCAAAATTGTTTGAAAGTGTCTGTATATATACATATATATTGATATAGTAAATGTTTTGGTTATTTTTCAATTTATGTAGTCAACAGAAATTTTCAGCAATAGTTTGTAATTCTCATTAGATTCTTATTGTTTTAGATATGAGTTCAAATGACATTTTTAATGTTACAAAACATGTTACATATATAATATTTAGTAAATAATAATAATAATTATTATTTTTTTGTCCTTTTTGGACCATAATAGCCCATGGTCAATATTTACTTTTGTAGTACAGAAAAGACCATCATGAACTTACTAGATTCTCATTACTGTAGTAATAAATTAGATAACATTACATTGTATTATTACAAAAATGAATGAAACATTTCAAACTGAATTAAAATTATTATTATTATTATTATTAATGATTATATTTATTTTATCGATTTATTTATATATTTATTTTTGGAGGTTGAGAGTCCATTGTCATCATTTTGTTTTGTGATATGGATGATCATGAACTTCTAAACATCTACCTTTGTGTTTCAACGTAGGAAAAAGCCATACAGGTTTATAATGTATTGATGGTGAGTACATGATTGAAACATTTTTTTTTTGCCATGAACTAATGCAGTTTTTGAGATATTTAATAAACAACCCACCAATAATTGCGTTCCTCAATTCTTCGCTGATGATGTTGATATCATCAATGTCCACAAAGAACAGGTGCTCCTCAGCGGGTGGACTCACAGCCTCTCTCAGCACCTGATAGTTCCCGTGACCAGTGGAAACCACCAATATGGCCACGCCCTCTTCCCGCAGCCTTGCCATTGGTTCCTGCACCTCGCCGGGGTTCACTCCATCCGTGAGCCAAACCAGAACCCTTGGCAGATCTGATCTGGCACCTCCCGGCACGCCCTGCTTCAAAACCTGATTCCTAGCCATCAGTAGAGCGTCCACCGTGTTGGTGTCGCCCTTCAGCTGTTTAGTCCTCCCCAGGGCCGCCTGCAGTCCGTCCTGGGAGCTGTAGGTGTCAAAGCTGAACTCCAGATGGGGTTCGGTCCCAACCTGCAGCAGTCCCACCCTCACCTGATCCTGCTCCAAAGAGAAAGGAAGCAGGAGGTCCTTGAGGAAGTCCACCATACGGAAGAACTCGTAGGAGGCCACACTACCAGAGGAGTCCAGGAGGAAAAGGACGTCGCCCTCGCAGCAGTTTAAAACTGTAAGTGAAAAACAAGAGTAGACATTTAAGGAAATGATCTATGCTTTAAACATCTCAAGAGGGGGAGATGAGTGTTTATTTAGCACATAGCAGCACTAAAACACTCCAGACTTTCCGAGGCATGAGGACAAAGAGTATATACACAAGCTACTAGGAATCTCTTTGGTTGCACACTCTTAAAAATCAAGGTTCTTAATTGGCATCTAAAGAACCTTTAACATAAATGGAACCTCTCCATTCCACAGAAGGTTCTTTATAGTGGAAAAAGGATTCTTAGGATTCTTAAAATGTTTTTCAAACCAAGAAAAATTGGCTCTTTAAGAACTTTTCACTCAAATGCAAAAAATTGTTTATATGTGCCCCTGAAGCAGAAAACAAGTCTTAAGTGGCTGGGGTATATTTGTAGCAATAGCCAGAAATACACTGTATGGGTCAAAACTTAATTTGGACAACTTTAAACCAGATTTATTAAATATTTGAATTTTTTTGCACCCTTAGATTCAATTTTTTTTTTTTTTTTACCTTATGACTGGTTTTGTGGTCCAGGGTCCCATTTTATTGTTTGCCAGCTGTATATCGTAAGTTTGATTGGTTAAAAAAAAAGCATGTATTTTCAACTAGCAACATCTATCATTCATACACAAATAAGTTTAATATTTAAGGACTTGGTTCAACCAAAAATAAAAATTCTGTCATCATTTACTAATTTTTGCCTGAGGGTAGAACTGTCTCTTTAAGGTTAGGGGTAAACAAGAGGGTTTGATAGTCTTGTAGGGCTGCATGATTATTTGATTAATCAAACAAATAGTCATTTATGTAGAAATATAAATTGTATATATATATATATATATATATATATATATACATACATACAATAATAATAATATGAAATATATTTTAAAAAAATGCATTAATTTACTTTACTTACAAAAATAGATTATTGTTATTCATTAAATATTTAAAAAAATCATAAATATTTATATATTTATGCATTTTTATTATTTAATTAATAGAAATATATTTTTTGTTATGCATGTAGTTTTTAATATTTAAGAGAATATTTAATTATAATAATATTTCATATTTTGCTACAAATATTTACCACATTAAAATATTTTAAATAGTAATATATTAATTAGTAATAATACAAAAAATATATTATTGTCATTATTTTCTAGTCATGTTGATATAATTAATCACTGCATTTTTAACCAAATTGTGCATACAAGCACAGCAAACCTAAGCTTTTTTTTTCAACTCAATTTAAATTGCAATCGCAATTTCTGTCATAAATTTTATCTGATTTTTTTTATCTGATTTTTCACCCCAAATGGTGCAGACCTTCAGTTTCAGAGCTTCAGATGTTTACTATGGAAAGTTCAGATGCTGTGTACTCACACTCGCACTTTACTAACCACAAACTCACTAAATGTTTATAGAACACAATAAAATAGGGAGGAACTCTGAGAAAGAACGGCCAAACAGAGATAAGTGTAAAAACAAGTGAGGAAATAAGTAATTTGTGAAGGAAGTGGGCTTGAACGGTAGATGCTAAAAATAAGGATAAGAACACAGTAGTATTTATTAGCATACGGAAGACCTGGGAGCCACACAATATTTCAGGAGATGGAACATTTGATTTGGCCATCAAAGGAATTTCCTGGCAGAGAAGACCTCCAACCTGGAGCTGCATGATAAACATAAACAGATGGGGGAAGGAACAGCCCTGATACTGGATGTTACAGGCGGGAGGCGGATGGACGACGAAGGGCAGGCATCGAGGGAAAGGGGGAAGTGAGAATTGGCTGTTCCATATGAAGTTAAAAGAAGGAATGTAGAGGATTTTTCAGAAGTCCCTGAAGAGGAAGAAAGACTGCGTGCAGAAAAGAGCAAGAGAGCAAGTGGGCGAAAGGCCACAGAGAGCCAAGTGTTCGCCACCTAAAACAATCAAAAGTCACCCACCCAAGTCCTCTGAGAAGATCTGGAGGCGTCCGAACCGATTTGAATCAAAATACAAAAGAATCTTGCAAATCTTAAGCATCTTGCACTATTGCAAAAATATTTGTTGCTCAGTTTTTGCTTTTTTTGGTGACAAACGTCCTGTTTCACAAATTAATTTGGATGAAGTGCATAGTTGGCATAGTTTTCTTCTGCTTTGCTAAGAGTAAAGAGCCCATCGGGTCACTTGAACCTGCGACTGCTAAATAATTGACCTTTGCCAGACCGCTTGGAAGCAGGGTGCGGTGGCACTTAGCACAGAAACTCCTGTAGTCAAAGCCAAAATGCTCTAGGCTCTTCCAGAATTACTCTCTCTGATTCACTGTTGGTGTGTCTCTGGTTTTGTTCAGACAAGCAGCTAAAATTAGTTTTTTTTTGGCATTTCAGATTCTAATCTGATTTGTTTTGACATTTTTGTTTCTCTAAATTCTGCGCTTACATCTCGCAATACATTTTTCTTTCCCACTATGGAATAAAACAGGTAACTGCATTTTTTCTTGCAATTATGAGTTTATATCACAATTGCAAGTTTAAACATATTTGCAAATTAACATCTCTCAATTCAAACTTTTTTTTCAGAGGTTGTGAATGTAATCTCGCAGTTCTGCATTTATGCCTCGCAATTCTCGCAATGTTCATATCATAGTAAGTTCTGACTTCTTTTGAGAATTAAGAGAAGAAAGTCTGTATTGTGGGATATCGAAAAAAATCCTAAATTGTGAGATAAAAGGTCGCAATTGCATAAATTCCTCTGTTGCATATTTTCTATCATGCATTTCATGGTGTCTGTGGGATGTCATGACAGACATCAGCAGAAGCAAAATGTACTCAATACCTTTATTTTCTGGAATTTGATAGATTTCTCATAAACCTAAAGCGGTTGATAGCCTAACATTAGTGACTGACAGGTAAAGTCCTTTAACTCGCATACCTCACTCAAAATGTATGTCAGCGATGTGCTGACAAGTTTTCGCAGTTTTCTATTCATACAGCTAATACTCACTTGTGATTAATTTGTGAAACCTGAAAATGTAAGGCATTCACTTTGATAATAGAATTTTATTTAACACAACAAGATAAATAAGACAACACACAATGAGAAAATACTTTACTGCAACTTAAAACGTTTACGAATAGACCCAATTCATATCAAGTATTTGGTTATTTTAAATTTTTCTTTTGCTCCGATCATTTAAACTTGGGCCATATACTATAAAGGGCAAGAATTCGACACGCTTCCTGAAGCAAAAAGCATTTACATAGGTTTTATTTATTTATTTATTTTTTCTAGCTCATGTTTGTAATGTATGTATTCTGCTGCTCCTTCATTCATGTTCATCAGAAAGTATCTCCATATTTCTTCTTTCATTTGCATTATTGTTTAAAGGGATAGAATAGAATAGAATAGAATAGAATAGAATAAAAATGCACACTAAGCTTAATGTTAACTCAGCATTGATCAAAGTAGTTTTTAACTCTTTACACTTTAATAAGATTCTAAATATTAAAATGAATTAATATGCAATAGTAAACATGAAATAACTATGTAGGTTTCTTTGTTTTGCGAAATAAAAGCTTGGTTATTCTTCTGAATCAGGTACCGACTGATATGACTCACCTGGATCAGGTACTGACCACGTGACTCACCTATCGAGTTTTGAATAAACCTTTGTGGCTTAATTGAATCAGGTATAGAGAACTGTAATGATTCAGAGTTTTGAATAAAACTATAAAATAAAAAATAAAAATGTTTCACGTAATGCTCAATCAGTATAGTTCACCTAAATCACACCATGAGTCTTGAAGCAGAACACAGCCTATCGTTCGGGTTTCGAGTCCTGAATGAAATGACTCCGCTGAATCAGACACCAAGTTCCGAATTAAAACATGTGATTCGCGTAAGTTACGTACAGAGTCCTGAATAAAAGAATATGATTCACCAGAAACTCAAAATAAGCTCCAAAATGAAAACGTGACTGAAGCGACTCACCTGAATCAGGTACCGAGTCCTGAGCGTCTCCTGTCCACAGAAACACGCTGATGAACACGCACGTGAGCGCTCGACGGACCTCCATGATGGACTTCAGTTCTGGACGTTTTAACGCGTCTACATCGCCTAGCACAATTTCTATCCAAACTGTACTTTTAAAGTCGCATTCAACACAGTCACTCACCGGAGCGGTTTTTTTTTATTTTTTACTGCTATAAAATCGCAGCTGCAGCACCTGCGCGTTTATTCTACATGATTTACGCGTCGAGAACGTAAAAAAAATACACACGAAACTTTTCGCTCTCACATAAACTGCGCAGTGTTACGGATTAATACTCTCTCTCTCTCTCGGCTACTGAACGCATCAGGTTCCCTCCCTCCTGTCTGCTCTGTGCACTCCTCCTCCACTGATTAAGACGGGGACCAGCGTCACCATCTGAAACTGTGCCCGGATTCTGGTCCTTTCTGGTCTTTATGTTATTAATTAACTTGCTAGGGAATGGACATATAATATATGTATCATTATGGGTAAATCCTTGACCAGTTTGGCAACACAAGTAATAAACAATATGCAACTGCTATTTTAATGATTTCAAATAAATAATAAAAAGTTGCATTAATTATTCTTGAACTAGTCAAAGTATTTGAAGGGACCAAAAAAAAAAAAAAATTCTAACATTAGATGTACTAAAGGCAACTTTCTGCCAGACACTGTAATGAACCACATGTGGCATATTTCCCATATACAGCATTAAAGATCCCTAAAGCTGTGTTCAGCGTTACACACCTACTAAGCAAACAGATGTGATATGACAGCTGTGGCATTGAATTGATTTTCAGTACCTTGACCACAATTCCTCCTTTGAACTATCCCTGGGCAAGCCCCATGGAGAGTACAAAATATTTGCAGAGATTGCAAAATTAATGACTGGATATTGCAATTCATATAAACATGATCATGCAACTTAGTGTTGACAGTGTTGTTCATTGCTGCACCCAAACCAGTCTAGACACGCAGAGCCCGAACAACACTCATACGACTGTCATCATTTCTACAGTGTCCAGCAGATTCGTTCATCCAATAAATCAGGTGCATCTTTGCACCTGGAAAAATCTGCTCTGGAGTGTGCATAAACAGCATTCGTATTCACTTTCAAAGAAAAAGGTGCAACGGTACTCTGTTGTGCTCATCGAAAGGTGAGGTAATATCATTCCAGAGAGCTTCGAGAGGGGAAATGAAGTGGGAAAAGAGTGATTTGAATATCAAATAGCACTGCAGAGCAGTTGTTAATCATAGACCAAGTCAAAAAGACTGAGCATGGACTTTCCACTTGTTGAATTTCAAGGGCTTAATAAAAACAGAAATAAGTGACTGAGTTCTCAGCCAAACGGCTAATACCTGTTGAAGTGAGTATGGTCTGGGAATTGCTTGATCACATGATCTCACTTGTATGAACTGGATTGTGAGTCATTTAATGTGAGAGATGGGTACAGGACAAGGCACTCAGAAATAGTGGAGTGGAGCTCCTCAGCAGCTTGTTAAAGGGATAGTTCATCCTAAAATGGAAATTCTGTCATTTACTCACCCTTGTGTTGTTAAGTGAAGTGACATTCAGCCAAGTATGGTGACCCATACTCAGAATTTGTGCTCTGCATTTAACCCATCCCAAATGCACACACACAGAGCAGTGAACACACACCCGGAGCAGTGGGAAGCCATTTATGCTGTGGTGCCCGGGGAGCAGTTGGGGGTTCGATGCCTTGCTCAAGGGCACCTAAGTCGTGGTATTGAAGGTGGAGAGAGAACTGTTCATGCACTACCCCCACCCACAATTCCGTCCAGCCCAAGACTAGAACTCACAACCCTTCGATTGGGAGTCCAACCCTCTAACCATTAGGCCACGACTTCCTGACTTGTTTCAAACCTGCGTGAGTTTCTTTCTCCTGTTAAACACAAAAGAAGATATTTTGAAGAATGTTGATTACCAAACAGTTGCTGGTAGCCATCCACTTCCATAGAATGGAAAAAAAAAATACTATTGAAGTCAATGGCTGCTGTGAGCTGTTTGGTTACCAATATTTTTCAGAAGAAGAAGAAACGAGGCAGTTGTTAAGATGTTGTGGGTGGTTGCTACTAGTGTGTTTCAAGCAAGTTGATAGGTTGATTTTCAGTAGTTGTTAGGGCAGTGCTGTCTGGTCATTAGACAGTTGCTAGGGTGTTCTGGGTAGTTGCTATAGGGCATTTCTAAGCGGTTGCAAAATAGTTAATAGGGTTTTCTGGGTGGTTGATAGGTTGCTGCTATGCACTTGCAAAGGTATTTTTAGTGGTTCCTTTGCACTTCCACACTACTCTATTTCTTTTTATAATTTCCATTCTATTTCCAAAATAATAAAGATTATTATTATTATGCAGGATTTTTACTTGTCAAGCAACACTTTTTCAGACTTGGTAAGCACTATTTTATATTGATATTGATTTGCAAAAGCCAGGCTGCACCACCAGTGAATTCATACTAGTTTAAACTTGTTACAGGAAGAGTAAGCAGCTCTTAAACGCCCTCAGAAAGAGTTTTCAGCATGTAATTGTAGAAAATACTATTTTTTTTTTAAAGTGAATCAAAAACTGCCATTTAGCTCTGTGCACAAAATCGCTCTGTAGTTCTCTCAGCTGTTAGGCAAAGTCTTCCAGTTGAAAGCAGCCTGGTTATCACAAGCATGAGAATAAACAAAGCCATAATCTGATTTCTGTTATCTGTGTGCAGAAATGCAGGCAAAGCAGGTTGATAAACACATCAACCATGATCAGAAGCACTGAGTACAAGGAGCCCTTGAGGCCCGTTCCCTAATGAGGACCAGACAGAAGACATAAATTATGAGCTTGCATGCTAAAACCAAAAATGCTAAGGAGTTTCCCCATCCCGTATTTGTAAAGATCGGCCTTCCTGACTCTAAAAGTGGCTCTTCAGTACCTGCGTCACTTTGACTTCCCTCTTTGTGTCAGAATGACCTGACTTTCCATGCTCAAGGTTTTTTGTTTGTGCACATTTTATGGATTCCCAGATGGGGCCCATGTGTGGGTATACTGTACGTCTTTAGCTGTAAGTGGCTTGTAATCTGTGTTTATTCACCACAATTTACATATTTTGTATCTATAGCAATCATTTGCTCATCATGGGCATTATGCATAATGGAAAGTTTTTTCCATCCCTATAGGTGTCAGGAAAAAAGCATCTGTTTCATCACAATTCCAGCATTCAGAGTTTCCCAGTTTTATAGCACCAACACCCACTTTACAACTTTTCCATGCTGTGCTCCCACACTGTCTCCCTGCCAGTCCATCACATCCAGCACTAATTACGACAACATTGGTGCAGCTACTACCCGTGAACGAGGGTCCATGATACATTTACAGCATTTCAGAAAGCTTGGAAAGAATTCCTCATTGGAAGAGGAATTTCCTAAAAAAAACAAAAAACTATTATATTTCTGGACAAATACAATGAGGCCCTTGAGTCCTCTTCTGTTGTCCACTAAAGGATCCTTTATTAAGAGTGTGTTTGTGCTAGAACTGAACGTTTTGAATGGAAACAACATAATGTGTGGGGTTAAACTAGTAAAGCTCCAGTAATCTTTTTCATTCAGCTCAGATTTAGTCATAGGTCATGTGAGTAAGTCTGGATAAAGGGCACTGGGCGGACTTTCTGACTTAATGTCAATGGGTGACAGCTTATTTTCCCATGAGAAGAAGCAGCAGTAGAGGTTCTTGAAAGAGGGTGTTGATCCAGAGCGGTGTTTTTAAATGCTCACAATGCAGCCAGTGGAATTATATAGCTTTGAGTCAAATGGCATTAACTAAAATCTGTTTCTGGTATACTTATTTTTTTTTAACAATATTATTTTGTTCAATACCATTTAAGGTTAAAATGCAAAAAAAAAAAAAAAAAAGATTTAACAAAATTTGAAAATAAAGAGAAATAAATATATACAGTATATCATATAAATTATAGAAATGTTAAGATCTAAGATCACTGATGCTCCAGAATGGAAAATTATGCCCTAAGAGTGTAATGGGTGGAACATTTTTGAATAGAATGAAGATGTGTAAAATTTTCTTATTTTGCCTAAATTTCATATTTATTTATATATTTTCATATATATTTTCATTTAGTACTGCCCATCAGTGAGTGTCAAACTAACTCATTTTATGTATGTACAGTATGCATGCATGTATTTATTTATTTGTATTTTATATTGGTTCATGTGTGTTTTTTTATTATATGCATAAATATGCATGTGTGTTACTTTGCATATAACAAAAATGATGTGCATGTTTTAAAACTGAATAAAACCGTAATCACATAAAAAGCTAAATTAAGCTGAGGCACTTAAAATAGATGTAAATTGGACCAAATTTGTAGGATTTGAAAGCGGAAAATTAAATATATTTTCATTGAAACACTATTAATCTGACAAGAAAACAAATTGTAAAATCTATAGAACTAATGTTGATAGCACAGTTTGAAACATTGTTGAGACAATTTCTTCAACATTTTAGCTGTCTCCATTTAATCTCACTGATCTGTCTAGAAGAACACTTAAGATGTCTCATTTATGATGGGAAACCCATTTTTAACTTTCAATGCAATTTAGCCTTTCCCCCATCTTGGCCAGAGTCTTATACAGCTGCGGTTTCCTTTTATATTTCTCCTTAGATGTATCATGACCTATTCTTCCACTCCCCACCCCTATCATTCCCAAAAGACTGTCCAGATGCCTTTTTCCATAGAAACACGCGAATACACCATCACACAAAAGCCTCACTCGGTATCGTCTTTCTACAATTGAATTGGCAAGGAAGCCAAACCGGCCTTACGGCTTGATATATGTAGCTTTGGTGTTTGGTATAAGACCGGTAGCTATTTTGAGAGCATGTTTGTGTGCCACAAATGATCTTTTTAGTGTGTTTACCTTGTCTGACTGTGCAGATGTCAAGAGTGTGTATTTAGTTCATATTGCCTTTGTCTGGGCCCTAAATTCCCCAAGATCCCCCCTTTGCTGCGAGGGCCTGTCTCGACAGATTTGGCTGTGGATGTGTTGAAAACACACACCTATAGTAGAACAATGGTTGCTAGGACAGATCTTTATGTGTGTGTGTGTCTGTTATATCTCAATAGATGTGAGGAGCTCTTGATGACAGGGAGATGACGGTAAACCCAATGCACTTTTAGCTCTGAACTAACAGCTTTAGCACCTTACTTCTGTTCACATTTGCTTGTCTGTTCTCTTGGTTGAATGCAAGCGCGAGCGAGCGTGTCGTTGGCATCTCGTCAGGCTGATGGGATTGAGATGGAGTAGGTGTCACGGACCCCAATCCTCAGTCTGTCTGTCTAAACAGTTACATTAGAAAATCTGAGAAAAGAAAAGATCTCACTTAACTAAGATAAGCTCAGCTAAACAAACTAACAATGCCGAAGTGAGCCAGAAAGATAAGACTACAGATTCAGTGTTCCAGCACTATTTGCTATTACTAGTTTATTATTTAGTTAGTTAGCTATTACTCAGTTTATACATCACAAAACAATACAGCTTTATATATTTCTGCAGTATTTCCATAAGATTTGAACTGAAACTACAGTGTTCAAATACTATTTACTATTGCTATTTATTTATTATTGCTTATTTACTTGAATATCATAAAACAATCAAACAATACAGCTTTATATAGTTATAGTTTTCCATGAGATGAAAACAGAAAGTGTTTGAATAATATTTACTATTACAATTGTGTTATTTATTTAATAACTTTTTTAGAGATGTATTTATTGTTATGTTTCCTCAAATATTATTTATTGTTCTACTATATTTGTATTTATTTATTTGCTTATTTATTTATTGTTCAGTTCAACATCACAAAACAGTACAGCTTTATATATATTTACAGTGTTTTTCTATAAGATTTGACACAAAACCTGAAAGTGTTAAAATATTATTTACTATGAATATTTTATTTATTTATTTATTTTACATAAAACATCTTTTATATATATATATATATATATATATATATATATATATATATATATATATATATATATATATATATATATATATATATATATAATTTATACAAAAATAGTTTTTATTTATCTAAATATTTTTTATTTTTTGTTGCACATAAAACAAGAATTACAAATAATAAAATATTGATTATAAATATAATTTATTATTAATATTATTATTATTATTAAATAGTTATAGTATATATTTAATAAATATATATTATTATTGTTTTTATTGTAATTTATTCAATCGATTATCTCTGTTGTGTATGCTGCAAATGTTTTTAATTTAGAGATCTTTGTCAATCTCTGTTTGGATTTTCTGTTTCTATGGGTTATGAGTTTTGGGCGTTGCACCACCAAACTGAAACTGAAAAAGAAAAAAAAGAAAAGAGATTTGCTCCTGATCTGTTAAGGCTGATGTTGTTTCTGCATGTGCTCTGTATCTCTCAGGTTGCGTGTGAGTCTCTCAAGTGGAAATGGAGAGGAAGCACAAATAAAGACATCTGTAACTCACACTGGTGTATGAACAGGATGTTTTGATCTCAAACTAAAATGTGAGATTCTTCACTGACATCTATTTACATGAAGGAAGGAGACGGGTTTGTATTGAGTAACGTCAGTAGCTAGTTCTTCCTTTCTGTTCTCCTTTCTTAAAGTCTTGACCTCGTCACCTCTGTAAAGAGATGCTACCAGGCACAGAAAGAAAAGTAGACAGGAGAGAAAATACAGATGTGACAGGAGATATGTGCAAATGCACACACATCTTGTTTTGAATATCAGTTTCATATTTTCCAGTTAATTCTTGTGAAAAGACTATGAATAGACATGTCCATGATGGTGTGTACAGACTTGTAAAGCTGTGAAGACGCATTCAGATTTAGTTATTGCTCTAAGGAGATTGTTGCTCAAACATTAGATATGCTTTTTTTGGTTTTAGAAAATTATGTAATCATGCATTTCACAAACCATTCTCCTGGATCTTCCCAAGTATGGGCTTTTACTGGAAAGAGCAACAAGATTCAGCAGCTCATAGACCTTATATAAAAACAGGAGCGATTGAGATAATAAGGCACACAATAAGAATCAGAATAAAAAAAAAAATACCAGCTGTCAAAAAGAGAGTTATTAGGCAATGCAAATTATGTAACTCAGACAAATTGCTATAGTCAATCATGTTTAATTAAAAAAAAAAATATATATATGGCCAATTACCAACTATAATATACAGTTTAATTAGAAATACTTTCTGGGATTACACATACACACACACACACACACACACACATAGTTAACATAAGTGTTCAAATACTATTTACCATTACTATATATTTATTTACTTATTTATTGTTTAGTGCATATATGTATGTATGTAGGTGATGTGTGTGTCACAAAAACATTTTTTGTTTTTGTAAAGCTTAGCACATTTATTACATTTATAAATACAAACAATAAAATCTGTGTACCTGTGATTGTTTAAGCTCTGCATCCAACATAGCGTTTGTTTAGTGGCAGCTTTATATGGATCTGTAATGCCCTCTGCTGGGCAAAAAAAAGGCAATTCGTTTTTTATAGGGCATATGTTTATGTACACTGTAAAAACTAAAGGTGCCTCAGGTATCCTTTTTGAGTACTCCAGGAACCTTAAAATGTATTTTAAGTGCCTCAAAGCTCTTTTTCTCATAATATGGTTCCTGGAGGAACCATTAGAGTCTTTGCAGTTCGTGCAGGAACTCATGGGATCCTCGAAGCACTTTGTTCCCAGTTCTGAGGTTCTGGAGTCACCCTTTCATTACACTGAGACCTCAAAGTGCTCTGAAGGTTCCTGGAGGAACTCACATTTTAAAAAAGGGTTACTGTAAGCTCTGTTAACATTAAAGTGGTTCCTGGAAGATCTCACTTGTAAAAGCCAGCATCTGGAAGAACCAAGAGATTCATGTGACAAAAATGAAATTTGACTGATTATTATTATTATTAATAATTACTTTTGAGGAATGTGATGGAACAATGACTTTTGTGGCACTTTCCATGTGAAAAAAAACTAAATGTAAAAATCTTCACACTTGTTTCTGTCAAAACATAAATAAATAAATAAATAAAATAGTTTTATTGAAATAGGCTAAATGTTAAATCATTTGAAGGTGGATAGTTTACCTTGAAACTTTAAAGCAAACATTAAAAATATGATTGAACTAAATATGACTCATTACGCATTAGCTACTTTAATAAAAAAAAAAATATTCTAATTATAACAATCGGTACAATAGTAATATTTAGAGTTTTTTTTTTATTTGCCTAATAAAATAAGTTTAAATTATTCAGAAATAATTTTTCAGCTGTTGTCAAGAAGAAAATGCATGAGGTTTGGACGCGTCCTCGCGCTCCTACTGTTTGCTCACGCGCGCGTGCGTGGAAGAGCGATTTCAAATACAAAGAAGTAACGGCTCCAAGCTCCATTCATCAAGAAGAGAGTCAGAAACAACCGCTGCGCAAGGTGAGTAAAGACTCCGAAATAAATACACAGGTTTATTATTTGTATACTAATTCCCACACTGACACAATAGACTGTATGTTTTTTTTTTTTTTTTTTTGTATGTTTGTTTTAACCATTAATTTAATAGCCGCGATGCTTACGAGTCTAATGCACTTTGTGGGACGAAATGAGGACCACAAACACAAGGTCACAAACAATAATTATTAGTTTGGTGTACGCATGATGTTTAAATGTTTATGTGTTTATTCATCGTTTACGTGTTTATGTGTTTATTCATTGTATACGGTATTTATATTCAGTCTCTTTTTTTCCCCCTACACAACTAAGAGAAAAACTGATGAAATTTATGAGGCACAAAACGAATAATTAATAACAAAAATCTTCCTTACAACATCCCATAATACTAAAACCACGATCACGTCTTCCGGTTTCCAACAGTCAGAAGAGGTGAGAACAAAAGTTTATTTATTACGTTTGAAATCTGGATATTTATCTTCGAAAAACGCATGGATTCGCTACAGGGGGCCTTTATTTACCCGCCTGGAGCCATGTGAGGGACATTTTTTTACAGATGCACGCACTTTATTTAATGTCTTCTGAACAAACACCACTTACCTAAATTGATAGGCTTGGAAGAGCAAGAACAATATTTAATATAGCTACAATTGGATTATTCTGAAAGAAGAAAGTCTGATACGCCTAGAATGCTTCGAGGGTGAGTAGATGGATGAATTTTCATTCGGGTGAACTAACCCTTTAAGTTTTGGTTAAACAAGGGACATTTTTTCTTGCATAATAACACATCGCATCTTTAGCAATGCATTTTCAATGTATTTTCAGGGACTTTATATGATCTCGAGACCAATTAGTACTACATATGCAGTGTAATTAAAGCATATTTCGCATCATGTTTGTAGTGTCATAAAGTGTCGCGTGTTTATGCAAAGTAGAATGTTATTTTGTTTGAACAATGTCAGAAGCTTTTTCTACTTTGTCCCCTGTAATAAGCATGCAATGGAAATGTGGATGACTAGGTTTGATGTGGCAAAGTCTGTGTATCTGATATTGAACATTCTTCACAGGAACTTTGTACATTTTTTGATTTTTTTTTGATTTTGCATTAAGTCATTTTATTGTTACAGGCCCAGGAGGACAGGAAAGTTTCTGTCAAACAAATGAACTGTATAGTAATGCCAGCTGTGCATGCTTCTGTTTGTGAGGTTTGGTTAGCAGTGACTGAAACACAGTTTGCTGCTCAGCAAAGGCTTTTTTTTACAGCTGGCACTACAGTACAATTCATTTGTTTGACAGAAACTTTCCTTAATAAATCTTTATCTGACCAAGATCTTCTGTGCTCCAAGTCACTCACAAATCTTTTGACAGTTCAATAATTATTTGTAAGTTTGGGCACCCCTTGCAGAATCTGGGAAAATATGAGTAATTTTCAAAAAATAAGAGAGATCATACTAAATGCATGTTATTTTTTATATAGTACTGTCCTGAGTAAGATATTGTACATAAAAGATATTAACATTTAGTCCACAAGACAAAAAAAATGCTGAAATTATTAAAATAACCCCACTCAAAAGTTTGGGAACCCTTGGTTCTTAATACTGTGTTCTGTTACCTGATGATCCTCGACTGTCTTTCTGTTTTGTGATGGTTGTGCATGAGTCCCTTGTTTGTTCTGAACAGTTAAACTGAGCAGCGTTCTTCAGAAAAATCTTTAAGGTCCTGCAGATTCTTCAGTTTTCCAACATCTTTACATATTTGAACCCTTTCCAGCAGTGACTGTATGATTTTGTGATGCATCTTTTCACACTGAGGACATTTGAGGAACTCAAACACAACTATTTAAAAAGATTCAAACATTCACTGATGCTCCAGAAGGAAACAAGATGCATTAAGAGCTAGGGTGCCCAAACTTTCGATCCCCACTGTATATGTGTGTATATATATATATATATATATATATATATATATATGTGTGTGTGTGTGTGTGTGTGTGTGTGTGTGTGTGTGTGTGTGTGTGTGTGTGTGTACATATATATATATATATATATATATATATACACACACACACACACACACACACACACACACACACATATATATATATATATATATATATATATATATATATATATATAGTATATTACAAATAAAAATGTGGATTTGCCTCATATTTGAAGTGTGTCATTGATTCTGTTACTTTCCTGCTTAATACTGTGAAGCTTCTTTGAAATGGTCTCTACTGTATAAAGAGCTATAAAAATTGACAAAATGCTTTAGTCTTTATTTCTCTATGCAAGATTTTTTTATTTTATTTTATTATTTTTTTTATAAAGTATGAACTACAAATTTTGTGCGAGATTGGTAATTCTGCCTCCAGTCTCATTCTCCATGTAATCATTTTTTAAATTTTTCTCATGTAGGACATTGTGATGCCAGGGCTGGAGTGATCGGGCATGTCAGCTGTCTGCTGCGTGTGACCTAAAAGCAGCTGGAGCTGGAGAACTCCTTTATGGGATTTTGGGGGGATCTCAGCATTTAAAACACACACTGGTTTTGCTGTAGGACGGATCATTTCCAAGAGATTGTTTCCACAAAGCCCACGTAGAGCCATCTGCAGATTCACAAAGAAAAGTCAATAAAGGGGCACAATCAGTATCAAAGTGAAATCAGTGAAAGTGCTGTGAAAATTTTGACATAAGGAACAGACCGGAATCTGTTTGCTGATATCTGTATTTTTTTTTTTTTTTTTTTTGGACCGTGCACAGCTGTGAGGGTTTTGTATATATGCAGTCTAGGTCAAGGTTTTTCCTTTCAGTTCAGCACATTCATTTTAGTTTTAGTTTTTAATAGAAATCAGTTGACAATGAACAAGACCTCTGAGCTTTCATCAGCTGCATTGAGCATGTTATGAATCAAATTGACTATCTCTCAACAGAGAAGAGTCTTCAACAAGGTGAATGTCAGTGAAAAGTCAATAGAACATGCATAAAGCTTATGTTTGTTTATTTGTAAAAATTAATTTAAGAAAATTAAGCCTTTCATTTTTTTTTCTTTGTTTTTAAAGATGTACATTTTTTTAGGACATTGAAAAACATGTTTTCGTTACTGTAATGCATTTGGTTAATTTATTTATAATAAATATGTCTGTAATTTATATTTAAACAATTTAACTACCATAAAGTATACTGTAAGATATTTTATTTGTGACTTATTATTAATAGTGTTATTATTTGAATATTTTTGACACCACTACCGAAAAAAAACAATAATAACAACAAGTCTGTTATTATCAATTTGTCACCACTACCGAAAAAAAACAATAATAACAACAAGTCTGTTATTATCAATTCAATTCAAGTTTATTAATATGAATTGAATTGTTATTATCACATGAATTATTTATTGAACTTTTGTGTTCATGCTAAAATTGCTGTAAACCTTGAATGGCTTATTGCAGTATTTATTTATTGCATTTACAAGACTTTAATGCAGTGTTGCTATGTTCTTTTCTTCCTGATTTATATAATTTCATGCATGCTTCTTGTTGAATCACTAGGCTGCATTACAGGACTGATAGTTGTGCTGAACGAAAATGATGATGAAGTTACAATTCGTTTGCTGGTTTGAGTAGAATTGTATAAAAGCCTGCTTTCAGAGCAGATCATCAGCTGTCATTCAGAGTGAATTGAGCTCAAGGTTATTGAGTTGCTTGGTGTTTCTTCAAATGCAGTTTATCTGTGCCCTTGCCTCTCTTTATTTCTGTTTGCAAATCAAGTTTCTGTTTCCTCTCTATGTTTATGTTCATTTTTTTTATATATGAGGAATGTATGTTTTTATGTATGAGGAAACCTAAATGAATTAACTCATTTTACTCAGGCCATAAAATGAACAAGCGGTTGGCTTTCAATTTCAATTTCTTCCGATGAGTTCTGGCAAGCATCTTCATCTGCAGCAAACTCATCTACATTTTAGACGGCCTGAGGTTTGAGTGCATATTCAGCAGATGTTCTTGGGTGAAATATTCCTTTAATGTAATAAGCCCAAAGTACCCATGAAATATTCTTGACATTAAGGTTCAGATTGGCGGTTTGTTTCAGGCTCCCTGGTCCAGTATAGGAGCGTGTGGCGAGCAGTGGTGTCTGAAATGGCATTGGCGTTATTTATTGGACCTGGGCTCTATTCTGGACTCATTATGGGATGGGCTTGTTAGTGCTCAAATACACACTATGTCTGCTTTACTATACTAATACTGTTAAGCTATAAAAAGATAGAACTAGTTTGAGGATAAAAAGTCTCTTTTGCTTTATCTTATGTAAGTGTTGAACTGTGCAGTCGTAGTTATGCCCTTTATCTTAAATCTAGTCTAAATTGGGGCATTTTTGACAGTCGTCTCAGTAGAGATGTGTCGAATACGGAGTACGTGTCTCTAATTGTTGAGCTTGAGCTAATGAATTTATTCACATGTGTTATAATGAATGATGATCCAGTGCTGGAATTTCTCATGTTTTGCTGAGTGGCTGTTACTTTTAACCTCTCCCACGCTATCTATCAATAGATGTGCATGTATGTACATTTGGATATTGAATATTGATTGACAGGCTTAAACTGTATTTTGATAACAGGATTACAATAGAAAATAAAACAGCTCATATAGTATTTTGTTTGTCCCCTTGAGCAACATATTACTTTATTGTTCTGTCCCTATTTTATACCCTTTTGCAAAGTTCCTTGTAAATGCACTTTAATAATTGTAGCATCATGAAAGATTTAAACTGCCATGCATTGCTTGGCTTGCGTCTCTGCTGGCTGTGGTCAGTGTGATCGATAACCCCTGGGGAGTGTGCCTGAGCCGATCAGCAGAGGTGGGAAAACACCTCGCACAGGTGCTCGGGAGGCAAGCACAGTCATGCAAGACATCGACTTCTTCAAGATTTACCTTAGTCTTTGACCACTTCAGTTCAATGCGGCTTGAAATGACTCATCCGAAAAATGTTACAGGTCACATACAAGCTCGAAAGACAGTATCTGTGGATCATACTTGAGGAGAAGGACCTCTGGCCCAAACTGAGCAAAAATATGCAATTTGAATCAGTTGATGATATTTATATGGCCAAAATGTCAAATGAAATTCCTATTTTCATTACAGACTAATTACATAAAATGCATATGAATATCAATTTTTACTATATGTATCTTTCAATAAAAGGTCTTGGTATGATAGTATTTAAATGTTTAATTTTCAAAGCAACGTAGTTTCAAAACATATAATGCACTGAGAAATGGACAAATAAATGTTCATGTGTTACACCAACATGATTATTCAGAAAAACGAAGAATAGATAATTAAGTAAACCAAAGTTGCTTCAGTCCAGTAAAGGTTCATCACACGTTTGCAGTTTCAAGCCTCTTATTTGTTAAAAAAGTGGACGTTTAGTAGAGTGTAGTTAGGCCTTATATTAAACATGATACAGTTGGAGTTAATCATCCATGTAATATTAACCCAGAATATTCCTTTCCACTGAGTATAATAATCTGCAGGGAAAGCGGCCTGTCAATCTAAATGGCTTTAGCCTTGTAGCTCGTCTCATCTACTTCTGTCTAGAAGAGCTCGCGAATGATCAAGGGACACTTTTTATTCATATTAACGAGTCGCTGATAATGAGAGAACATCCTTTTGTCTTTAAGACCTCAAGAAGTGTCCACATGAGAGAGCTGGACAAGGCCAAATTTCCTGCACGCCAGATTGAGTCGTGTTCTCTTTGTCATCGTAATGAAAGATGGAATCTGAGAGGTGTGAGGCTGCAAATGAGAATCTGATGGCACAGAGCCGATTGAAGGACTTTTGTCTCTTATTATCGGGCAGGTCGTGAAGGTGTGGTGTTGCTGAGGGCCCCTGTGGACGGATTGGAGAAAGCATGGCAGCGACTGTCAAGGGCAGTGTCTGGGAAGATCGGTAATGGATATTACAAGTAAGACACTATTACAGTTTTTCTCGATTACTTAAACACATTTCTTGAAACTATGCTTCATATTCTTAAAACAGTAAACACAAATCCACAACATCTCACCCAATTACCCAAATATCCTCTTTTCAGGTCAAAATGAAGTTCTACACTCAAAACCATTCACTCTTGCTGAAAATCCAAACTATGCCCTCAGACATCACACACAAGCCCTCGAAAACACACACACACTACAACAAAGTCTTACACACTGGTGAGATACAGTAAATTCAAAACAGTACTACAAAAACTAAAAACAAAACCAGTAATAAGTCGTTGCTTGTGGTTCTCCCACTCAAGGAACATTTCACATGATGAACACACGTGTATACATTTCCACATTTTCTATTCCTTAATGTACTGCACAGTACAATAAACCAAACAACAACAAAAAATACTCTGCCCCAGCATCACACCTTTGGTCTGGGACAGACATCACAGGCTATACTGGCCCTAGCCAGGCAGCGAGGGTAAAATCCTCTTGCATGACCGATCCACCCATCACACATCAACTGTGATGTCTAGTCAGTCTTCTTCCATCCCATAGTCTCTGTGTCCTACACTAATAGAAGTACTGATTTCACAAAAGTATCTGTATTTAAGGCAATTTGATGCATGTGTTGTAACAGAATACAGCTCTCAAAAGTTACAGTAGAGTACCCCTACCTGAATGTTTCTATGATCTAGGCGAAAGTGAAGCAACTTAAGTTTGGCTGAACTCATTGCCCAGCCTCACTCATAGTCATACCATGGACAAGGACATGGTCAACTAGTGACTCGTCTCTTTGCCCCTCATCCTCTTCCTTCACCTCTTACTCCACTCCTTACTGCTCTTGCTCATCCTCTTCCTCCTCTTCCTCCTCTCTGGTGTCCTCGACATTTTCAATCACATCTCTGTGGATCCATTGTTCCAAAACTGAATGAACTGACTGGGGCTCTTTTATCTATCTATTAAAGTTTCTGACTGATGTTTGATACATTTTGACTCTTAGTGTTTCCACGTGGGCATCTGTGTGCTAATTGAGCTCAAGCTATGCTGACTTGAGTGAACAATATTGAATGCTAGTGCTTTCTAAATGACCACATGGTGTAAGCACTGAGAAATGTAGGGATTTGTGTGTAGAGTTTTGCAGTAAGAGTTCACCAAATCTGACTCATGTGTTAAAGCAGGGGAATAGTGATTATAGTTCAGCAAAATGGGTGTGCTTTCTGAAAAGATTTTTGTTTTAAAGCCTGCTTATACAGTAGTTAAGCAGTCGAGAAAAACTGTAATGTTATTCCTGCTAAGGGTCAAGGGTTATGTTCAAAGCCTTTAACGGTTAATTTAACTCTTTCTTTTTTCTGTTTTACACTACTGTTCAAACTTTTAGGCCGGGTAAGATTTTTTACAATATTTTTGGAAGAAGTCTTTTATGCTAAGTAAAACGTGAAATGATATAACACTTTTTTTTTTTTTCAAAGTGTTTTCTATTTGAATATATTTTCAATTGTAATTTATTCCTTTCATGCAAAGCAGAATTTTCAGCGTCATCTTTAGTCAAATTTAAATTACACATTTATTGGCCACCAGATTAAGAATTAGAATTGACAATTTACTCATTACTCATTAAAAAGTAACAAAGTCACTGTTAACTGGAGACAAATGTGGAGATTATGATTTAGTTTACTATATTTAATCATTTGTATTGAATATTGTTAATTCTAATTGAAAGTTTCCTTTTGTTTTTATTGGTTTCGAGGGGATTGGCTTCTTGGATTCCTGTAAAGATGTTCATCTGTCCAACTGCCTGTCGCTGGGCTCCAGTCAATCAGTTCGCAAGTCCGGAAATAATAAATGTTGATCCGTCATCAGTGGTGAGCAAATGCATGTATGCGGTGAGTATGAAGTTCCTGATGTTCTCGATTAGATGTTGTTCTTTTATTATTGTTTTCTGTTTGTGAGATGCATTTACATTCAGATTCAGTTTTCTGACTGCAAAAGTAAACACATTCAACACAGTGACACAATCTTGTATTATCACAGAGTCAAAGTTTAATTTCCTTCAAGTTGGATGAGATTTGAGGTCATCTAAAGTTACTTTTTTGGACAAAATTATCTAATGGTTATTATAGAACACCCCCTGATGTGAAAAGAAAGGGTATTGTTATATTGTCACCCACAAAAGAGTACAATTACTGTAATTACTGTCACAGGAAATTGCTCATTTATATTCGAGTGGAGACCTTAAATTAAGTGCTGTTACCTAATTAAAATAAAAAAAGGAAAAATTACCTAAAAGGGTGTTATTTTATGCAATGCACAAATGTATTTTTTTTTTTTAAATAAAAATCAAGACAGTTGACCTTAAAGTGATCCTTTCATACCAATACACTGAGCAAGTCTGTACATCTCAACAGAAACCTCATGCCAGTCGTCGATGTGACATATTGTAAACAAAGGACTGGATCTGAGATGTTCCTTAACTCACAGACACAGAACACAGGTTACATCACATCTGCCTTAATCCAGAACAAATAAAGAAATGCATTGTATTTTTTAATCATGACATGCTTTTTTCGTGAAAGCAGTAAAATAATTTTAATGCAATGCTCAATTATATCACTTAGATAAATCATTGGGAGATATGGCAAGTTAATCAGTTCAAGAACCCTGGTTATGCGACTGCAATGTGAGGCATGTGAAGAATTGCACCTTCGTTTGGCATGTGAAGAAATGTTAATGAGCAACTACATTAGCATTTCCTGAAATAAATACCAGTGCTTGTAAGAGAATAGTGTTACAGTTTTAGGTTTGAATTAGGTTTAGGTTTTATCAGAGCCAATTTAATCTCGATATTCATATAAAAACTTAGCAGATGTCACGTAATGTGATGTTGCCATGTCAAAGCAGCTATAGTGAAAATAAATTAAATTAGTCAGCCAAGTTAAAAACATTACAACCCCTTGAAAAGACTGTGTATTCTATATTTTTATTTGTGAAAAATTTAATATGGCATCTTACCTTATGTATATTTCACACTGGTCTTTGCCTGTGCAAAACATTGTTATGGTGTACTTTTAGTCTGTTGCTAGGGTATTCTGCATGGTTGCTAGGTGGTTACTTACTGGCCTGAATCAAAAGATTCTAGCCTATTCTCTGTATGTTGTTTCAGGCCTTTCTGTTTATAATATAAGTCTGTGGGAGTTTTTCATCACTTTTAATCATCCACCAGGGCATGAAAAAATGTACATTTGATAGCTTAACATGTACTAACATACATTGCACAGTTTGAGGTATAATGCATGCCTGAGTTATGCACCAAAGCTTGATTTTTCTGAAAGCCTTGCAAGCACCATTAAAATTTGAATGAAGATATCAATATATAAAAATGCACTGCAAGCACTGTAAAATTGTTAGGCAATGTAAAGTCTTTTCCACTTGCTTTATGAATACTGGGTATAGTTAGTCCACCTCTTCGGTAAAAGGACAGGGAAAAAGGGAAGAAGCTGGCAAACTACAGCTGGTACATTTATATCAGGAAAAAAACAGGCTCTCCAGAATCAGCTGGTCAAAGAAGAGTCAAGGGGAACCATCCATGGACATTTCAAACAATGATACCTCAGACACCACAGAGACAAATGTAAACAAAGACAAGAAACACTGGACTCCATCAGTGAATGTGACGGCATCCCTGACCCCCGTCAATGGGAACGTGCATTTGCCATGTGCTCTCAGAGTCAAGAACCATGTTGAACCATCTCAAGATGAAGGCAAAATGGACAGAGAAAATTAAAGTGACACATACTGTGACACGTACACATGACATTTCCATAATTCACAATTCAAAAAAATATGGGTCGGGTCTAGATGGTATACTTTGTTCCAAGAAATTCTCCTGAGAGTCACATTTTCAGCTACCAGGATTAAGGGTTAGGCGTAGGGTCGCTGGGGGACTCAAATAAACACAGTGTTTGAATGTCACGAAGACTTTTGTTAGAAGAAGGGTTACCATCTAGACACCCCCCAGGATGTAACATATCAATATAAGCTAGAATCAACTGGAACCTTGTCTTTTTGTCATTCTGATATTGTCTAGTATAAGTTATTTGTGGATTTAATCTCTAATTAATATAGATTTTTTTTAAGCGCTGCTCAATAAAATTTGTGATAAGCTGCTATGTAAAAAACTGTCAGTATTTTGTATCGACCATTTCCCCCTTCATTAGAAGTGGTTTGCTTTTTAATGAAGATGTGAATTATAGTTCCAAAGACAACCCACTTGACATTGTGTGAGGTTTTAGTGAGATTTCTTTCGCTCTCGTCTGCTTTATCCATCTGTTGTTTTGGTTGTTATGGTAATGAATGAAAAAGGGTGCATGTGGAGTCTGTTCTAAATGTACAGTCTCTGTGGTCTGCCTTGAGGAGTGATGCAGCCTTCCAGTTTAGAACTTGACCATTCCATTATCACTTATCCCATTGATTGATTTTTAGCATGGTATTTAAAAAGAAAATTTCATAAAGTCACACATCTTCCCATCCACAGTATTGTAGTGTTGTCACGGTACCAAAATTTCAGTATTCGGTACCGATACCAGTGAAAATCCACGGTTCTCGGTACCAATTTCGGTACCAAAGCAAAAACCAAAAATATGCTAATAAAAAAAAACCTGCACTTTTTATAACTAAAAATAAAACCAATGCCAATCTTTATACTTATTTACAAATGTGTTTAAAGTTTTTCTACAAGTAATATAATTATGAAAAACAGTAAACAAGTTTCAACCAAATTTAATTTGTCTTTTAATTAATGAAATTTAAACATTAAATTTTTTGGTAAATAAAGGGGATTTGCTATTAAAATTAAAAATTGTGTGATTTATTTTATTTATTTTTATTTTTATTGTTTTTCAACAGTAGTAGCAGTATCACATACATTCTACTAAATAATAGTAATATTTCTAGCACAATGCCTTTATGTAAAAATTAACTTTTATTTTGACGCACTACTTTTATTTTGACACTGGTTTTACTCAAAAGAAACGGTAAAATGCTTGTGAAGTGTCTCAGAACAGTTCTGGTGATGTTATTTATGTATTGATGTCCTTAATGAGATGGCAGATGCTGAAATTACTTTATTATTAGCGTCCCGCGCTTCAGTCTGTGTAGTAAACAAATCCGCACGTCTCTGCCATTCATTCATTCACACAGAGACGCGCAGAACATGCAGGATTCATATTTCAATAACTTAACTTTTATGGCTTAACCTTTATAGATAGTGGTCCATATGGAGATTTGATTAATTTATGCTAACTTTGACAAATTCCGTGACTGTCCATATTAAAATGTAAGATTCATTTTCATGTCTGGATTTTGAGATTCCGTCCGCGTTTTCTGCTTCGCGGAAGTCATCGTGCTGTATGCGCCAAGAACCAGGGTTTTACCGGGTCCTCGGTACCACCGGTACTTAAAGAAACCTGGTACCGTGACATTTAAATTTTTTTAGTACCGACTTTGACAACACTAGTATATTGCGCTTCTTTTGTTGTCTCAGTTGGCATATCAGTCGTCTACTGTATCGACCTGGTTGGGCAGCAGCAGAGGCAGGTCAATCCCAGCATGTTCTGCATCGAGAAGGTTAACAGCGTCTGTAGCCGTCGCCGGTAGTTGAGGCGGGTCGGACACAAGGGAGGGGGGTTCAGTGGGTAGTTGTGGCTCCCCTGAGTTGCGTAGAGAAAGGGAAAGTGGCAACGATGGCCTACGAGGGGCTTGAGATGAAGAACAGCAGGGTAGAAGCCGTGCCAAAGCCCTCTTGAAATCCCTCATGAACATTGGGTATATAATTGGGTTCATGGTGCTGTTACAGTAGCCCAGCCAGGTGATGGCATCGAAGAAGGAAGGTGGTACGCACTCACACACCGCCTAAATGTACAAAAGAAAAGGTCTTAGATCACAAAATCAATACATTATGTAGCTGAGACTCAAAATCAAAGAAGTGGAAAAGGTCAAAGATGTCTGGTTCGTCGGAAGAGGATGCCAGGGATGAAGAAAGGGAAATTAGGAGATAGGGATGCTATTCACACACCATATTGTGTGTGAAGGAGGGCTAGAGACAGGCTTGCCCAGAAGCAAATTGAGGGACACAGATGGGGGGATGGGATTGTTGAAAGCTCGAGAGCAGGATAAAGAATAATTGCACAACAAAATAGGAATCTTTGTCTTTGTCAGTTTATCATTAAATAATTAATTTGCCACCCATCCCCTTTTTTGTTACATGCTTGTTAAGGTCAAGGTAAGGTTCAATATGAGTGAGTTTTGCAGTCAACATGAATAAGGATGCTTCTTATGTTTGTTTTGTGGATTTACCTGTGCCATGTTGGTGATAAAAAAGGGAAGCCAGGCACTGAAGAAGAGACCCAGGAGTACTCCAAGGGTAAGACTGGCTTTCAGAGCTCTCTTCCTCTGCCTGTGTGCCAGTCTGCGCTCACTGTTCACCGACAACTGAGAGAAAGAAAAGAATATATTCATAGAGATTTCACAGTGATTCGCCCGCTGAGAGATGGGTAGTAATGTTACCTTGGCCTTGGGTAATTATTTATGTCTTTCCCTCTCTCAGATGAAAGCTCTTGAAAGTGAGTGCCTCACAAGGTCTGAATAGTTCTATAGTTCCCATTTCGCCCTTCCTCATCTTCAAATGCCTTTATTGGCACTCCGACACCCTCATTTTGTCACTCATTACTTTCTGTTCCAGTCCTTCAAATTGAATTTTCCTTTTCCGCTACATATTTCAGCTTTCTTTTTGTGTTTAAGATGCAGGGAATTCTCTACACATTCTACACATGCTGTGTGAGTGTGTCAGTGATCACACAGCCTTCACTTTAATAGGCAGTGGGTGCACGAATGAACAGTAGGCCAATACAGTTGAAGAATGCATGCACTCCCAAGTTTCTTAGTTTGTCGGGAGTTCTCAGCAAGTTTTAAGATATAAGTTTTACAAATACACAAAGCAATACATTCACCAGAAATTGAATCTTATAACTCTATTCTAAGACTTTTACTTGAAGAATTGAATTCCTATCCCACTGTTTTCTCCGATTCAGAAATTCTCACCAGAGCTTGCCGCAACACGGGTGGCTCCTGATGGCTGTAGTCATCTCCATCCTGGATGGCATGACCAGGAGAAAGAGGATGAGATGGTTCGCCTGGTGAATGATGTGGGTAAGTAGGATGCATAAGAGCCTCCACTTGTCGTGCTTGTCTTCTGGCCGCCAACAGGATCCGGCAGTAAGTAAAACATATGGCTGTAGAAGGCAAGAAGAAGGTCAGAAAGGTCGCCACGAGGGCAAAAGGGAGAGTCACTCGCAGGCGGCACTGCATGGACAGCATCCCTGACGTGGTAAGGTGGAAATACGAAGAGGGGTAGAGGAAACTCAACTGCGAGACTGTGGCATTGGCGGTATAATTCTCGGAAAGGTCTTGTGTGCGACCAAGACTGTGCCAGTCCATCTTGATTGGCAGAAAGGACGTGAGGGCTGCCAACCCCCAAGCCCCACCTACCAAAAGCAAGGCACGAGGCGGAGTCATGTGCTGTTTGTATCGCAACGGAGAGATGATGAGGAGGTAGCGGTCCAGACTGATAACACACAAGTTGAGAATGGAGGCACTACAGCACATCACGTCGAAGCAAAGCCAGACGGGGCAGAATCCGGGCGCCAGCACCCAGGTCCCACACAGCACGTTGAGCATAGCAGGGGGCATCACGACCAAAGCCACCATCAAGTCTGACAGGAAGAGGGACACTAGGAAGCAATTGGAGGTGCAGCGCAGCGACCGATGTGCGAACACCAAGGCAATCAACAAAATGTTCCCACAAGCTGTCACCAGAATTATGAGGGACAGCATGACTGCGAGAAGCCAGGGACCGCTGCCACTAATGCTCCAGCCATCACCGATAGTACCACTGTCATTGAAGCTCCTGGGAACATTCCTGGCATCCACAACTGATGCTGTCTCTACTCGAGGGATAGGTGAGCTCATCATCGGAGAGTTGAATAGGACTGTGTGCGCTTCCTGTGGTCTCGATGAAGCGAACACACATCCAGTGTTTTTCAAGTGCATTGAGAGAGTGATGCTGAATGTGAAACAGTTGATCTGCGGGTCACCTCACTGAAATCTGATGCAGACCACCTCAGGTGGTGCGAAAAAGATCAAGATGTCCTGTTTAGAGTAATCCTTTCCATCTTTCCCCTGGCAAGGTTGGTGATTTCACTCCCTCTCTGTTCCTCAGTCACACGAGTGCAAGTATATTCAGCTGCCATCCCTCCATTTGTTAACGTGAGATGAGCAAAGCAATAAAATGACACATGTCGTTGTCAATAGTCTGGCTTCGTCAACGCTTAGCACCAGTATGAGCAATTCTGTGCCTGTCAGAGTATTTCAAAGCTACGTGTCATGATGACACTCTTTGGGGGAGGGCAACTGAGAGGTGGGCTTCGGTACAAGAGAGTGTGAGAGAAAGAAAGGGAGTGTCACAAGAGCAAGACCACTGTATAGATATTTTTAGACGAGTGAATTAAAAAACAAACTTATCTTGGTCCATTTCTCTCGGTTTGCTTTTTTAAATGCATATTTATGAGCTCAGTGTTCTTTATTCAGTAATTGTGTAACTGTAATTGAGTAAAAAGAAGCGGACAAATACACTAGAGGTAACTGTGTTGGCGGCTTTGCTGTTCCCTGCGCCCTCCTAATCCCCATATCGTCCACTTCAGGGTGTCTGTGGGATCCACACTCTGCTGCTGGGCATAAAGCATGTCTGAGTATGGCGACTTTATGCACATTCACAGCCAATTGTCATTCAGGGTTAATTAAGTCAAGTAATTAACATCTAAAAAAAGGCTTATGTAAATGTGAGATATGACAAAAAAAATTTTTATAAGATTGCTACCAAATGATTCAAATGTAATTTAACAAGACATTTCGTGTGTGCGTGAACACTTTTTCTTCTGTGCTTCACCGTGACTTTGATATTAGGTACCTCTACCAAATTTTTTTTTTTTTTTATGTTGATTGTCAAAACACAGACTACAATACAGGTTATACAACGATAATAGTGATCACATTAGAACTGAGAGGAAAAAAGGGTTTTGAAATGAAAGTTTATTCCAAGATGGAAAAAGCTGAAAAGATCTTCCTAAACGGTTGTACAGTTGTGTATACATCTGACAAAAGCAAAATATGATAGTTTTATAATCATTACAGCCAACATGCCTGCATTAATTCCCTGAAGCCTTAGTTCTGAACAAGGTCATGCATGAGAACTTATTTTGATATGTACTTTTACCTTTACGTAAAAACCAACATTACAATAGTGCAATCATAAGCATGCCAGATGAAAAAAAAAAAAAAGATATGCTTGTAATTTCACTATTGGAGACTGTCACGATGCCAACACTGCCCTGGACACAATGCAGGTTTGTGCAAATGTTTTGCATTGAGCAAAGTGCACTAGTTTAGCATGGTTGCCAAATATCACCTTGGCCTGTGTCAGAAGCTAGATGACAGCGTGGGATGCTATCTCTGGGGTTATAATAGAAGACTATGATTTTTGGAATGCATGTTACTGTAGGGACATTTTTTTTTTATAAAGTTTAAAAAAATAAATCACATTCAAATCATCCTTAGCAAACTTAAAAGCTCATTTTTTTTTATATTTTATTAAATAAACAGACTGTCCTGTACAAGAAGATGGATGTTATGGAGAAAGAAAGACAACCAGTCTGTTGTGTCAGGCTTTGAATACTGTATGAAAAGCAAGGCAGATGACAGAATCCATAACTGATGTGACTCTACTGCTCCTGAAAGAGACAAGAGAAAACAGGTCAGGATTTGAAATAGGGATGTCAACGATTAATCGATGATCGATTAATTGTCGATAAGAGATGCAATCGATTAAGGCTATCGATGGTCGGTTAACCGATTCAATGTTGGGCTGCGTGCGGCTCATGCGCACTCAACACGTGCGAGCGGCTGTGAGTGACGGTGACGATATATAAAAGCATCATCATTCATTCACAATGTACAAATTAAGCTTTTAATGTGATTTAAACTTTAAAGTACATTAAAATAGAAACAACATAAAAGTTCTTCAACATTAAATGCAATAGAAATGTAGTTACTAATCATTTCATCAGATAACTGTTTTATATCGTGCGCTTTGCAGGGCTGCGGGACACAGTGACAGGACAGGTAGTCTATTCATTCCTAAAACTTGTTAATTCATTCCTACGAATTATTAATGTGGCAATTGTCCATGTTTCATTAATTTTGTTCCCTAAATAACCCATGATTTAAGTGAAATAAGGGAACAAATTAATAAATCGAACAAATTCTTAATTCATGAAATCTTTAATTTCCCTTCCCATGTTTACCACAGTAAGAGATGCGAAAACAGTTATTAAAAGCGAAAGATAATAAAATAAACCTGGGAAATTAGAGGGTTAGACTATGAAGATTTAGGAAAAGAAACAATGCCTAAATATACTGAATTTGTGGAAATTCGTGACCAACCGGCAAACCAGAACAAAGCCGCGTAAATAAAGACTATGGGGTCCAAAAGCATGGTCGCGATCTAACATTTTCCAGTTAACCTATTAGTCCTCTAATAAACAAAGCTTTTATACCACACTTGTCATAATCAGATCTTATCATTTCTAAATAAATAATTGCTGGATTCAAAACAGCGATTAATAGGCGCTGTGACCGACACATTCCTGGAGCATTCACTGCTGTCACTAAACGGTGACGCCGAGCATCGTTCACAAGTTTCTGCATGGACCTGACTAGGGCACAGGTTCTAAGCCCTGGGACAAAATGGGTGCTTTAAGGAAAATTTATAGCCTACTAAGTAATAGGCCCAAAATAAAAATAACAATTTGTTTTCATGTTTTTTTTTTTTTTTAAATCGGCTATGCGGAATATATCCGACTTAAATAGGCTAATTAAGATTAACGGATTTAAAACAGAAGTGTGGGCGCGTTTTTGCTCATATGAAGAGGATCATCTTTTCCGTCTATATGCGAATGCGTGTTAAGTACAAGCCTAGTTTACATTATAAATAATAGTTTAAAATTCAAATACATTGCGAATATGGAAACATTTCGATTTGTGCCGAATGAGACATGAGCAATAACCTCCAAATAAATCTAGCCAAAGCCGCGCTCGCTCATCCTCGTCTGCACGCATGCACTGTCACGATCTAATGCGCTGTATGCCGGATTTTTAAAAATCTGACATTTTCTAGGACAGAATCCAGCAGGATCAAATTAATGTGAGCAACTGTGTTTTGGTGCAGCAGCGCCGATGTAGTTCACTTAATGTGCAGCGCAGTCACACGCGCTCCACATTTCGGATAATTTTATACAATAATGTCAGTTGAAAACATTGCAATTGTGCTTTAAAATACAACAACGAGCACCACAAAACCATTTAAAGAGGCGCGTTCAGCGTTCTCCGTGCGGGATTGGAAACTGTCTACAAAGTAAAATGACCTCAAAAGTATGGCGCAATCTATTCATTTTATCAAATGATCATAATCGCATCTATTCATTTTATAATCCTGCTACTAGCATTTTATTCAGACTAAAACCTCTTTAATTCAAGTGAGAAAGCGTTTTGTGTGTGTGTGTGGCTTTTGCACATCCTGTCATACCGCTGACTGCGTGCCTGCAATAGACGCATTTTGCAGTATTATGGTTAACGATTAATCGATTAATTGATCGTTAATTTAAACGACGATCGATCATGGAAATAATCGAAATTTGACATCCCTAATTTGAAACCTTTCAAATGATCTTTAAATGCCTTCAGTCAGAGAGTTTCCATGCATATAACCTTGTGTTAAAAGACACAAACCAATCAAATCTAATTTATATGGAAAAGCATGAATATGTCAATTTAAAAAACATTGGAATAACTAAATATAATTGAATATATAGATGAGCAAAAGCACATATTATATTATTTTATTTCAGCTTTTTGCAAAGGCCAATTTTCTTTTTCTTTATAATTGTAGTAAATTAACTCAAATGTAATAGCTATATAGGCACGCACGCACACACACACAATGTATTATTAATAATCAATCTAACAAGAATTATTGAATATTATATAATTGAATAGTCAAAACATCAGAACTGTACACATGTATTCAAACAAAATTAAGACGATTATTAAAAATATAAAAACTTTAAGATAAAAACAGAACAGAAAATATAAAAAGCTAATTCAAACAATAACAAAAACTTGAATAGTATCTTATTGACAACAGATTTTTGAATATACATTTTATAAATTATTCATTAAAAATGTATAAAATATTTTCATCCATTAACATTTAGGATAATTCTATGCATGTTTTTATAAATGAGCCCAAGCTCTCTAATGCAAACAAATATTTCAAGCACACAGAC
Source organism: Carassius gibelio (assembly GCF_023724105.1). Lineage (NCBI taxonomy): Eukaryota > Metazoa > Chordata > Actinopteri > Cypriniformes > Cyprinidae > Carassius > Carassius gibelio. The sequence continues at coordinate 21,059,498 of NC_068393.1, forward strand.
AAACTGCTTAGTGAGATTTGTTCAAGACGACACGTGAAATCCATAAAAACACAAACCTTAGCAACTTTACTCTGCAGTACATAATGTGACCTCAAGTCATTCTGGCAGTTAGAATAAGCCATGCCAAGACCCAGTCCTGTCCCAAACACAATGGGCCACGTCCGGCCTGCACAAACACATTTTCACATTAGCACAGATGAGGACTCATTCTAATAAATCTGGTTTAGACTAGGTATAATGTAATATACTTACGCTTGAAGAAAACAACAGAGAACACAATTCCTAGACCCAGACCGGTACCTATTAGACAAAAACATTATATTACAAAATTACCCAGCATGCCCATATTGTATCTGGCTAAAACTACTTTGATTACATGTTTAGGCAATATATTATTCCCCCAATAGCAATACATTATTCATCTTTTACTGATTCTCCCTCATTCTTTTTTTATTTTTCCCTTTCTAAAATAGCCTGCTGCTTATATAGACATTTAGATCATAAATTCAGACTAAGATCAGCCAGACATCATTTAACCACTGAGTTATAAAAATAATTTCAGTTTTAAGAAGTGTTTCGACATTGCATCAACTACTGATGAGCACATTAACTGCTATTTGAATTATCACTCAGTAGGTTATTTAAATTCTTATTCACATGTAATTTAGGGATTTCCAAACTTTTTTTTTTTTAATATGAACCTCTTTCATCTAATTTACTTGACAAACCCCTGAGATTTAAATATATATATATATATATATATATATATTTATAACTATGTATCACATTTGCATGTTACCGGTTCGCTGACGTTGATTAAATGTCACATGAAATGCAGGTAAACAATATTAATTGTTTTTACTTTGTGTTTTATATTGATGTTAATTTTAAAATGACTTATTTGTAATTTTATAAATCTTTAGCTTTTCATTAAACTCAAACAGGGAAACCTTGATGTAATATAATATTTAATGCACACTCTTTGTATATTTATATTAATATGGTTCAAGATTATATTTTAATCATCAAGTTAGTCTTATTATAGTACCTAAAATATAGTACCATAAAACGTTACTAGCTATAATTTGTCATGAAATTTGGAAGCAGTAATGGATTATCATTTGTAAGTAATCTACTCAGCTCTGAGAGTAGAAAAACAGTCCAAAAAACATAGATTTAAGAAATTACTTAATACTAAGACTTGCATAGATGAGTCATAGACGGTCCTAGGAGTAACTATAATTCACCTGACCTTTTTAATAGAACACACAATAATACCATAGTTCTCAAAGCCTTAAGAGCTTCTTTAAAAACACAATGGTATTTACAGTCGTCTATGTAGAGAGTTCACTAGGTTTAGCGCCGAACCCAGCGTGTGTGCGTCTTATCAGTGACCCGAGTGTCCTACACGTACGTGACTACGCGCCCTTAATCAAAGCTGATTATTACATCTAATGCATTCTTACCGAATTTAACAGCGCAGTCTGCGAGGCAGCGGTCCCACTTTTGCCCGAGCTCTTTCTCAGACATGATGTCAGCGGACGGCGGCGGTGAAACGGATGACTTTGGCTTGAAGGCTGTAGCGCAACTGTCATACTTTCCTTCTCCGGCAGTGGAGGAGTGTGTACGCGCTGCATAATAGCGCCATCTGCTGGACAGGCGGAGAAATAACGCTAGTGATCAACGCACGGATACAAAATACGTTTCAATTTTTTTTTTTTTGTGGGGGTTGGTTTATTTAAATAGCACTACTAAAGAAACCGGGTTGCCCACAGCGCTTTAAATAAAAACGATCGCACACATATTTACAAATGTACAATAAATATACAGGTAACCCACCCAGCACCAGACGTCATTTGGACGTCGTTTTCTGGTCTAAATCAAGTCGGCCCGTCATGGCCATCTTTTAGACCAAAAAGCGACGTTGAAAATTGGTCTTCATTTGGTCCGTCGGATTTGGTCCAAATTAAGCCCAAAAAGCGACGTTGAAAATTGGTCTTCGTTTGGTCCGTCGGATTTGGTCCAAATTAAGCCCAAAAAGCGACATTTAACGTCTTTTTTTTTTTTTTTTTTAATTTAGCCCAAAAATAGATGTAAATGGGCTTTAGTCCAAATTTAGCAGAAAAAAAAACTTTTATTTCGCACCACAAAGCCATTAACATAAACTAGTGAAGAAATTAGACATCATGTCTGATCGCACTGTTAAATATATTTAAATATATTTTGAAAACACTTGATGGTCACGCGCTGTACTGGAGTCACCATGGAAACGGGGCTCAGCTCAACCGTCAAGCAGCTGAACAGACGCTGTCTCTCATGGTTGTTTTCACTAATTTCAGGTAAGTTTAATCCCTAAATTACACAAATGTTACATAAAAGTGTCCCTGAAACTTTCTTTCATGTAAATGACACGCTTTCGTTGAAAATGTAGTTTATAGAAATGGTCAGTGTCTTCATGAAAAGTCCGTTAGCATCTCAACTGTAATGCTAACTACAAGAGGTAACTTTATGTGCATTTTTCACAATATATTTCGCCTACATCAGCATGAATCTGTAATTTTCTTATATATGTGTGTGTTTATATAATATTTTCATAATGTGTGTGTGTGTGTGTGTTTGTTTGCATGTTAGTTATTTTGATGTCCACACTGTAAGAGTATTAATCGATTAGTAAACCTAAAACTTTAAATTCTGTTATTATTCTTTTAATTTTTTTGTATAATCTGTAAATTAATTTTCTTTTCTGCATTTCACCTCTGCTATAGTTTATTTATAATAAACATGGCATTGTATAATAAATATTGTTGGCTTAGACAGATTGACAGAATGACAGATTGTTTATGTTCTAGATTCTTCCATGCTGATGGCCGTGCCTGTATCCAGCTGAAGAACATTTTTAGACATTATGAAACATATAACTAGTAAGTAATACCTCAGACATACACTATTATTCAAACGTTTAAGGGTCAGATTTATCATGTATTTACATTTACATTTATTCATTTAGCAGACTCTTTTATCCAAAGCGACTTACAGATTAAGACAGTGGAAGCAATCAAAAACAAGAGCAATGATATATAAGCAATGTTATAGTGCTATAACAAGTCTCAGTTAGCTTAACACGGTACACATAGCATGGGATTTTAAATAATATAATAAATAAAGAGAAAACAGAATTAAAAAAAAAGAGTAGAACAAGCTAGTTAGAGGTCTTTACTCGTACACACACACATACACACAATTGCATAATAAATGTAAAGAAAATATAATACAAAAAGATTAGAAAGGTAGTTAGATTTTTTTTAAGAATAGAATTAGAATAGTGAGTATTAAAGTTAGAGGATCAAATAAAGGTGGAAGAGAAATAGAAAATATTATTTAAAAATGTATTTAAAATAAATCTTTTATGCTCACCACTGCTGCATTTATTTGATTAAAATACAGTAAAATAGTAATATTTGAAATTACTAGGGGTGTCCTTGACTAAGGTTTTTCATAGTTGAATCAGAATTTTTGAATCTTGCCGATATTCGACTGATAGTCTAATCATATGTTTGGGGGCAGAATACATTGAGTCAAGTCTGACATTCGACAGTCATAATTACTGATCTTAACACACTGGTAAAATGTGTTATGAACACCTCGCAGATATAAACGGGGTAAATAATAGTTAATCATTGATGGATCTTTTCTATTTCAGAGACTGAAAATCATTGATAAACCACAAGGTAATTGTGAATAAACTTATTGCAAGAGGAATAATAAGAAGAAAAGAAAATGCATGTGTGATTTAATATTGCTTCTTATTTTTCAATGTTGAAACTTCTTTCTTCTCATCTTTGTGCATTTTCAGATGTTGTGCATATTTATGGATCAAATTATTTAACGTTGTTTAACTTTTTAACATTATAATATTGGTTGTCTTCTCTTTTTTCATAATTAAGCTCCAACCCCAGTTAAGCAGACCTGAGCAGCCGATCAAGGATCAGCAGAAACTCTGCAGAACGGTGCTCCTCCAGCCCAGGACTGGACACCAGTGTTGTAAGTCATTCTGTCTCTTTATAGTGAATGTTCAGAACATATTGCAGGAGATCTCAACATTGTCTCACAAGGTCCTTTTACATGCAGAGTTTTGCACCAACCTAGTGCAGTGCACCTGAACACATTAATCAAGGTCTTCAGTTTTGCTAACTATAAGTCACAGACAGGTGAGTGTGATCAGGTGTGGACGTAAACACTGGGTGTGTTTCACTCAGGTCCGTTGCTCAGTACTCAGTGGTGAAGGGCTGCCTCAATCACTATTTTCATTTTACGGTGCACTGATAATTCGCTATAAGAAAACACGTAATAGATTTTAAAACACAAACCAATAATATATTTCAGCATAAACATATCACTAGACAGGTAATGTCTAATCTAGTAAACATTTCCAATTAATTTATTAATTAAATCTTGCACATACATGTAATAAAGTATTCATCATAATGTGCTGTAAATAGCATTAAAGTAAGATATCAGTTTTATTGTTGTGCATTAATGTCAGTAGTGATGTTGTACAATGAGGACAGAGATAGTCACCAGTGTATAGTGAGCCACAGTGCTTACCAGTACCTACATTTGTGTACACAATATATTCACAACTTGGCAAACTGTGAAGCTGATTGAGACGTAAACTCTGCATGACAGTGGACCTTAATCCAAGCATATGTCTCTGTACTAAAGTAATGGGAGTTACCAGATCAGGGTGTTTTTAGACCATGATACCTGATTGGCTGACATCATAGTGACGGTAGGTTTAGGGTGGGGTTTAGGTAAGGGGGATCATTTTGATTGCATGATTTAGAAACACCCAGCAGTTTGAAAACACCCACAAAGTCATAAACGCCCACTTTTACTCTGCAGAGACCTAAGTCTCACCTTAATGGCCAGAGCTGACAACCCCTGACATACTGATTAGTTAATAATCCCTCATAAAGAATGAGTACACTTTAATTTGTACATTTTGGACAAACATTGTTTTTTTTATTATTAATTTACATTTTAGTTACGGTTTTCTTTCTCACTTTAGATGCTGCAGAAAAAAGAGCGAGGCTAAAGCATTCAAAGTGGAAACATCTGCCGTGGCTCATTAATCCAGAATTGGGATGGAGGAAGGAGCAGAAGAAGCAGAAGATCAGAGATCAGGCAGAGATCTACTGGTGCCCCTGTGGGAACCCCATTTACCTAATGTGTTAGTTTAACCAAAGATTTTCCTCACTCACCTTTATGTTGTTCCAAACCAGACTTTTGTTCATCCTTGAAACATAAATGCGGAACTTTTTAATGAAATCTGAGATTATTTTCTTTATATAAAATAACACATTCACACAAGCACCATGATGCATCAGTGTTGCATTGGCGTGAGAGCTGGCGCTTTTGGTGCTTTTGTGAAAATCCATTGGGGAGTCATAATTTCTGAATAGATTATTTTTGCTGTTGTTATTGTTTGTTTGTTTTTTTTTGTACACAAGGCATCTGTTAAAAAAATATCTTAATTTGTGTTCTGCACAAAAGGGTGTTATGGGTTTGGGGCAACATGAGGGTAAGTAATTAATGACAGAATTAAAATTTTTGGTTGTTCTAATGTGGTTATAATTGGTCATAGTTTATTTGTCTTGAAAAAATATATTTATACAGAAACATGGATTAATTTGATAAGTTTATAGTAAAGCCTTTTAAATTGATAAAAAAAAAAATCTAAATAAATACTACTCTTTTGCAAGGTCTATTAAAAAAATATGGACAAATGTAATGGTTTCCACAAAATATTTGGCAGCACAACGGTTTTAAACTGATAATAATCAGAAATGTTTCTTGAGCAGCAAATCAGTATATTATAATGATTTCTGAAGATCATGTAATACTGAAGACTGAAGTAATTGTGTTAAAAATTTCAGTTTACAGGCATAAATTACATTCTACAATGCATCCACATAGAAAACAATTATTTCTGTAGTTATATTTCACAATATTACAGTTTTTACGGTCTGTTTAATCAAAAGAAGCTTAAGATGTGATCAAGATTTTACATGAAAGATGTAATGTGTCAATAAATGTGTCAATATACTGTGAATTGTCTTATTTTCACTAATTAGGAATATGACAAATAATTCATGGTTGTAATTAGGTCTGGAAAAGACGTCTTTTCACCGTTCACTATTCAACCACATTTAAACGTAATTTGGACGTCTATTTATAGACGTCTTTTTGACGACATGAAAAAGACGTCGTTTCACCTTTCACTTTTCAACTAAATTTTAACGTTGTTTAGACGACTGCCAATGACGTCTTTTCGACGTCTTTTCAACGAGTTTTTGCTGGGTGGGAAGGCAGTATTATGGACAATTAACATTTAAAATACTAAGTGTACTATGAACATACTCTACAGATGGATTATGTAAAAGTGTATGTAGTTTCTGCTTATAGTGTGCATACAGATTTACAGAATCCATCTGTATAGCATGTTCATAGTACACCTATCTGTATATCATGCTAATAGACTATGTTTGACAGGTGCAATATTTGAAAATCGAAAATTATTAATTTATTTTTTAAATTACATTTATATCTGAATATATGTCAGAGCGGGAACATTTGAATCAGTTCGGGTCAGTTCAAAGTGGGTTCGCGAATCATTTGAGTCAGTTTGGGAGTTCGGAGCAGGATCGCGAATCATTTGAGTCAGTTTGGGGATCGCATCATTTGAATCAGTTCGGGAGTTCGTAGCGGGATAGCGAATCATTTGAGTCAGTTTGGGAGTTCGGAGCAGGATCGCGAATCATTTGAGTCAGTTTGGGGATCGCAAATCATTTGAATCAGTTCGGGAGTTCGGAGCGAATTCGCGGATCATTTGAATCAATTAGAGAGTTCATAGCGGGTTCGCGAATCATTTGAGTCAGTTTGGGAATTCGGAGCGGGATCGCGAATCATTTGAATCAGTTCGGGAGTTCGGAGCGGGATCGCGAATCATTTGAGTCAGTGCGGGAGTTCGGAGCGGGTTTGCAAATCATTTGAGTCAGTTTGGGGATCGCAAATCATTTGAATCAGTTCGGGAGTTCGGAGCGGGATCGCAAATCATTGAGTCAGTTCGGGAGTTCGGAGCGGGATCGCAAATCATTTGAGTCAGTTCGGGAGTTCGGAGCGGGATCACGAATCATTTGAATCAATTTATTTTACATTTGTAACATATTGTAGATCTGCATATTCCGTACTTACTGCTTATGGCACTTGTGGTAAGATGCTAACTGCATTTCGTTGCCTTACCTTACATGTGCAATGACAATAAAGTTGAATCTAATCTAATCTAAAATATTTAGCAATCAAACAAATACATATACTACTGTATAAATAAACTGTACCAACTCCAAAATAAGCTTTTAGTAGATTTAATGGAATTTTGCATCGTTCAATACTACACTGAAATCCAAGCATATTAATTATAGCTTTCTAACCAACGCTGAAAAATGTTTTAATAGTATTTTTTAAATGTAAACATAACTTTAATATAATGATAATTTCAAGTATCACAAAAGATATAAATACTGTAAGTAATTTTAATAGTAATTTAATAGTAAGGGTAAAATATAATTACTGGAAAGTTTCATTAAACATTAATTATAGATTAATAATCAGACAATTAAAGTATTACAAATTATATAAAAAATGATATCCCTTTAGTTTATTTTACATGTAAATAGAATATTAATACATATTTATTGAAATAAAATGTCACACTGTATGATGGATTCTAGGTTTCAGAATTTTTTTTTACATTTAATATCATGCTTTAAAATATATCACATAAATATCAACCTGCAGATAAAACATAAAACTTATCACATTTAAACATGAATAACTGTATTTTATTTTACATATTGTGTTATACAAAATAACAACTGCAGTACATATGATTGCTTTCCTGAGATGAAAATTAGTTAACAGGCCTGTAATAATCGGTTTTCACAAATATACATTGTACTCCAAACACAATTTAATCATGTGAGCTAAAAATACCTATAATCCTGCTTAGGCTAAATCAAAAAGACAAAATTCTAATTTTAAAAAACGTTTTATTTTTTTGGAAAATGCAAACAAAAAATACAGCCAGGACTGATCTATAATCCAAATTTATCTTAAGTTATTAAGCATCTATTATTAAAATAAAAACTAAAGAGGTGATGCATCTTTACTGAACAAAAACATTACCATCATTAATAACTCACATCAGAAAGTGCATCATCAGGCAGGAGGAAGTTAAACCCCGCCGGGACAGTCCAAATCAACACTAGAGATCCCGATACAGATACTGATGTCAGTGGACGCCAGGTCACCCGACATAGAAAATCGAAAGTAACATTTTCCTCTATTAGGGCTCTTGTTTCTTAGGGCTCTGAGCTGCCGTCTCAGCAGGGTTTGTCTCCTCTCTCTGTGGCTTCACAGAGATGTTGCTGATGGACAGCAGTCCCCTGAGCTCCTTGTTTTCAATCTGCATCAACAATAAGATGTGTTACATGAACATACAAAAACAGATATTCTAAGCCGATGTATTAAAATAAAGCCATTACTTCAAGCTGTGCCAATTGCTCTTTCACAGAGCAGAAGCGCTGGTCATCCACCTGCACAGCTCGACGCATTACTTGACCCATTTCACAGATCCGCTCCAACTGGGTTTGAACCTCCTGGAATAAAGGCTTATTTTAGGTTTCATCCTGCCTGGTTTCAGAATAACTTAAAGAAACTGATGCAAACTTTTAAAGGAACAGGTAGAGTTAACATGTAGAGTTTCGTTCTTCATCGGAACAGACTTTGGTCAATTTAGCATCATATTGCTTGCTCACTAATGGATGCTCTGCAGTGAATGGGTGCCGTCAGAATGAGAGTCCAAACAGCTGATAAAACCATCACAATAATCCACAAGTAATCCACATCACTCCAGTCCACCAGTTAATGTATTGTGAAGTGAAAATCTTGAGTGTTGCTGCTATCTAAAATACGAGGCCTCTATCCAAAATATTTCTTTCTTCAGTTAAAAAGTCATCTTGTCTGAATCAGGAGAGAAATATGCACAGATCAAGCACCAGGCCAAAACCGTTTTAACCTGTTAAATGTCACCCCGTCCCGTATACGGGACACCTACGTTGACTATACTATATTACAATCAAATCTAATCTAATCTTGACAAACTATATATCGTTGGAAAGGTCTAAGACTCCCAAATATATATTATACCAATATTTTTTGTTAAAAATTATGTAGGAAAAGTAATAGATGAATTTATGACAAGAGTGCACACTCAAAAATCTACATTACAAAAGGAGCTTTGACCTTTGTTTAAAAATAATACTTCCTCGTTGCCTTTTTCTCTATCACATTTTAGGAATCATCAGAAGTTATATATCACTTGAAAACATAAAATCTCAAAATTCATCCTTTAAAACCCATTTTAAAATCAGACATTGCATTACCATGTAAATGGCACATCAAAATCATGTTACAAAATGTTTTCAGTCATGAATTATAAAAATTTAGGTTTGTATCATGCACATTCAAGTCTATCTTCAAAAACGTGAGTGACAGTTAACAGGTTAAACAAAAATGTGAGTGAATTTTGATGTGAGAGGACAACAAAGGATGCACTTTTTCACTGGAGGAAGCGTTATTATGGATTATGAATTAATTTGCCAGAAGCGACAATTTGAAGTTAAAACACCGTAATGATGGATTTGTTTCTTACAAACACTCAAGATTTTCACAATATATTAACTGATGGACTGGAGAGGTGTGGATTATTTGTGGATTGTGTTTTTTTAATCAACTGTTTAGACTCTCATTCTGATGGCACCCATTCACTGCAGAGGATCCACTGGTGAGCAAGCGATGGAATGCTACATTTCTCCAAACCTGTTCTGATGAAGAAACAAACTCATCTACATCCTTGATGGCCTGAGAGTGAGTACATTTACAACAAATCCTCATTTCTGGATGAACTATTTTATTAAGAAAGCAAAGGTCTAGCTGGCACCTTAGCTTGATCCTTGTGAAGGCTAAGCACAGGTTTGGCATCAATCTCTTTCTTTTCCATCATCAGCTGAAGCATCTGTTTTCGGTATCGGCCCATGATCAGCTCTAAGGCGTACTGGTGCTCCTCCAGAGAGATGCACAGCTCTGTGAACAGCACAAAGAGTCGAATCAGGGATTCATTCTACAAATGCGAGACACTTTGAAGAAACTCACACCGCCTTGCCTCTGTTCTCCTGCTGGAGGTCTTTGATTTGGGTGTTCTCCTGGGTCAGCAGGACGTGAGGTTTGTATCTGGACAGCTCCTGATACTCTGTGCTTTCCTCCATGTTCTACATACAGGAAAAACAGAAATTCATAATGGGTGATAACTGGTTATTCTTCATTAGTCATCAGACGCATCACATAGAACTTAAACAACTAAACTGACAAATAATTTGATTATCAATTAATTCAGGCTGCACGTTATGTGTCTATCTATATATGTTTTTATGGGATTAATAATAATTGATAACAAATTTGATTATCAATTAATAATAATAAAAAAACAAAAATCACACACACATACACACACAATAAGAACATAAGTCTAGTTCTCCAAAAATTAGATCAAAATTACGTGAGTTTGTTAAAAACAAGAAAGATAGATTGTAGTCAATGGAGTAAGAAAAATAATCTGTTGAAAGATGTTTTGTCACTAAATGTATCTTAATTTGGGAATATGTATATATTTGTAACGTTACTGGATATGTAAATACATACAGTATATATTTTGAAAATATTTACATGTATGTACATTTATATATTTATATTATTATATTTTATATTATACATAAATATATTTAATATATAAACAAACAAACAAAAAAAAAAAATATATATATATATACATAATAAATATACACTATACACTCATATATTATGTTAACAAACAAAAAAATATTTTGGATGTGATTAATTGCGATTAATTATTTGACAGCACTTTATTCTAGTAATATTTCGACTTTATTCTCGTAGTATTTCGAGTTCATTCTCGTAGTGTTACGACTTTATTCTGGAAACACTTCGACTTCATTCACTTCAATTTTAGAATTTTTTTTTTTTTTCAACGCGGCACTAAAACGCCGTCGTACTTAAGAGGTCATATGTGTGCTCTGTAGGGTGTTCATATCATGCCTTGTCAGGGAGAGTGATTCCAACCTCCTTCATGCTGTGGATCTTGTGGTTGAGGACGCTCGACTGCTCGATGAGAGTCTCTGCGGCCGTGTCGTGCTCCTTCAGCCGCTCCAGCAGCGTTCGCGCGTCGCCCAGCACCTTCTCTATCGAACACATCTCCACCTTCACCTCCACAAACACACTCAAACTACAGCGCTGCTCTCAGCGAGCCTGATGCTAACAGTCCAACTAGAAGATGTTGAGATATATTACATATCTACTTTCTTATATCAATCACAAAAGGCAAACATAGTAAGAAAGTCGATTAAAGAAAGCTGTCAAGTGAAGTAACTTCCTGTGCTAGACAACGTCAAATGCGTCAACTGTTTTGTACGTAACGTTACAGGAAAGATGTTTTCAAAATAAAAGCCTGAAAGAAAATAAATAAATAAATCATTAAAAGTACCCGAATTATTATGAATATTATTTTTATTATTATTCTGCAAATAGCTTAGAAATTTGTCTTTGTATAATAAAATGGGAAAGAATAAATTATTTTAACATCTAACAAAGGATACGCTTCGCCTTGATTTGCAAAAAATAAAAGCACCGTTTGGGTAAAAAAAAGTATTCAAATTATTTATAATAAAATTATAATAATAAAATTGATAAAAATATATCTATCGTCTATACAGACCTTCCAACACTAGCACTCTCTATTCTTTTTAATGCTTTTATTATAAAACACTTGACCCTCAAACACTAGCATCTAGAACTCTCTATTCTATTGTTTTATTTTTATTTATTATAAAAATACCCTCTAACACTAGCGTTATTTACTCATTTTATATTCTATTTACTTGTTTTCTTTTTATCTATTATAAAAAATGGACCCTCTAACACTCTAGCGTTCCCTATTCTTTTTCTATTCAGTCTACTTTTTTTCTAATTTAATATATATTACAAATTACAGAACGAGGTGTTTACACTTCTGTTGAACTATCCTACAATTAGCTTAGCTTATGTCTCTGCATACTAAGATGGGATGGAATAAAGTATTTCAACATCTAACAAATGACACACTTTTTCACATTTAACTATATATGCTTTGTCACAGTAATAAACCCATGGTGGACTGTAATTTAGAGATGATTATTGAAAAATTATCTTCGCCATACAGATTGCATTATCTTGCAATAACCGTAAAATAAACTTTTGGTCTGTACTGTGTGTGTGTGTGTATGTGTGTGTGTGTGTGTGTGTGTGTGTATATATATGTTTCTCTAAATTGATTCTGAATAATTCAGATTGCTTTCATTTATTTATTTAAAAAAATGTTGTGTATGTTGTCCATTGTTGATAGTTTTCATACTTAAGCTGTGAAAGGAACATTTTTAAGGGCTCAACACAGCTTTTATGATGCAGAAGCCACTTTAGTTTTTGATTCTGAATATATTATTCAGGTGTTTTGTTATTTATTTCAGAAATCCTTGCATTATTACAATATTCAGTTTGTGCTGGTCTGCTTCAATCAAAATAATGTTTAAAAATTACTTTCTGTTTTACTTTGTGTGACCATAACGCATAAAAGCGAATTAATGGCAACATTAAAGAAAGGTCTTTAAAAAAGTAACTAAAAGATGCTTTTAACAGTAATGCATTACTTTTTGGTGTAAGTAATCAATAAAGTAATTTAGTTACTTTTTGAATTAAATAATTAGTAACTGTAAAGTAATTAGCACAACACTGGTGATGTCATAACGTTCACCTTGCAGATTGAAAATGTTTCTTTTTTGAGACCCCAGGAGCCCAAATTCAGAATCATTTTAGTCATTTCGGAGTTCGGAGCGGGATCGCGAATCATTTGAGTCAGTTCGGGAGTTTGGAGCGGGATCGCGAATCATTTGAGTCAGTTCGGGAGTTTGGAGCGGGATCGCGAATCATTTGAGTCAGTTCGGGATTTCGGAGCGGGTTCGCAAATCATTTGAGTCAGTTTGGGGACCGCGAATCATTTGAATCAGTTCGGCAGTTCGGAGCGGGTTCGCGAATCGTTTGTGTCAGTTTGGGAGTTCGGAGCGTGAATCGTTTGAGTCAGTTCGGGAGTTCGCAGCTGGTTCGCGAATCATTTGAGTCAGTTTGGAAGTTTGGAGCAGGTTGGAGAATCATTTTAGTCAGTTTGTGGTTCGCGAATCATTTAAGTCAGTTCGGGAGTTCGTAGTGGGTTCGCGAATCATTTGAATCAGTTCGGGAGTTCGGAGCCTGAATCATTTGAGTCAGTTCCATTTGACAGTAACTAATACTGTAACACATTACTTTTTAAATAAATTAACTTACCGTTACCATTATGCAATGTCCGTTACTTTTTTAAAATAAATTAATTTTGATTGAAGTGCAGCCTAACCTGTTTGCAGCAGCGACGCATTGTAGGATTGGTGGATGCCATAGACAGTAAAAGAAATGGACACAGCGACCCCATTGGAACTCAACTGAGACAATTGAAGCCCATTTTTAGCATTTTTTAGCACTTCCGTTTCTGACGCGCAGACTCAAACGAAGCTTGAGGACATCAGCGACCTGTCTGACAGATGTAAATGTTCTAGTAGCTGTGCGTGCAAACTGTCATCGTTAATCTTGCAGAGACGGCGAGCTTGAGCGGGGAGTTCTTTGTCTTGAGTGAGCAGGAGTAAGTATTCTGATTTATTATTTTGTATAGTATTTTAAAATGTAACGCCAGTACGCCATATTAAGTTAATTGCCTGCGAGCTTCTCCACCTGTCTGTACGGTAATGCGACAGAGAGTCCCGTGGTTATGACGCAATCGTTAGCCTATTTTTTACAAAAACTGTTTCTACGGGGCCATAATGTAACATAGAAGGTAATGGAGCCCTTTATACATTGTCGTGTATGTTTAGAAATAAATAATGGACAAATGGAGTCTTTAAATGCCTCAGAAGTAAAGTTATTCGCTGTCAAAGTGACGCCAAAATGAATGGGAGTCAATGGGAATGCTAACGCAAGTGAAGTTCTGCTACAATATGGCAGCCCCCAGCCGACTTCAACTTCCGGTCGACTTCCTTGGGGCCTGGTGGATGCCAACCACTGTAAACACAAAGACGCACTGTGGGCGTGTTTCCGTTTATTCAAGTTATGTGTGGCAGTCATGGCGAGTCAAGGTGAGAGCAACACGAGTTTCTCAAAGTGGAAATGTGCTCATTATTTCACTTTAGTTGAGCATAAAGACAAAAACCTTTTAGTCAAATGTAAGCTGTGTCTTTCTGGTTTGAATGTCCTATCCTAGCCCACGAATTTCCAATCCGTGCACTCAGATTTTGTAAACCGTAGCCTCGGTTTTTGAATCAGTGATCTGTACCCACGAATTCATAATCTGCGTGCACACTTTCGCAATCGGAATGGGTCTACAGCAAAGTGTCTTAAGTGATTCTCTGTATGTTTTTCTCATACAGGTGAAACTGTTAAAAACATGCAGCCTGTCTCTACTGTGGAGTCGCCGGCTTTCAGTCAGCTCCTTGGCATGATAACATAGATTTCATTTTTAAACAGCTAAACAGCATATATATATATATATATATATATATATATATATATATATATATATATATATATATATATATATATATATATATATATATATATATATATATATACACCTTCTCATTCAAAGAGTTTTCTTTATTTTCATGAATATGAAAATTGTAGATCCACACTGAAGGCATCAAACTATGAATTAACACGTGGAATTATATATGGAATTATATACATAACAAAAAAAGTGTGAAACAACTGAAAATATGTCATATTGTAGGTTCTTCAAAGTAGCCACCTTTTGCTTTGATTACTGCTTTGCACACTCTTGGCATTCTCTTGATGAGCTTCAAGAGGTAGTCACCTGAAATGGTCTTCCAATAGTCTTGAAGGAGTTCCCCGAGAGATGTTTAGCACTTGTTGGCCCTTTTGCCTTCTGTCTGCGATCCAGCTCACCCCTAAACCATCTGGATTGGGTTCAGGTCCGGTGACTGTGGAGGCCAGGTCATCTGGCGCAGCACCCCATCACTCTCCTTCTTGCTCAAATAGCCCTTGATGCTGTGATGATGTGTGTGTATGTATATGTATGTTTTTCGAAATTGATTCTGAATATTTCAGATTGCTTTCATTTAGTTATTTCAAAATGTTTTGTGTATGTTGTCCATTGTTGATAGTTTTCATACTTAAGCTGTGAAAGGAACATTTTTAAGGGCTCAACACAGCTTTTATGATGCAGAAGCAACTTTAGTTTTTGATTCTGAATATATTATTCAGGTGTTTTGTTATTTATTTCAGAAATCCTTGTGATACAATATTCAGTTTGTGCTGGTCTGCCTCAATCAAAATAATGTTTAAAAATTACTTTCTGTTTTACTTTGTGTTTGTATAGACCATAACGCATAAAAGAGAATTAATGGGAACATTAAAGAAAGGTCTTTAAAAAAGTAACTTAAAAGTTACTTTTAACAGAAATGCATTACTTTTTGGTGTAAGTGATCAACAAAGTAATTGAGTTACTTTTTGAATTAAGTAACTAGTAACTGTACTATTTCTTAGTAACTAGCACAACACTGATAATATATGAATCGTACATTAAAGAAATCATGCAAACAGTTCAGAGGAGTCATCGTCACGTTACCAGCCCCATATTCGAACACACACAAAAAGAGAACAGAGAGAAAAGAGAACAATGGAATGTTACACATTTAAACCAAAGATCCACTTTTTTAAAAATCTAATGTTTGATTTGGGTGTTTGTGTAATTTGCTTTTTGTGTGTATCTGACCTGCAGAGCAGCCAACAGAATGCCACAGGAAATGGACACACTGAGTTCATTGTAATAGTGAGTCTTTTTCTTGCCGTTGGGCAGAATTCCACATGTCTCCTTAAACACTAGAATCAGATACAGAGCCACATCTAAACACTCCTTCACCCAGTTTGTCCTGTGAAAGACACCTTTACTTGTTTGTTATTTAGTAAATTAGAAAGTCATGAAATTCTTGAAATAAAATTAGCTATAGTAGAACAAACACACAAGGGGGCTCTAGTAACACAGCTATTAAAACATAGTGTAATTATTATAATAATTATCAAATATAATATCTAAATTTATCTGTAGATCCTACCAAAAATCCCTATATAATAATAATAATTATTATTAATACTATTATGTGACCTCTTAACTGTTTGAAACAATCTCAACCATGGTTAAAAAAAAAAATAACCACAAGGGGGCACTAATGTCATAGCTAAGTTTTAGTCAACACATTTTTATTATGTCTGTAATTGTTATATTCAATTTATTAATGCATAATAATTAAATTATATTAACACATAACACTAGTACATATTAATAGTACAGTAATAATACAACTAATACATTTTTTTATTTTTATTTTTTCTCTTTGAAACGCACCTCAGTTTCTTCAGGTCATGGAGCCACTTGTCTCCCATCCTTTGCATGTAGTTGATCTCCTCCTCCTCCTCAATGATCTCTCTGATCTTGTGTTTGACATCTGCATGAAAAAACTAATTCATCTACATTTTGGATGGCCTGAGGGTGAGTAAATATTTAATTTTTGACTTAAATATATATATATATTTATATATATATATATATATATATATATATATATATATATATATATATATATATATATATATATATATACTCTCTACTCTCTGTCTTTTGTTTTTAATATGTTTGAATATGTAATCTAATGGAAGAACATTGTCATATATGCAGAATATGATTGTATATATGCAATAATGAAACAAAATATTAACAATATATAAACAACGCATATGAACATACATTAAAGCGCTATTTTAAAAGTGTAATAGAGCATGTTGCAACCTTTGCATTCGGTTCAAAACTCTTTCCCAGCATAGAGTTCTTACCTTCTTTGAGATCTCAAACTTTAAGATCTCTTAAAAAGTTCTGCATCACACTTGACATGGTGCCCTCTTCAAAGACATCTTCACATAAATGCTGTTGTGTGGAGGTCACAGTTGCTTTCCACTCTTGTGCTGCTGACTCCAACCATCCAGACATTTTTTCAAATCCAAATAATTTTACTGATCATGTGCTTTACTGTTTTGCATACTGGAGTACTTTTGTATAGTTTATTAGTTTTGGTTGTGTGTGTGTGTACATATATATATATATATATATATATATGAGATGAGATGAACATGAGAACGAGACTTCATGAGAACATGAGATGACTTATGGTGGGTTTTGCAAATAAAATATTTTTGCAAACACTATTTAATAATGAAAACATTAAAATTAGAAAACATGTAGGCCTTTAGACTTGCCAGTGCATTCAAAAGTAAAGGATAAAGTCAAATTCCTGTCACTTACTCCTTAATATTACTAGTTTATGATGTGATCTAGTCAGTGCTTTAAGTGACCCAAAAGAGGTGCTGGTACTCTATTAAAGCCAAAAAAAAAAAAAAAAAAAAAAAAAATATATATATATATATATATATATATATATATATATATATATATATATATATATATATATATATATATATTCTGTGTTTTCTTTTTTTTTTTGATGACTCCCCTCATCCCCTGAGGTAACAACAACTATATTGAAGGCCTTTTATATACAGCAGTCAACAGGCAACCTTAATAATAAATCATTTTATTAGTTTGTGGATTTGCTTGAGCTAGAAAGAACTACTGAACATAAATAAAATGTGCAAAAGGATTTTGAAAAAATACCCTTAGAAAGAGCTACTGCATTACTGAATTCAAACTTCCAAACTGACTCAAATGATTCGCGAACCAGCTCTGAACTCCCTAACTGACTCAAATGAATCACGCTCCGAACTCCCGAACTGATTCAAATAATTCGCGATCCCCAAACTGACTCAAATGATTCGCGAATCCGTTTTGAACTCCCGAAATGACTCAAATGATTCGCGATCCCACTCCGAACTCCCGAACTGATTCAAATGATTCGCGATCCACAAACTGACTCAAATGATTCGCGAACCCGCTTTGAACTCCCGAACTGAGTCAAATGATTCGCGAACCCTATACGAACTCTCGAATTGATTCAAATGATCCGCGAAGCCGCTCCAAACTCCTGAATTGATTCAAATGATTTGCGATCCCCAAACTGACTCAATGATTCGTGAACCCCTCCGAAACCCCAAAATGACTCAAATGATTCGCGAACCCGCTCCGAACTCCCGAACTGACTCAAATGATTCGCGAACCCGCTCCGAACTCCCAAATTGGTTCAAATGATTCACGCTCCATACTCCGAAAGGAGGAATTAGGAAGCGTGCATTGTGAAGGGCGCTCTGAAAAGTGGCAGTGAAGGAAAAGGATTAAAACCGCTATTAAAACAGATGTCCAAATGAACGTACCAGTACGCTAAAAGCACGTTCTGGGCTCACGGAGAGGTGGCGGTATGCTCAAGAGCTATATTTGGAAGTGGCGGTACTGAGTACCACTGCGTACCGGCCCACTTAAAGCACTGGATCTAGTGATGGAGAGTACCGTTGTGTTTACTGTTGATTTCTGTATCATCCTGCGGATGCTTGTCCATCAATTGTCTGGCTTTCTGATCTGAACTCTCCTGCTTCGATATAGTCTCTCTTCTCTGGGAGCTTTTAAAGAGAAACCCGATAATCACACACAAAACCACCACGGAAACCGGAGTGACAGACAAAGACACCGCCGTGATGAACGAGTGAAGTCTGAGCAAGGAGTTTGACTCAAGTTCACTCAGCAGGAATGGATTCACTTTCTTTATTAAACAGCTCCCAGGGAACTTATACACACTAGTGCACGATTTGATTATCACACAGCAGTCATTCATATGATATATCTGTGATATTTATAATAGCCTAAGTATAAACTTAGTTTAGAGTTATGGTATTTTAATATTCATTTTTTCATATTAATTCAATAATAAATGTAAAAATAATTTAAAATTTTGTTGTTATTATTACTCAGTAATAACATTGAAATGCATTAACGGTGGGAATTTGACTCGTTTTATATGTCTTTGCAACATGTAACTGTTTTTATGAATCATTTATTTAATCGATTCATTCAAAGACGTTTATTCAGTTAATTTTTAAGGTTTTGTATATATTGTATATGCTTTTTAAATATTTAGTAGATTCAGCAATGATCAAGTGAAGTCTATGAATGAGTCAGTGAATCATTTACTCAAACGATTCATTCAAATACGTTGATTCAACCAGGAATAAATCACCAGCACTTGTCTGGTGTGTTCCTCGGATCCTGTCGATTGGATGTCAATTTTGCTGTGACTTCATTCGGTCATATTTTCATTGGCGGAGCAAATCAGACAGAGTAACAGCAGGCCTATCTAAATTTAAGTAACTTGACATGAACTTATTGTTTATTGAACCCGTCGAGATTTCATGATATTTTCGATATCAGCATGGATTGTCTATTAATCATATATCTTAATAAAATCAGCATGTTGTATAACATTATACAACAAAATATCAAATGTCGTAATAAAATCTGGTTATTATTCAAATATAATATGAATTGATTTAGAATTAATTAAATCAATATTACTTGTGTGTGTGTGTGTGTGTGTGTTTACACTGGTGTGTTTAGACTGCAAGAAATCCATCCCAAAGCAGCGATCAAGCAAAATATCAGAGTCACGACGCTGTTGACACGACATTTATTGATTTAATTGAAAATCGCTCTCACTCTCTCTTGCACTCACCATGATATTACAATGTATTCACATTTGAATGATGAGCTCAAAGTTAATTTAATGTTATCAATCATAATAGCAGATCAAAATAATAGTCCCTTCTCAGAGATGCATTTCATATCACAAAATGAAAATGCTCTGTCATTACTGCACTTTTTCCATGAATACATTTCCCCTGTGGAGACTAAAGAAATGCAATTGGCAATATTTATTCATGTAGGATCTATGTTCTCACACACTGATGGTCATTTAAAGGTCATGCAAAGGACATTTTGTAGTGGATGTTGTTCTGTTGTGGTTTTTATAATGGAAATCATCTCATTTGCGTCACTGTATGGTGTTTTTCTCACAGACATGACATAATCAAAACAGTGGTTTTGTGTCATTATAGAAAACAGTGAACATTTTAAAACATGCTGTTATTTTGATTGTTTTCTAGTTTTGGCTTGAACTTGACGCTTGACGTCTCAAAACCTCATTTGCGATAATTATATTTCAGTGTGAGGATAACAAGCATGTCTAACTCCCAGTTCTGTTTGAAAAGGGAGACGAATTTCTGCCTAGTCAGATTTCAGCATCACACATCTGTATCACAACCATTTCATGCTTTCCAGTCTCAGCATCACTCGAAGATGGAAATATGCATCCTGACTGAACCCAAGTAAGAGAAGTAAAAACTTTTTTTCATATTATAAATATCTAAACATATCTAAAATGATCAGTAAAAAGCAAGACATGAGCCACTCTTAATACTCCAATCTAGCATGAGCTAATTTGCAAGTTAAATGTCAAAGGTCTATTTTTAATCCCTAAACCATAGTTTGCACCTAATTGAATAGAAATTCCTATTCATTGCCACTTTATAGTCATGTTATTAACTGATACTTTGCCAAGTGCATTGGACTATAGAAACTCAAGGACATCAGTTCAGTGTGAAGTTTCTTCAACTATGTGCACCTTTGACCATTTGGACTTTTAGAAATAAAATAGAAAGCAAAATAAAAATGTTATGTTCCCACTATAACAGTCCAATGGTAGACACACAGTACATGATCAAAGGAGAATGCAGTGTCTTTTTTTAAAGCAATTTCCACCACAAAATGATTTATCGTGTTTTATAGGGCTTGATGGTTAATTTTTATACAATTTTTTTTTACATTTTAGTAATTTTGTTGTGTGTTTTTGTCAATTTCATCAATATAATAACCCTGGTGGAAATTATTTTAAAATTGGAAATGATTTAAAGCACTTCCATTTTTAGTTGTAATTACTTTTCAAATAAAATATCAGTCTCCTTTGTCTTGCTAAGGCTAAAAGCACTTTATTAGGGGTGGAATTGTTGGGAGTTTTAATCCAGGGGTCACCAAACTCAGTCCCGGAGGACCGTGTCCAGCAGCGGTTATCTCAGACCCTAATTTAACACACCCAAACCAGCTAATCAAGGTCTTACTAGGTACACTTGAAACTTCCAGGCAGGTGTGTTGAGGCAAGTTGGAGCTAAACTCTGCAGGACACCGGCCCTCCAGGACTGAATTTGGAGACCTCTTCTTTAACCTATAAAACATGTAAATGCAAATATTTTTTTTCACACAATAATAGATCTTCATAGTTTACTGAAAGTCTGGGTCTGGGACAAGGGTGAAATTATACAAATTTTTAAGAGAATGAACAAAAATAAATGACAGCTTATGTGTGACTTATTTACAAATAATAATAATAACCATACCTTGAAGCTGTAATTTGTACTTAGTAGTAGTAGTAGTAGTAGTGGAAGAGAATTATTTTGAGAGTGTAATAATAGTAGCAGAAGTGCTGGAACTGAAGGCTGCTGTAATGGCTATAAAGTGAATGGAGTCTGATAGCACTAGAGGTTTTCCAGGACTTACATGTCTCTAGAGACAAACTGTGTTTATTGGAGTGAAATAAACCAATTACAGTACACTAACACTATACACGCAGACACACAGTGTGATTGTGTATGTGTTCCTGGAGTGCTTTCAGGCCCGGTGTTGCTCCACAGATCTGGGTCAATGCGGGCAAGTTAAATATTAACCAATAAAAACACAAGTCTGCTTAAAATCTGTCGGCATCTACAAGTAAGATTTTCTTCAAAAATAAAACGAGAAGATTTTGCGGTTAACAATCACATGTTACCTATTTAAATTATTATTATTTTAAGCTCAATTCAACTTAAATGAGAGTATCTTGCTACTAAGATTATTGTAATTTTTTCATGTCTAGGTTTCTGTGTATCTTCAGATAAGATGGTGGGTAAAGATTTATTGGACTAATGTGCTTTTGAAAACTGCATTAAACTGCCAAAGATAGAAACTCATTCATTGTAAATCGATACATTTTTAATGATTCATGTTACAGCTTGTTTTGATGAATGAATGAAGGAATTCTTTCTTTGGGTCAGTTTTCGGAAATGCACAAATGCATGAATGAATATTCGGTCTTCATGATGGTTCTGGGAAATGCAGAAAGGAATGTGTATTTTAAATTCAACTGCATGTGGCATTTCAATCACTGATTGCATTGCCGGATATGGCAGATGCTACAATACTGTTTTCTCCTGTTCTCTAATAATAGCATGATAGATATGAGAGGGTTAGAGAAACGGATGAGACAAGAGCGGGGTGAAAGAAAAAGACATGCAAAGAGGACAACAGTGCAGGAAAAGAGCAACAGAGATTTCTGTAGGGAAACGAAGAGGGAGGACGTGCATGCTGACCAGTGCTTTATTTAGAGAATACATTCGCTGAAGAGAGTTAAACTGGGCTACTTCAGTCAGCCTACATCACATCTTAATATGATGCTAGTGGATGACAACAGCAGTGATGACAATCAAATTAGGCTCGTTACTTGCATAGAAACCCTGATACCCTTTCAGTCTAGATTGCTGATTGAGTGAAAAGGCATTTGAATGGATTGTGTTGCACATCTGGAGGGCACAGAGCCAGAGCACACGCCTGTCATTAGACATTCTCCTCACATGCAATTATGCCCCTCATGAACGCGCCTGCAGAAAGTGGGTCAGGAAATTTAAAGGGAAAGTGTCACTATAAAGCAATTTCATAGTCTCATGTGTTTGTTATGTTTCTGTGCTCTCTAACTAAGTCTGTATTGAAGAAACTGATATATGAATGACAATCACTGATTTTATGCTCTTAATTAACCCAAATAATCAATTACCAAAATATTTGGTATCTTTTAAGTGAATAGATCACCCCAAAATTAAAGAATCTGTAAATGTACTCACCATCAAAGATGTAGATAAGTTTGTTTTCCGGCCAAAATATGACTCCTCTATTCATAATTATTGAAGAATCATTTTGGGTGAACTATTCCTTTACAACAATCAAAATAAATTTGGAAAAGAGAATGAATATGTATTAGAATTATCGACAAATATTATGTAGGGAGGATTCATAAGAAGAACAAGACAAACGAGTCTTGTAGCAAGTAAGCGGATTAATGCATTTTCAGGACTAATGTGAAGTGTTCAGTAATGAGATGCAAATTTGTTACTAACTGACCCCAGAAAGTGTGGTTTTCTCAATGCACATCCACATAACATAAACCTTACATAGGGATGTTTGTAGTACGTGATACATATTTGATATAATGTCCATTTGTGTCAATAAAATTAAGTGACACTGAAGAACGTGTATTGTAACAGTTCAGACATTTTGCCTTTATTTGAAGTAGAACAGCACAAAAAAAACACACTTTACATATGAAAAAAAAAAAAAAAATTCAAAACACCCCAAATGGAGAAAGAGTCAATAAAAATTAATAAAAAGTTGTGCATTTAATATTTATAAGAGTAATACTTGTTATAATGTATAAAAAGACAAATAATCGCTTAAGCGATTAAAAACTTCCCATCATGCCAATAAAACATGCATAAATAAAGCTTTCGTACACTCAAATACATCTCTAACATTTTAGGAAACAAAAAGTAAATTAAATAAAAAAGAGATCAGCCTAAACCCTGAATTTTCTTCTCTGAGAGTCAAAACATACTTGAAAACACGCAAACCTCTTAAAATCCACAATGATATTTAGATGCAGGCTGACAGAAACGGATCATAAAAATATTAGATTCATCCAAAAGTATAAGATCAAGAGCGAATCTCTTTTTCTTTTTTTTTTTATACCCTTTTTCTTTCGGCCTGCAAAACACATTGTCCATCCACACTGTAGAGGGTTAAAAAGTTTAAACAGCACCATAGTTTCCCCCCTGGGTTCCTTGTTATACAACTTACACCATCAAACACAAATCTGACCCATGAGTATGACACTGAATGACACGAAGATTAAATGTTCTTTATAGAGAAACATAATATACATGTACCAATTTACACCGATAGCACTTTATAATGTGATCATATTCAGCCGATTTATATTCTTTGGCAGCCTCCGTGTAAAACCGTGTGAGAAAAGCAAATTAAAGCCTAGATTTTAACGATTTATGTGCCTTCAATAATGGCTTGAGTCAAACTAGATACGTCATCCAGCTCGATCATTAGATGAACACTAACCATCATCACAGTACAGTGTGTCTGTTAATAAGATCTATACTCTCTTGCAGCCCTTGTTGATTTATAGAAGTGTTCAAAACTCAGGCTATGTTCGCCATACTAGTATGTTATACTTTGCTACGAACTCAGCAGGACAGTGTGTATGCTACAATACATGAATGCATTTGCTAAAATATGCAGTGTATAGTTTAGAATACTATATTCCACAATGCAATGCACTCTATTCTACATTTTCAGGGTATTTAGTATGTACTGCACAGTAAATAGTATACTAGTATTTAAAGGAACAGTTCAAAGTAAATTATTCATACTTAGACCACCCAGGATATAAAGGAGCTTGTTTCTTCATCAGAACAGATTTGGAGAAATTTAGCATTACATCACAAGCTCACCAGTGGATCCTCTGCAGTGAATGGGTGCCGTCAAAATGAGAGTCCAAACAGCAAGCAATGGAGCAATTGTTTAAATATTTTGATGTATTTGTTTCTAACAAACACACAGGTTTTAATTTCACAAGATGTTAATTGATGGACTGGAACGGTATGGATTACTTGTGGATTACTGTGATGTTTTGGACTCTCATTCTGACGGCACCCATTCACTGCAGTGGATCCATTGGTGTGCAAGTGATGCAATGCTCTATTTCTCTAAATCCCAATGAAGAAACAAACTCATCTACATCTTGGGTTACATTTTAGGTGAACTATTCCTTTAATTCCGAAAATAGCCTCATTTCTTTACTTCCTGTAATCATATCCCACCAAAAATCTTTACAGTTTTATCACACCACAGTCATATTCACTTTATGAAAGTAGTTATTATAGCCACAGACCTTTCAAGAATAGTTCAGTGTTCTTGAAAGATTATAATTGTTATGAAAACCCCAGAATTATGATGGACAGACTGATATGTATTCTGTCCAATTATATGACATTAAACTGAACATTACCCACAGTTCATGAACCTAAATAATCCATTATGCTTGGCTCATGTACAGACTCTAGGGAAGAATAACGTTCGTGCAAATTCATGAATTTTAACTGGACAGATATTGGTGAATATCACTGCTTAACAACAAATACCAAAGATTTATGTAACTTTAGCATCTTTCCTTCAAGTAAAAATGAATTAATTAATAATTAAAAAAATTAAAATATATTTAATAAGCTTTATAAAATAGCGTTGTAGTCGGTTGCGGTTCATAAAAAAAGCTGTAATACTGAACCAAACCGTGTAATAATGTGTTGGGCCTGTAAGACCCTTAGAGAGGTTGAGGACAGGAACAGACTGTGTGAGATTGTTTGATTGTGTCCTGGATGAACTTTGCACTCTTGGATTTATTGTCTGATCTATGGATAATGGATGACTCAATTTAGGTGTCCTGAACAGAGTCAAGGTCCTTGGAAAATGAATGAGTATATTGATTCTGGAGCAGAAATGAATCCTGGGATAGCGAATCCTTGAGGGCTGTATGAGGTCAACTCTACGCTGAGTGATGGATTGTGGGACCTGTAGTTTAGGTCGCTGGATTGTCGTTGGCATTTTGGAGCACTTAAAAGCTTTTCTTCTGCGGAGCACTGAGTTTTCTCATTCCTCTTATCCTGCCGAGGAGCTCACGCACAAAGTCCTGGTGAAGAGAGAAAGACAGAAGGAGAGAGAGTGAGGCAGATTGTATGTCTCTTCTGCTCAATCTCGGTGTGTGTGAGTGTAAAGCCCGTGGCTGTAGGTCAGTAACAATGCTGTAAGGTCACTGATTTGCAGACTATGTGGGTGGTTTTGACAGCGGCGAGCACACATACTCAAACAAGAGCATATGCTACACTGTAAAAAAAGTCCGTAAAAATACAGTACAATATACCGTAATAATTTAAAGGAATTGTCCGTATTTTCTTTTTACAGTCGTTTCTCCGTTATTTTTAACTACGCTTTGCATTGTGGGTACAAGAAGCTCAGTCTACAATCGGCGCGAAACCAATGCTTTTGCTGGCGCCATTATTCACGGAGATACTCTCTGTCAAAATCTCATTTTAAAGTCGGATTTAGGATTTTGAGAATGGTTCCTACACTTCCTTTGTTAATTATTTTTTGTTAAATGTAACAAACTGTATCGTTAACTTTGTTGCTGCCTGGCTTGTTTGGCAAATGAATGTCGGAGCCGTTGCATTCAACATTTTCAGCATACCGTCACATCTTAACGTTAATTTACTCGACGTGGAGGTACGTGTTGCAGTGGTTGCAGTGCACTCTTTTAGTTTTATAAATAAAGGTTTATTACCTTTTTATTGTTGTTGATGCGGTGTAACGTGTTTGTTAATGAGCATGTCTAAAGCATCAGGCGTATTAATGTTTCTGAGGTGATAATTGAGCACCTGTGATAACATTAAATCTGAATTGCGGTACAACTGTGTTTAGAGCGCTTTATGCCTTCAACAGGAGCAGGCAGAGCAATTGTCAAGAAAAGAAGACGCCATTAACGTTACAACTTTTTATTTAAAAGAGATTATATGAGCAGAAGATCTGACAACACGGAGTTCTTCAAGGATAACGCACCTTTTCTGCCAAACGAGGTAGGTTTAGACATTTCATCGGCTTATTTATGTTAAACACACACACACACACGAAAAGTTAATTCTGTAACTTTACTGGCACCCTGTCTGTGAACGCACACACGTCATGCACGCACAGAGAATGGTGCTTCATACAAGTTCTCTCACTCTTACACAGACAAAAGCACGCACAAAATGTACATTTTTGGCGAGTGAGAGTCTCAAATAAGTTAATAAGTCTTGACTGATGTAAAGATTAGGGATGTGTCAAATGTCCGTCGATGTGAGTCATGTTTAAAAGGGACAGTAGTTCATGACATTGATGGTGTTTCTGTTTCTATTCTTTTTCTTTTCTAATGGCAGGTCATAATTGCTGCTGTACTTTGCATCCCAAGCCCCCCCTGCATTCTTATCACGGGTTTGTATTATGTTTTATTTATTAAGTTTTTATTAATGAAAGCTTATGTGTAGCAAAATTCAGTTAGAAATGTAATATGCAAAATGGGAATGCAATATGTAAAACAGCAATGTGTTTCTGTATTTTAATGTACATTTTGCCTACATGTCCAATATTTAGTGCAAAATGAAAATGAAAAAAAAAACTATTATATAATTTACATTTGCTATTTCCTACAACAATACTTTTAATATGCAAAATAAAAACATATTTTAATGCTTTATAAGTTGCAAAATTCAAATGAACATATATTACACAAATTGATTAGATTTGTTTAATATGTCCAAGCAAAAACTGTAGTAAAATTATCATCTAAATGCTGTTTTTCCTAAACAAATTTTGACTTGGGGGTAGGACACTTGGGATTACATTTTCATCATAATACAGCATGATAATTGTAGCAAAATACAGTGAGAATTTCACAATGCATTCTGAGCCAAAGGTGCCACAAAATGGTGGTTTCAATTTCTATTATTCTTAGTGCATTGAAGAAGTGGATTGACACTTACAAGATGTTTCAGTTGCATTTTCACTTAATACCTCGCAATGAATATAAAGTCAGTGTGGATTTGAAATGCATTTGGAAATGCATCACGCCCCTGACCTGTCAATCGTTAGGCTACATCAAGGTGGGGGTCAGCAACAGGACACACAATATGTGTATATTCACTCAACCAAACGCTCTCCACACTGACTTAAACTAAATTCATCGCTGGGTATTAAATGAAAATGGTATTGAAACGTCTTATATGTAAGAGTCAATGCATTTAAGAAAAATAAAGATTTAAATCACCATTTTGCTGCACATTTGGCTCAGAATGCATTGTGAAATTCTCACTGCATTTTTGCTACAATTTCATGAGGTATTATGATGAAATTGCAATCCCAAGTGTCCTACCCCCCAAGTCTAAATGCATTTAGGAAAAACGGCAATTAATAATAATTTAGCTAGATTTTTTGCTTGGACATGTTAAACATCTAATAAATTTGGGTAATGCATTTTCACTGTAATTTTGCAACTTATAAAGTGTTAAAATGTTTTTAATTTGCATATTAAAACTAGTGTAGAAAATGGCAAATGTAAATTATATAACTGAGTTTTTATTTTGCACTAAATTTGACACATGTATGGTAAAATGTTAATTAAAATACAAAACTACATTGGCATTTTATGTATTGCATTGCCATTTTGCACATTTCAAATTGAATTTTGCTATCCATATGGTTCCATATTTATTTACCATTAGGGATGTTCAACACTGACAAGAAATTAGTCATGGAGTCCTTTAGTCAGTTAACA
This sequence comes from Carassius gibelio, assembly GCF_023724105.1. Classification (NCBI taxonomy): domain Eukaryota; kingdom Metazoa; phylum Chordata; class Actinopteri; order Cypriniformes; family Cyprinidae; genus Carassius; species Carassius gibelio. Next base: position 21,088,330 of record NC_068393.1, read on the forward strand.
GAAAGATTGAATCAATGTTTGGAGTGGCTTTCTGAATTTACAATGTGTTGTTTATAATTTCTTTGTTTATTGTTATTGGTGATTCCAGATTGCTGTCACACAAGTTACCATTTCCTCCCCCATTGTGGTCGGCCGAGCTACACATTCTCTTTGTTTTATTTTAAACATAAAAAATCCAGAGGAGAATGGCACCTACGCTGGAATTCATTCAAATGTAAGGAATATATCTAATAAAACTGTGTATAAAGCATTTTGTTATGTTGCCATTTAGTTGAAAATAATAAGGGTTAGTTCACTCAAAAACAAAAATTCTGTCATTAATTACTCACCCTCTTGTTGTTTCGAACCTGTAAGACCTTCATTCATCTTCAGAACACAAATTAAGATATTTTTGATGGAATCTGAGAGCTTTCTGACCCTCCATTGACAGCAAGTGCCCTACCACGATCAAGGCACAGAAATATAGTATAAGGACTTCGTGAAAATGGTGCATGTGACATCAGTAGTTCAACTGTAATTTTACGTGAATTTTGTGTTCTGAAGATAATTGAATGATTTACGGGTTAAGAACGACATGAAGATGAGTGATTAATGACAGTTTTAATTTTTATGTGAACTAATGATTTCTAAGTATTTCATAAAACATTCTTGACAAGATCACGTGACCGATGCAATTGGAGACCACTGGAAATGCAAGTTTAGCATTTTATAAGCAATGCTTAAAATGGAACTTGATAATTCAATCTCCACCTGTTCTGCACATTACTCTGTACTTCACTTTCATTAATTTTCATTTCTTGTCATGTGTTCTATAGGAAAATTATGTAATTTCACTTGACTATTGACTATTAGTCTGTAGCAATTGTTAATAATGACAGCCCTGTCTTTGTATAAATTTTTACCCCATGTATTAAAAAAATAATAAAATAATAAAATCTTTATCTTTGAGACCATTATTTGGTGCAACACCAATATTGTACAGGTACCTGCTCATATTTTATTTTAATTTTGTACGGAATTAAACATTTTAGGATGACTGAAGTGTCCTTTTAATGGTATTGATTGAGTACTTTAATAATACGGAATATTACATTTTAGGTTTGATGGAAGTGTCCCTAAATGGTAAAGAAAAAGTCTGGTAAATCTACGGAAATATCTGTTATAGGGTTTACGGAATTGTCCGTACAATGACGCAAAAATTTACGGAAAATACGGAATTTTCCATTTTAGGTTTGACGGAAGTGTCCGTCAATGGTACAGAAAAACTCAGGTAAATCTACGGAAATATCCGTTTTAAGGTTTACGGAAGTGCCCGTACAATAACGGAAAAAGTGCTGGTAATTAATTACCAGCACTTTTTCCGTTTTTTAACGGAACTTTTTTTAACAGTGTAGTGTTTAGATTAGAGAGGATTGTAAATGTCTGTGGCTGTGTGTTTGCTTTTCATTTAATTTAAGATAATGATGGATACACTGAGTGTGTTTGTATGTGTGCAATCAGATGTCTAAAGATGAAAATATATATATTTTAAGGAAATTAATGTTTATTATTTTATAATTTTATTATTAATATTGCATTAAATTGATCAAAACTGACAGTAAAAAACATTTTTATTATATTTGTTCATATTATATAATTAAATACTGATACATTGTTTTCAACATTGATGATTAAAAAAATGCAAAGTCAGCATATTAGAATGATTTCTGAAGGATCATGTGACACTGAAGACTGGAGTAATGATGCTGAAAATTCAGCTTTGCATCACAGAAATAAATTATGTTTTAAAATATATCCAAATATAAAACAGGTATTTTAAATTGTAATATTATTTAAAATTATTTCTATTTGTACTGTATTTTTGATCAAATAAATACAGTCTCAGTGGACATAAAAGACTTCTCTCAAAAATTCTTACAGACCCCAAACGTTTGTACCTTAGTGTATATATAACAAAATCAAATATTACAAGAATTTTGTTAATGGTATAAACATGTATAAACATAATGGTATTAAATAAATATTATAAATGTAAAATTAAATTAAAAAGGAAATGAAAACAGAAGTACTTCCAAATTTCAATAATCAAGTAAACGTTTGTTTTAATTGGAGGAAAGGCATCTATATGTGTGTGGGGTCAGTGGGTTATTGTTTCTGCTGTAGCTCTTATGCATTATGATTTTCACCAGACATGTTTTCAGGTCAGTGTATTTGTGTAATTGCACTAGCATGTCCAGAAGCAGTATGTGTGTTACTGATGTGAAGCGCTCATGCGGTGAGTCATGCGAGCCACATACACCGCTTGCGAACAGCAACCACAATTCGACTAATTATATGTATTTATGTATATATTTGACTACAGATACATATGAAAATATAAGGCAGCGTAATGTGGATAAAAAGCTTTTGCTTGTGAGTGCATTCATGATGTCTTAAAAATATTGCCTAAAATATTGTCTATTCACTAGGTTTTGGAACAGAGCTGTGGGTAAGTGTCCTATATTTTATTATGACTTACATCAGTGGGCTTGTAGCAGTCTGACAATGATTCCTGAGGGACAAAAACAGAGAGATATCAACCAGCTGAGACACACACCAACAACTTAAGAAGCTTCTGCATTTACAGACTTATAATATACTAATACATACACAGTGTGAATTCTCAGCTATATATTGCAATTGCGCAGTCCTGGTTTCATGCTTAATGTGTTTTTGCACTAAAGTGGCACTATAGTTTCTTTTAAATATCTTAACCAGATGCTATTATTCAGCTAGCTAGTTATAAAACTGCTGACTTTAATTAATTACTCAGCAAGATTCTCTTCATTCTAACTTAAACTATATTAAATACTTTAAGTCTTTAAAGAAATGGTTCACCCAATTAAATATTTCTGTAAATGTACTTGCCCTGAGGCCATCCCAGATGTAGACGACTTTGTTTCTTCATCAGAACAGATTTGGAGAAATGTAGCATTCCTTTGCAGTGAATGGGTGCCGTCAGAATGAGAGTCCAAACAGCTGATAAAAACATTGCAATAATCCACAAGTAATCACACCTCTCCAGTCCATCGTGTTTACTTCAAACCATTGGTTCTGGCTAAAATACAAGTCATTTATCCGTAATATTGCTTTTTCCAGTAAAAAAGTAATTTTATCTGAATCGGGTGAGAAATATGCGCAGATCAGGCAATGCTTATGAAAACAGAAATATTTCTAAACAAATATGACGGTGAATTTTGATGTCAGAGGAGAACAGGGGATGAACTTTTACACTGATGGAAGCGTTATAATGGATTATAGACTTGTATTTTGGTTTAACATTTGGACAGCTTAATGATGGACATGTTTAATTCACAAGATGTTAACTGTTGGAGTGGAATGGTGTGGATTACTGTGGTGTTTTTATCAGCTGTTTTGACTCTCATTCTGACGGCACCCATTCACTGCAGAGGATTGTTGAGCAAGTGATGTAATGCTACATTTCTCCAAATCTGTTCTGAGGAAGAAACAAACTCATCTACTGAGTGTGATGACATTTCTGTCAGCATATTTTCAATTTTTGGGTGATTTAATAAGAAAGGCATTCTCTTAAAAACACACGCTCACACAGGACTTTACCTGTAGTTTTATGGCTCTCTCGTCTTCACTGTTCACCTCCAGGAGATCATCAATGTCTATCTCCAGCTCTGGCATTTCCTCTTCCTGTAGAAGCAGAGATCAGGCAACATTAGTGGAAGTGAACACATCACACAGTGAGAAATCACAAAAGAGATTTCTTGTGTGCCTATTTTTATAATGAATTTTGCAGAAACATCTGAAACCACCAAGAATTAAAAAGAAACCTCCAAGCAATTAATTTCCCCTCTGGGTCCTGTTCTTCATTAGGAAACAATTCTAGCAGATTGGATGGATGTGGTCTAGATAAATCAGCAGCCAAGGATTTCTGAATTCTGTGTTCATCAGGGACATTTAGGAAGCTGTCTAGAGAACATCAGGAAACAGTATGAAGCATCCTTGACCAGAACACCAGAAGGTGCCAGTGTGATGACAGACAGAGCCACACAGATGAGACGAGCTCTTTAACTCACCTCTTTAAAGGTGAGAGAAGGAAGGGAAGTATTTTCCATGTAGCAATCACTTTGGCTTGTGTAGTGAATGAGAGAGGTGGAGTAATACACATAATCCATATACACAATCATTATGAAACAACATTTGTCATTTTTTTCTGTGTGTGTGCCAGGGATTGTGTGTGTTTCAGCCAATTCTGATCCAAGGACAAATCCAGGATCCACTGTTTTTTTAATTGTATTTATGTATAAAATGTATTCACTGATTAAAAAAAAAAAAGTAAATATACATATACATTTTTAATCACATACATACACATGTACATAAAGTATATCTATCTATCTATCTATCTATCTATCTATCTATCTATCTATCTATCTATCTATATATATATATATATATATATATATATATATATATCTACATATATATATATATATATATATATATATATATATATACATATATATATATATATACTTTTATTTGATTATTTTTCACACTTATAACTTTACAACAATGCAGTATTTTGGCATTCTTTATATTTCTAAATTCAATTACACACAAACAAACACATTTTTTTTCTTTCGTATTTATTAATTAATACTTAACATCTCTTTTTAAAATGTCATTGTTTATATTTTAAAATAACATTTTCTCAAAGGGAGACTCAGACTCAGCTCTAACTGTCCTAAAAGTGTACGTCATCCATCTGAACAACTGTGCAACCCATGACAGCTTTCATGGTCCACAGTTTACAGTTCGGCTTAAAAAAAAGCATCGAGATTTCTAGTTCTGCAGTTACAAATCTCTGTCTCAAGTTGCAATGATGTTGTGTTTACTAGCTACTAAAATAAGCATCAGGTTAATAAACACTGCTTCTTTTCAGAGAGAATACAGACAGAAGGAGATCGAAAGAAAAGGAGAGATTTAATATGAAGCAGGTCAAAATGATTAGCTGGTCTGCAGAGTTAATAAAGATGAGTGTGTGTGTGGGTTAAGAAAGCGTGGGTGGTTGAGAAGAAAATTCACACTATGGTTCATACGGTGAGGGAAAACTGACAATGATGGATCTAGAACGGTTTTTATACCCTTAAAAGAGTGATTTCATCAAAAATATGAGTAATTTCAGGTTTTCCCTCATGCCTCAAAATTCTCTTCAACTTCTGCATAGACCACATTATCTGAGCTATGCGATCCAGACTAAGGTGGATATTGTGAATTCATGTAAATCTATTCAGAATGATTCTGACACACTTTTCCACTTAAGACAAACACAAATGGATACACATCAATGTATATTAACACTATAAATCTGCAAAAGGAGACACACTTACATATGCACTTTCAATGAAGACTGATAAATCAGTCTTTTAGTACACCGGCATGGTTTCTTTAACCTTGTTAGAGCTGTTTGTTAAAATAATGATCCAATCAGATGCCTGCCTGCTGTCAGACTGGCTCATACTGTACATCATTTACACATTCATCATTACCTGTGTGTTTTCTCTTTGAAAGAGAAAATGTCACAGAAGACAATACCATCCACAAAGACTCAAGCAGATAAAGCTGAACCATCAGCAGATCAGTGAAAGCCAACCGCCAAAACATGACCAATTAATCACAGACTGATCCAAAACCAGTCAAGATGATTTCATTAGCTACATTAACACTGATGAACCAAGAAGTCTGTAAGAAACCACACAGCAACATGCTAAAAAACATCCAGAATAGCAACACCTCTGCAGTGCTGTACAGTTTTGCACTAGCACTACTGATATTTTCTTCCATATTAATAGATTAATTAATAATATATCAAACAGTGTGTATATATATATATATATATGTATATATATATATATATATATATATAGTGCCATCTGATTGTTTGTGAACCCCTTGCAGAATCTGTAAAAATGTGAGTAATTTTTACAAAATAAGAGAGATAATGCAAAATGCATGTTATTTTTTTATCGAGTACTGTCCTGAATAAGATATTTTAGATAAAATATTTGTATATTTAGTCCACAAGACAAAAAAATTGCTGAAATTATTACAATACCCCCATTCAAAAGTTCTGGTCTGGTTCTTGGTCCCTTGTTTGTTCTGAACTGAGCTCTTTTCTTCAGAAAAATCCTCCAGCTCCTGCAGATTTTTTAGTTTTCCAGAATCTTTTGCAAATTAAGTACAATTTACCTTGATCTTCAAATTCCAAAGTCATTCTCATAATTGCTTCATTTGAGCAATCATTAATGCCCACTATAGCATCATAAATAATGTTTATCAATTTTATCAAATCATTTTATGATCCCGCTGCTTGCATATAAAGTCTTGTCTGTTGTGAAAGAAAAGCCCTGCAGGTGTATTGTGGGTAGTGAATGCATGTGCTGTCAGGCCAGAGAGTTGAACGAGGTCTTCCAGTCTGCAGAAGCAACACAGACACCCTCACTTGACCTGTCAGTGTGTTGAGCCTCATCGTGCAGTCGACTGGTGTCTCATCTGCAAACACAGAGCAGAGGGAAGCCGTCTCTCTCTCTCTCTCTCTCGAAGCAGACAGGTCAGATCACTGAGGATTTGTATCAGAATATCAAACATGCACTGGTGTGAGAAAGGTCTTGCAGAGAGTGCAAAATGTACACAGAAATGCCAACAGCTATGCTGAGAATTCACACACACGCTCCCACACACATAACACGATTTGAATACCAACATAAACAAACAGATTGTATTGTACCGTGAACATACTGTATGCTCATGAAATACTATGCGCATGCATATCCTGCATGTCACAGACGATTTGTGATCAAGGTCATTTTGTCTGCAGGATCAAAATGATACATTTGGTCTCTACATGAACCCATTTTTTTTGAGGGGACATCTGATGCATAAGTACGTTGCATCTACTTTTAAAAATCAGCCATAAAAAAGGAAAATGCATGTTTATTGACTGCAAATCTGAATATTTAAGATTAGTGTTTAGTACAGCAGTGTTACTGAATTCGCTTTCACATCCTATCACAGCACTTTTCATCCATGATCACACAGAGAGCTTGGAAACTGCTGCACGCTGCTCAAAATAGACAGAATCCTCAGCAGAAAACAGCTTAGACAGCAGCAGTTTGTGACCGTCATTGGTTTGAGAACCCCATCATTAGCTCGCACGTAACCACCTCATATGCACGTTCAATACACTAATGACCTCCAGATGGACTTGTTTTACTAAGACAAAGGACATCAAAGCTCTGGCACACATATACATGCAAATCGCAACATGAAGCAGCATATACATTTGTTCTTGTAAGCACACAATGCTGCTGGAAATGTGAAAATGGACACACAAACACACACACACACACACACTCACCTTTATTGTTTCTCAGAGGATTGTTAGTGTGGGCATGAGATGACATGCTGTTTTACTCGAGGCAGAAAATGATTCAATTCCCAGTCCAATATCTCTGTGTCTTTTATGCCCTAAATTGCCAGTTTTTGTTTGTTTTATCATGCGCTAAAAATATTCTATTCTAATTCCATTAAATTCGTCCATCCTCTGCTTTTCCATTACTTCCCTCTCATCTTCTGCTCTAATTCTTTTCCCCAATCCTCTTCTCCAAGAAGCCATGGAAAATGACCTCTGAATATCCTGATAACGTTACACCATTTTTTTCTCGCTTTCGCTCTGTTGGATACACTTCCTCAATATAAGAATCGAATCCACGTTGTGCTGACAGTCATTCTGATCGAGTGATGTCAAAGCTCAGCTCTGTGACGTCACAGTCAAAACAAAAGATGTTATAAAGTGAGCTGGTTTAAGCCCATCACAGGCTCAAATGATTGGCCAATGAATGCAATTGTAAGCACAGTAAATACTTGTACTCAAGGGGGCGATAGAGCAACCTTCAATTGGTTCTACAATTAAACCAAATTTTATTATTATATTTTCCATTTTCTTTTAAAATATTAGTTAAGGTTTTAGTCAATTTGTTGCGTGTCATTTTTATGATTGGTTTTCTTGTTCTTTGAACATCAATAGAGTTTAATATATATTTTGAAATGGTTTTCATTTTTATATTTTCTGATTTCATTTTTAAGTTTTAGTAGGCTACTTTTGTGTGTTCTTATCACTTTTATTGGTATTTGCTTTTTAAGTGTCAATATTATTAAATGTTTATATTAATAACTTTGTTATTTAGTTATTATAGTCATTTTAAAAAATACAATGTCATGGGTTTTAAATTGTAAAAAATAATAATATCATTTTTCCATTATTGTGTAATTTTAATTCACAGTATTTATAGTGCAATTTTTATTAAAAGTATTATAATACTGAGTCATAAAATCCAAATTTAATATAGAATTAAATTGCCTAATTATTAAGCATTGAAGTCAGAGTTGAAATAATAAGTACTAACTCTTTTTTTATTTTCCTTGAAATAAATATTTAATGAAATAAATTAAACGTATTTTATTTTAGCTTGTTGCAAAGGCAACTTGTTTTTGCTCAGTTTAACTTGAAGTACTAAACTAAATCAGCTCACCTAAAATCAAACTGACATTTGGGAATGCAACAGTGCAACCAAGCCTGCATTTCTAGAAGCATCTGCCCAGCTTTTGGAAAGCATATGCATTCATGTACTAGAGATTAAGTTTCAGGCCTCAGGGTTTAGTTAGAAATAGTTCAGTTCTATCAAACCTTCACTGTCAGCAAGTAATCCCATGCTGACCTACTCTTCTTTAAGAAAATCTGCCTAAGTTGTCAACACCTTACACTAACCCTACAGCTGTTAGTGAGCTGCACGCAAATCCCATCAGTAACTGTCTGTTTACATGCTAACCTGTTAGACACTTTCCCTTAACTCATGTAACAGTGTGAGAGACATATTTAAGTAATATTGAACAAACAAACATTCAACTTGTTAATATCAACAGTTTTGATCATTTTTGCTCAGCCAATGAAAATAAATGCTAATGAGACTGCAAAATGTAATCTATGGATGTTTCAACTGTTTATTTAACTGTGATAATAATGAATGCTTCCTGAGCAGCAAATCAGCATATTAAAATGATTTCTGAAGCATCATGTGACACTGAAGACTGGAGTAATTATGCTGAAAATTCAGCTTTGCATCACAGGAAAAAAAACATTTTAAAGGGGGGGTGAAATGCAATTTCATGCATACTGAGTTTTTTACACTGTTAAAGAGTTGGATTCCCATGCTAAACATGGACAAAGTTTCAAAAATTAAGTTGTATGTTTGAAGGAGTATTTTTGTTCCCAAAATACTCCTTCCGGTTTGTCACACGTTTGGGAAAGTTTTTTTCGAGTATGGCTCTGTGTGACGTTAGATGGAGCGGAATTTCCTTATATGGGTCCTGAGGGCACTTCTGCCGGAAGAGCGCGCGCTCCTGTATAGCAGAGCACTGAGAGCACAACAGACATTCACTGATCAGAGCGAGAGCGTCGCGAAATGTCACAAAAGGAGTGTGTTTTTGGTTTCCAGGGCAAGACAACCCTGCACAGATTACCAAAAAAAACAGCATTAAGGGACCAGTGGATGGAGTTTATTTTTTACAGAGCATCAACGGAGTTGTGCAAGTGTTTGTGTTTGTTCCCTGCATTTCGAAAATTCTTGTTTTACAAACAAGGCCCAGTTTGACGACAGATTTGCACATCGTTTATTTCTTAAGGATGATGCAATCCCAACGAAAAAGGGTCACGATCGTGTGTTGGAACCGCAGGCGGTGAGTAAAACTGCTTCAAATATCTCTGCGTCCTTGTTAGTGCGTCCCCTCCCATGCCGGAGACCCGGGTTCGAGCCCCGCTCGGAGCGAGTCGTTGCTGCTGCTGCTCTCGTTCAGTTTCAGCCTCTGGATCTTATTCTGGATCATAAATAAATGGCTGAATCTGACTGTTAGCCATGGTTTGTTTTGGATGATGGTTTTTCCCTCAGGGTAATGTCACAGTTTCCACATGCTCTCAACGCAAAAGCCTACTGGCGCTCGTGATTCTTTAGCTCCGCCCACACGTCACGCCTCCAGGTGCTCGTGTTTTTCCAGGAAAAATCAGTACAGACGATCTTTCTCTTATGAATATAATAAAACTAAAGACTTTTTGGAGTTATGATGGATGCAGTATTACTCTATAGGTACTCAAGATTAACAGGATATTGAGTGAAAACCAGCATTTCACCCCACCCTTTAAAAGATATTACAGAAATCAGTTTTTTTTTTATTTTAATAATATTTCACAATACTGTTTTTGTAAAGTCTCTTGCCTTTAATTGTAACCTGCTCTAATGGGCGCCCATGCAGTCATTGAGCTGAGAAAGCTTATTGTGTAACTTCCTCTTCTTGTTTCTATAGTAATGCTATGTACTGTATTATATCAAAACAATATATTGTGAATATAACTCACACAGATGCACACACCAATGCATAACATTCAGAAGATGCAACCGTGAAGACCAACAACATCCTCCTCTAGCATGCTCTCTTTTAAACATATGATTGCCAGTGAACTTTTGCCATAAAAATCGGACTCTAAACAGCCAGAAGATGCTGCTGGGATTGTGTGTAAAGTCCAGTGAGACCATGTTAAAGGTTAATTTACCATATGCTCATGTCTGCTACGACTGAAGAAGAACAACATGGCATTATATTAACCTCACAATCACTACCCTAAACGTCCTATTCTCAGACTTAAAGAAATAACACATATACTAAACCTAATAAATACAGAAATGCACCTGTTTATTTTAAATGAAAATTCACTACTATGATAAGTGTTTGCGATTGTTTTTGTATCTGACACTATTCACCCAAAAATACAATTTTTGTAACAAAATGGAAGATAGACATACTAAAGAGGTTAATTATTTAATTTGAATTATTAAAATGAAATTACAATAATTTAGAAAGAATATGCATATTATAAAACTATAAATACTATTTAAAAAAAAGATAGATTCACAAAATGTAAATTATTATCAAATACAGTAAAAAGCACTTGCCTATACAAGGATTTGAGTACAAATAAAATGGAAATGAATGCAATTATTCATCATATAATATAAATTTACTATTTAATAATAATAATAATTATTATTATTATTTTATTATTATTATTATTTGATTTTAAACATAATCAGAATTTAAAAAAATATTTTATTTTTATTTACAACAAAATATTTTTAGGAATATTAATTTACATACAAAATAAATGTAAATAAAAAAATGTATCCTCAACAACCTAAAATAAATATAAATACAATTAAATTAAATTAAGCTAAATTAAATCAGAGAGCTCTTTTATGGATTTAGGTTATAATATGTTTGGATTCAGTCTTACACAGCCAAGGACTCTGGAATTTAAATATGAATTTCCTGATTTTTACTCAGATTTTGGAAAGCTCACAGAATCCTTTTAACCGGATCAATATTATTCTGCTTCACAAGTCAAACTAGCCATTTTTCTCTTTTTTGTCTCTCTGGGGCAGTGCTTTAAGTGGGCCGGTACGCACCAGTACTCTACCACCACTTCCAAATATAGCTCTTGAGCTTACCCCCACCTCTCCATGTGCCCAGACCGTGCTTTTAGCATACCTGTTACTTCATTTGGACATCTGTTTTAATAGAGGTTTTAATCCTTTGCCTGCGCTACCGCTTTTCAGAGCACCCATCACAATGCACACTTCTTAATTCTTCCTAGTTCAGAGTATGGAGCGTGAATCATTTGAACCAGTTCGGGAGTTTGGAGCGGGTTCGCGGATCATTTGAATCAATTCGAGAGTTCGTAAGCGGATTTGCGAATCATTAGAGTCATTTTGGGAGTTCGGAGCGGGATCGCGAATCATTTGAGTCAGTTCGGGAGTTCGGAGCGGGTTCGCGAATCATTGAGTCAGTTTGGGGATCGCAAATCATTTGAATCAGTTCGGTAGTTTGTAGCGGGTTCGCGAATCATTCGAGTCAGTTCGGGAGTTCAAAGCGGGTTCGCGAATCATTTGAGTCAGTTTGGGGATAACAAATAATTTGAATCATTTCGGGAGTTCGGAGCGGCTTCGCGGATCATTTGAATCAATTCGAGAGTTCGGGTTCGCGAATCATTTGAATCAGTTCGGGAGTTCGTAGCGGGTTCGCGAATCATTTGAGTCAGTTCAGGAGTTCAAAACGGGTTCGCGAATCATTTGAGTCAGTTTGGGGATCGCAAATCATTTGAATCAGTTCAGGAGTTCGTAGCGGGTTCGCGGATCATTTGAGTCAGTTCGGGAGTTCGGAGCGTGTTCGCGAATCATTTGAGTCAGTTTGGAAGTTTGAATGCAGTAATGCAGTAGCTCTTTCTAAGGGTATTTTTTCAAAATCCTTTTGCACATTTTATTTATGTTCAGTAGTTCTTTCTAGCTCAAGTAAATCCACAAACTAATAAAATGATTTATTATTAAGGTTGCCTGTTGACTGCTGTATATAAAAGCCCTTCAATATAGTTGTTGTTACCTCAGGGGATGAGGGGAGTCATCAAAAAAACAAAAACAAAAAAACAGGAAAGAAATGTTTTTTTTTTGGCTATAGTACCGGCACCTCTTTTGGGCCACTTAAAGCACTGCTCTGGGGCCAACACAGCATCAGCAGAAAAAAATAAAGCTGATGGAGAACAGAAACACTGAGAGATACAGATAAAGAAAGAACAAAAGAAACCAGCAGACTGTACAGAGCAATAAGTCACCTCACAGTTCAGCAGAATGTTTGGTCATCTTCAGATGAGGATTGATGCCAAAGGATGCCTATAGCTGTAGTCTCATATCGCAACCAAATGTAGGTCACACAAAGACCACAATTTATCAGCCTAAACCCAAGGCAAAGGTGTAGCTTTGAGACCTTTAGAACCCCACATGAGCTGATTTATATACTACTGTATCACCATTACACCCTTGGTCAAGACACTTAACCTCAAGCTACTCCAAAAACACAGTGATAAATGAACTGCAAATAAAGCTGAAAAAATATAAAAATAAATCCTTTATTTTGTCTGGCTGATAAGTGGCATGTTTGGCAGATGTATGAATCTATGTTTTTTTCTAAAAGATAGCATTCATAAAAAAATAAAAATAAAAAAAGCTCTGATTGTAAATTATTAAATAGAAAATATAGTAGGCAACTTGTATGCCTTGCATGAATGATAACTAAACGATTACAATTATATTATTAATTACAATATCAATTAATGCATTTATAATAATGATTGTCAATTACAATTCACAATAAACAAAAAATACCAAATAATTAAATAAAAAAACGAATGATCTAAATTGAAGTAGAGCTCTTTTATGGGTCCAGTCTTACCTCGCAGTCGTAAAGATCGCTCAGCTGTTCAATGATCCATTCCTCTAGTATGAGTCTCTTCCGCAGCTCTTTTCTGTCGTACTTCACCGTCACTTTGCCCTGCTTTTTCGGCACCGGGTCATCCCTCTGCATCGGTCCTGAACCGGCGCAGACCACGCCGGGCTGAAAGAACACCCTTCCCGCGGCCGGGGGCAGCTGTGCGGTCGTCTCGGCGCTGGCGGTGGACATTGCGGCGGTAATGATGGCGGTGGTGTCTGAGGGGTGTATGCAGGGACACAGTCGTTTCTCACACCTGCTATTTAAAGCACAGCGCGAGCATTTAAAGGACACCCGGCGCGTGGGAGGGGAATATCAAGCCCGTTAACACAGTGAGTACCAGAACGCGCACAGTATTGGTGAAACGTGAAATCCCTCTGCGCTCATTGGACACAACAGAGATCCAGAACCATGGACCATTGTACAGTATGAGATTATAATATCATGACATTTTGACATCTATCTATCTATCTATCTATCTATCTATCTATCTATCTATCTATCTATCTATCTATCTATCTATCTATCTATCTATCTATCTATCTATCTATCTGTCTGTCTGTCTGTCTGTCTGTCTGTCTGTCTGTCTGTCTGTCTGTCTGTCTGTGTGTCTAAACAACATAGAATGCAAAACAAAATAAAACGGAGTGTAAATTACAATAAAATAGTATAATAAAATTTTCAGTACACATAGTTACTGTTTATTATTTACTGTATTTACTATCATTCTTTAAAATAAATTTGATATTGATTTGACATTTTGCTTTATAATGATATAATTGATTTATGGAGGCAACTAAAAAATGGTATAATATAATTATTATAATTGTATAATAAATGAAAATAAAAATAAATGAAAAGAAAATAGAATACAAAAAGATTAGAAAGGTAGTTAGATACATATATATGTATATATATGTAAAAAACCCTCTAACACTAGGTTGCTCTATTCTTTTTCTATTCTTTCTGTTTTCTTTTTATTTATTATATTATTTAAAAGCCCTTGCTACATGTGTTTAAGCTAACTGAGACTTGTTATAGCACTTGTATATCATTGCTCTTTTGTTGTTTTTGATTGCTTCCACTGTCCTCGTAAGTCTCTTTGGATAAAAACGTCTGCTAAATGACTAAATGTAAATGTAACTATACTTCTATACAATACAGTCCAATACTATATGCAATACAAAATATAAGGCACAATACACAGAATACAGCAGCTTAATCATATTATGCCCTAATGAGAAAAAACGTTGTGTTATGTGTGTTATGTCGATGCATAAAATGTGGTTGTGTGTTAAAGTGGGAGGTGAGGTCAGAGCTTCAGTGGGATAGAGGACAGTGAGGAGAGAAAGTGTTCAGGGCTTATGTAACGAAATGAAACTCCCACTAATGAGATGGCCCAGTCACAAAACACCTGTGCTGCTCCAAAGAGAACAAGAGAGACTGAGGGAGAGAGATTTGGTTCCTTCATGTTCTCGTTTATCTACTTTATGATGCTTCTTAATAACAATGTGGGATGCATGATGTATGTGAGCAGACAGGATGATGGATTGTTAGACAAAAAGCTTGGGGTGTGTGTTTGTGGATTAGAGGTTATCTGGGGATATTCAATATTAAACCATCCAATCCAAAAATACATGGCTTATTGCTCTGTTTTTGTACATTCTGTGTTAAGCTGAACCAAAACAATTCTCAGAAGTATTTTTTTTTATCCATTTATTTGTATGTAAAAGAGAGTGATGTCAAATGATGTCACTTCCAAAAATAACAACTGGCTTAGTACACTTAGTACAAACACACACACACACACACACACACACACACACACACACACACACACATCACTTAATGGTGCATGGGAACAGTTTATATTCTTATTATAATTATATTATAAATATGATACATACTTATATATATAATTTTCATGTTCAGATCATGAAGGTCCAAATGGTACAACACACACTTCATTTAGTTGTGGAAGTGTACTGTAAATTGCTGCCACCTTTTGGACATCTTGTAATATTACAAGGGAAGACACATAAACACTACGCCATAAAAATAAATAAATAAATAAATAATGTAAAGGACAAAAACAGTGTGTAGACTACATAAAACGTCAGCTTGAATAACATGAATATGCATTATCACTAGATGGCAACAAAAAGACAAATTTGTGTTAATTAAAAATAATAAATATATTATTGATTATTAAAGTATCTTATTAAAACATTTAAAATAACTAGTTATTTTTTAATAAAAGTTAAATATAAATAGTTTCAAAGTAAAATAATTAAAATATAATAAATAGGCCTATAAACGATTGAGTGATTATAAAATATATTAGAAAACAGAAATAATAATACATGCATATTTTTAAAGATACAAATTATTTAAATAATCTGAAGTTAAATTAAATTAACATTTTAAAATAAAATTAACGAGTTATATTTGATAACATACAGTGTTTTATAAACATGCAGTTGCAATTAAATAAAGACAGATACAGACTATTTAATAATTAAACATTTAATTAACAATAATTACTGAATTTGGACTTTATGAGCAAAGAGAAAAGAGCTCTTGCAATCGGTCGAGTCTGTCTGTCTGTATCTGTAATTCTGCACCTGTCCGCTAGAGGCGCGTAACCGCCGCTTTAGTACTAAGCGCGCGCTCTCTAATCCTCTCATGTGACGTCGGTGAAATGGCGGAGCGGGATGGAAGCGACGTCTGTCAGAGCTCAAGCCAAGGTGAGCATTTATTTACTTCAAGTAAAGTTTGTCCAAAAGTACTATCAGCGCTAACAAACTTTTATCTGTTTTTAAAGCTGCTCGGTTCAACCTGTCACAATATAAAACACTTTTACCTCAGAAAGCAGCGCGCGCCGGTCAGAGTAAAAGGATTACGTTAAATCAGTAAATCAGCCTAAACGCTTGAGCCAAAGCACTGCCATCGGGTGTTTATATCTCGGTTAAAACATTGGTTTATGTTTTGATATGATGCTGGTTAATTAGTTTATACTCTTTTTAAACTCAATTGAAGCAGTTTTGATCGGAGCACCTGTTACATCTCATGTGACGGGACAAGTTTAGGCTACAGTATATCTGTTGTATTTTACTCGTGTTGTTGTGTTATTTGTAACGTTACAGCCAAGTAAATATCGCCCTAAAGAGCCTTGTGTAATCCTCCTGTCTTTATTTGTTTGGTTTGTTACATAAATATGTTGGTGAGTGAATCGCATTGTATTTACATTTAGATTAACGAACGCCGCCCACGTCATCATCTTCATGCCCCTCTTATTTACTCTCAAATTGTCTTTATTTGTCTAAATACTGGTGACTAATGTGTCCGATCCAACCCATATCACTTTTTGAAAATAGAAATGGGTTTTGAGAAACGAAAACCTGTAAGAAAAGCAAGGGAAAATGCTTCTGAGTAGTTTTGTGTCTGCATTACACTGGTCCAAAGACAGACTCAATGTAGGTCAGACTGATATTTGTCCATTTCTAGATTAACCAATCTTGCAGATTAACAGAGATTACTTGGCCTTTGTGGTTACAACACCTAAACTTTGTCAGTAGATTCTAGCCACAGACAACAACGGTTTTACTGGTTAAAGTGTAAGGTTACTGTCTTTCTTTGGGCTGGAGGGGCAAAGATCAGATTCCTGTGCCTTCTCAGTTATGAATTTAGTAAAGTAAGAGCGAGTAGTTTTTTTTTTATCAACTTTTTTTATTGTTTTTCAGTTTGATAGTGTGTTTTTGACATGTATGGATATACAGATAAATAGATTAATATAGATCACTGTTAAAAAATGAAGACATTTGATTATTTTGATTTATTTGATTATTATCAGCATCAGTTCATAACCTACTTTCTTTGCTGATCAGTAGAAGCTTTCAATGAATAGTTCACCAAAAATGAAAACTTGACCCACACTCAGGCAGTCCAAGATTAAGTTTGTTTCTTCATCAGAACAGATCACTCCCGCACCAATGGAAGTAAATGGGTGCCCTCATTGATTAAAAACATCACAATAATCCACAAATTTCAGTCCATCAATTAACATCTTGTGAAGTGAAAAGATTTAGTTTTAACTTTAGACCATTGCCTCCAGGTCCTAGAATACGAGTCCTCTATCCGTAATATTGCTTCTTATGGCCAGAAGTTATGATTCAAAGTTAAAACATCATAATTGAAAATCTGTTTCTTACAAGCACACAGCTTTTCACTTTTCAAGATATTAATTGATGGACTGGAGTGGTGTTGATTACTGTGATGTTTTTATCAGTTTGGACTCTCCTTCTGACGGCACCCATTCACTGCAGAGGATCAATTGGTGGGCAAGTGATGTAATGCTACATTTCTCCAAATCTGTTCTGATGAATAAATAAACTATAAAGAAATTGTTTTTGTATGTGACTGAACTTTCACTATGAGAATCCATGATGACGCCTTCATTGTATGTATCCCCTGCTTCCTGAAAATTTAAATGATTTAGCATCTGAATGAGTCCAACCTTTCCATTTATGAGTGCTAAATGCAAATTCTTATTTATTTGCTTTAGACAGTAAGCAATGCAAATAGTGGCACATATGTATAAATACATATTCAGTGTTCCCAGATGTCACATGCTCTGAAATGCATGCAATTCATATAGACAAATGTGGATCATTTTTAAACAAGCTGATAACCTCACTTTCAGCATTTAAATAGTCCATTTAATATTAACCAATAAAGACAGATGGTTATTTTATTGCAAGAATATGTTTTCTTGTGCAGTTTTATGGATTTAGTACTCATACAATTATCAGTTATTGGCTTATTCATGCAACATGCATCAAAGTTTAATGCTACAGTGCATGTTAAGTGTCTCTTATAGAGTTAGAAATGTTAAAGACCATACATCAGGTTCAGAGCTATGAATATCATAAAAACATTTTCAGGTTAAGTAAGTTTTTATTCAAGTTAGAAATATTACAGAAATTAAAGTAATCAAATGCAAATTTTATCAAAGGTAATTTCTGTAGTCTTCAGTGTAAAAAATAAATACAAAATGAATGATTACCATTAAAGTTATTAAATGTTTTCAGTCAAGAGCAGAAAGTGATTTTCTTTGTCTTTAGTTCTTTGATTAACATGACAGACAGGAATATTGGACTATGGTCCCTTTAAGAGTTTTCCACAGACCCAGTATACTGTTAGAAAACATACCTCCTCTTTCTCAAGTATTTAATGTTCCAAATCTGACTGTGTTAAACTGGATACTTGCCAAGATGGGCATTTTGACATAATTTTGTATGCATTTGTATGTTTTAGCATAGTAAGCCACTCATTTTGGTATTTGTGGCTCACAAGCTGTTTGAGACTGAGTGGGGCTTGTGTGCTCCACTAATATAGATCAGTGGTGGTGCAAGCGCTTTTGGTGTAAGCACGAAACCTGTGGGAATTACTAAAGGAATGTGTGATAAAAGCACCATTTAACCAGAGCGAATGAGAGTTGTGTGAGAGAGAAGAGAGTGAGAATGTGTGGCTGATGTTATTGCCTGTGCGGCTGGTGACAAAATGGATATGCTCGAAATCGGAAAGAAGTGAGAATGATCCGGGCTGATCATGAGGAAAATCGTCCGATGACAATCCCTGGCCGATCCATCGGTGCATCTCTAAAAAATAAAAATAAAAATAAAGGTCTTGTCTAAAACCTGGTTTGAACGGTTAAAGTACAATAGGTAAAATTAACTATATTTCCAGCATTTTTTATTTTTTTAGTGTTTTAGCAAAATAATTAATCTTTTATTTGCTTACTGTGATTCTGCTTCTGTTTTTAAAATAACCGTGATGTCTGCATCCATTATTGGTGCTTAAGTGTCTTTATAGAGAAGCATTGCACACAGAAAGGGCTTGAAGGAAACACGTTTGGCTCTAGATAAAAAAAATATTAGAGGATATACGCTGTTTCACACAGGTATGAAAAATAGAGTGGTGGTAGCTGGGTGGAAAATCCTCCTATTATCCATGGCACAAATAATGGTGTACTACATGTGACAAATAACAAATAATGTGTCATTTATAACTATAATTTTAATTAACTTTAATTCCATAGGCTACTATTACATTCAATTACATACTAATGTTATGCATTAGAGGTGCTCCGATCACGATCGGCCGATCGTTATGCGCATCTCGTCAGTAAAGCCGGTTTTCTAATCAGCGGTTAATTCCATCAGGTGCGTGATTTCACATAGAGCAGCTGTTACTACACAGAGCCGTTGTTAATAGAGAAGATGCGCAAATCACGTTAATTTTCAGCGTTTATTGGCCCATCTTCTCTATTAACAACGGCTCTGTGTAGTAACAGCTGCTCTATGTGAAATCACGCACCTGATGGAATTAACCGCTGATTAGAAAACCGGCTTTACTGAGGAGATACGCATTAACGATCGGCCAATCGTGATCGGAGCACCCCTATTATGCATTATAATATGAATTGTAAATTATGCAATATTACAGCATTTGAATGGTAGAGTTCTCCTTACTTTGTCATGAGTGTCTCTCTCATTGAATGGGACACAGATTTTACTGGAAAAATCTATGTATAGAACAATAATATATTTCAAATAATCTTCTTCCTGTGGGGAAGCATTACAGCCAGATATAGTTTACTATGAATTAAATGGAAATTAAATTAAATAAATTTAATTGTGTAACCAAAGTATCAATAATGCCCAGAAAAAAGAAGAGAAAAAAAACAACAGGACTCTTATTTTGAAATGTGTATACTATTTCAGGCTATTCCTTCAGATGAGAGAGAAAATATGCATTCTTACAACCGTTTAAAACATATTATATAAAGGTCATAAAGTAGACATTGTCATATTCATCAACTTGGGTGCTCACCCAAGTAATGTCTATGTGTGGGACGCACTAATATAACACTAAAAGATCATTACAATAAACGACCCTCATTGCTTGTGGTGTGAACTGCTCTGTTGTTTTGAAGCGCTTTTCACTTTATTTAGAAATGGTGCTGCTATTGCCATTATGTCTTAAGGTCCTGGAACCCAAATAGGCTTGGTATAGTAGATTAAAGTAGAAGGAGAATTTACAGTTGCAATCATTTGGTGGATATTAGTGGTTTAAGTCGACTGTGCACTGCATGTAAAAGGGGATAAAATAACAGTATTTCATTACTGCATCAGTTTTGTGTTCGTGAACTAAAGTAATGATGATTTTCAGTTTGCAGTAGGTCAAAGGTTGATCTTTAGGTGTCATGCACTTGTTGGCTGTAAACTATCAGCTGTTTCTCATTCATAAACACACACACACACGCTCTTATCTCATGACAGTAAGGGGTGGGACACAAGCGATGACTGCTCTTATAGATTCAGTATTTCATCAGAATGATTCAAAACACAAACTTCCTTTCCAGTTCATTAAAAGAGCTGGCTTTGTTTTTGCACATCGCCAGCAAATACAACACAATGGAAAGATGTTGTTGTACCCTGTCCTTTTGACTCATCACATTCAGTTTGAGCTCTTTTGATGTTCAACCACTGTTAGATGACTCGGCGATCATCCTGACCCATCCCTGGTGTGTGTATTTGTTTTTGGAGCATATTATAGCCAGTGTGTAAATATATTTAAAATGTGGGATGACTGTCTTCATGCGCCATCATATTTACCAATGTTTAGTGAATTTTCACGGGTGTGTTTCTAGGAATCAGCAGAATGTGGAATTTCATGCGGGGACGAAAGTTTACTATATAGATCTCACAGCAGATTCAAGTTGGTCAGTATTTGTTTGTAAACAATTGTAGGACGGGCAATAATTATTCTATTTCCGGTTCATTTTTATCTCACCATTAAGTGTGCCATAACGGTCATGGTGTCTGTTTATCGGCTGGCTCACCTTGCAGGTCTTCATACTGAATATTTCAGTAGGAAACTGAGGACTGTGTGTGTGTGAGGCAGTGTTTCAGTGCATTTGTCAGTCTGTGGTACTTTCTCAATAAGGGCCTGTGAGAGAGAGAGAGCGAGAGAGAGAGAGAGAGACAGACAGACCGTGTCAGCATCAGCAACTAGAGCAGCCGTGTCTCTCAGGCTTAAGGAGGAAGAGATCCGGCTGCTTTTGTGGATTACAGGAGCATCAGTAAGTCGAGTTGGACTGGAAGGAGTTTTGACTCATCTCTTTTTCCTTTCAATCTGTCTTGTTTCATCTTCCAGCTGTTACTGTGTTCGTTACTCTTCCTACTAAGTGCTGTATCATCTAAGATCATTCAGAGGAGATGCGTGGGGTGCTAGCTGTTAGCAGTGTTGGTTGCTGAAAGAGAGAGGCACAGGAGAAGAGAGGAGGATGCCGGCCCCCCTCAGGATGAGGAGGAGGGGGGCCTGCAGGTCAGCTATCCCGTCTCTCTCCACCATCGCTGAGGAAGAAGAGGGACAGCGGAGCTGCAAGAGACGAGGGAAAGGAGGAGGTACGTGGGAGGTCAGGATAGGAAAGATTAAAAAGGCTGATGTAAATCTCTGGGGTTTTGGTGTCAGGGGTGCTAAGCTAATACCTGGCCTATTAAGTGATCTGTGTGTTGGCGTGTTTTGTAGTTGGTAAAAGTTAAATTTAAATGTGGCATAGCAGTGCAGGGTTAGTGATGTGCAAACTGATTCAGTAACTAAATGTGCGTAAGAAAAGTGTGGCCTTAATACTCTGTAGCTAATGGCTTTGGACTGGCAGTTTTTTTATTTTCTTTTTTTTGTCTGAGTCTTAACTTAAGACAGCAATCTTGAACATCATAGGTGTTATGCTTAAAAGTGCATTCTAGTTAGCAGCAAGGACCCTGTGTTCTGAACAACTCATTCTATGACTACGACCTAAAATACATAGTGTTTAGTTCGATAATTGTGAGCGACAGCATCACATGCATTTCACTGAAGTGGAGAAAAACACATTTATCAGTCTTGAGTGTCTGTTTTAACACAGCTTCTACTGAAAATAAAAAGATTTTTGCTCCCTTTTTTGTTGGGAGTGGCTGTTTTGCCCATTGTCGCTATTGGCAGATGACTGACAAGTTGGACAGGATGGCCTGGGCTGTGGGTGGGTCACATGACCACCGGGAAGTGGATTGTAAACAACTGACTGAAAGGATCCACATAGAGGTGATTGGGACTGTTTGGACTAAGGCAAAAGGTTTTACATTTGAATAAGGGATATAGGTTAATGTTCACATTCAGCAGTTTCCTTTGTAGATCTGAATGGACATATCTCTATCTAGGAGGAATCACTTTTTTGTAAGCTTTCTACAATTAGCTTAAACCTCCTTACAATTAAAATGTAAAGCAAACGTACTTAAACATGTGAGGTATGACTCCAACTTTGACTTTTCACATGCTCAGATTTGGGTCACAAGACTGTTCTCAGCTGGGCCAAAAATCCCTCTGAACTCAAAACACTGCTGCCTCACTGGTGTAGGCATTACACACACACACACACACACACACACACACACACACACACACACACTCTTAGGCTACTTTTTTAGATTTTTTTTTTTTTTTTGTGGGGTTCTTGTAACTCTGAGATGGAGAAATAGATCCAGATCCAGTCACTTTTTTTTCATCTAAGTGGCTTCTATCAGTTGTATGTTCTGGGTGTGCCACAAAGGCAGTGCTCTGCACAAAATAATAAAGCATTCAAAGCAGGGATGTGTAAGGATAGTCAACTAGTAATTCAGTAGTCAGTTAGTGAGTATTCAATGTTTTGTTTGTCTGAACTTTAGTGCACTATTAAACTGTTGGCCCAATTGAATTTGTTTATTAAATAATATCTTATGTTGTTTTTATAATTTTTTTGTTGTTACTATGGTTACAACCATTTGTGTTGTTTATCATGTTTATCAAACACAGTATGCATGTGTTTTTAAGTCCTGTCAGTTTGAGCGAGAGAGGGAGAGAGAGAGCGAGCGCCGCATGCTCACCGTCTTCAAACAACCCGAGCGCTGTCTTGCTCTCTCTCCCTCGCCATATTAATCAATGGACATGATGGTGTCGATGTTTAAATCATTTAAAATGAGAATGTAAGTGTGCTCATCCCATTTTTGTTTCTAAGAAGAAATTTGATTAGATTTCATATCGCAATATATATCGCAGAAAAATAAAATATCGCAATGTCATTTTTTCACAATATCGTGCAGCCCTAATAATAAATATAATGAAATAATTTCGTTTAGGCTATGCATAGTGCCTAGACCTGCCAACAAATGCTTATTGTTAGAAGACAACAAAACAATCCTTAGACATAGACCATTACTGACCTCAATCACACCGGCTCCCTCAGAATCAACTGACCAACCAATCTCCTGCGGCTGCTTCTCTTTCGCTCTGCTAAAATATCTCTATGGGGATTGATATTGTTTTAGAATATGCCTATTATAGAGATCGGTTATATTATTGGCAAAGAATAAAGAGTTGTGATTAGCTTGCTAAATTAACCATTTCTTGTATTTTGCTTGTTCACTCTAGCTAGGCTACAGTTTTCCATAGCAAACCAAAATATCCCCTTTCCTTTACCTCAAGAAAACTTAGCTAAAGGTGAGCAGGTAATTAAAAACATTGTGCAATTTCACTCTATATCACAACATTTACCAGTCTTCCTTTCACCAAAAGCATGTGTATCTGTGTGTGTGGGCGGGAGGGTGCATAGCGAGGTTAGACCAAACTAGAGTAAGGACGAGACTAGGAACATTTTGGGGTAGCTTTAGCCCTGCTAAAATAGGCCTAACTACGTCCCTGATGTTAACTGAAGGCAAATTTGAATGATGCACTATTTGAACTTTAATCAAGTACAATTGACCATGACATCCTCACCTTATCTTATTCCAGAAAAGTCACTCACCCAATGCTGTTGGGGTTGGGGTGAGGGGGGATCTGAATTAGTTGATGCACAAAATCAGCACCCCGATGAAGGTTGACTGGTATTTTAAAAATACTAATCTTAATTGTTTTAAAATTCAAATTACATTTGATATGTATTTTAAATACACATGAGATACTGCCCATCCCTGCTTGCATATTTGTTTCTGTCATTTCACATTGTTTTAATGGATCATTACCCTAAATGTTAGGTGTAAAATCCTTCAAATGTTGTCTACCACACTCCGTAATAAAAGAATGGATTTAATTGGGTCCTGTTTGATTTGTCTTGTACTGGTAGGTGAGGGTAAGGCTCTTTCTCCCTTTTTTCTCCCTCTTCTATCTGTAAGTGTAACATTAGCTGCCGCAAAGCTGCTCAGATCTCTGAGCCTTCCTGGCCCAACACACACACACACACACATCCTGGTGCCATGTGGAGAATTGCACACTAATCGCTAATCTCTCTCTCTCTTTAATCTTGTAATTGTTCTGTACTGCACACACTGCAATCACACACACACACACAATTGTGATCCATAATCTCACATTTACAAAAGGGGGATCTACTATCTCCTCTCAATCAGTCTAAGATTGAAGGTGTTGGGTCGAAGGCCAGTTTTTCCTTGTCCTTGTCTCCATATTTCTCTTTATTTGACCATGAATGAGCATACACAATATCATCAGCCTATAATGGATGTTGCATCCTTTGGACTTGGTGTAAGCACGAGGTTGTGTCTGATGTATTGGATTAGGATGGCTTCCTTGGTGATGTAGACACAAGGTTTAGATTGAGGTTTTCCAGAATATTCCAAAATTATGAGTGAGATTCAAGGTAAGAGCTGTCATTGATGTGCAGTTCACTGTTTCCTAGACTAGATGTTTTTAGGGCCATTTGTAATGTTGTGTTTGAACAAATGTACTTGGTACATGATTTGTGAACATGTTGTTTACAAAATTTGTCATTGTGCTAAAGCAAAATATATATTTATAAATAACATGTTTTTTTTAATTATTTGCTAAATATAGTTTTCAGTGTGTCTTTTTAATGGAGTGTGTCTTGTTCCTACCATGGGATAAATTATTATAAAAAGGGCAATTGTGACTGTTACCTCACAATTCTGAATTAAAATTGAGTTTACATTTCAGAATTCAAGGGAAAAAAAAGTCTGAATTGTGAAATAAAGATTTATATATATATATATATATATATATATATATATATATATATATATATATATATATATATATATATATATATATGTATATGTATATATATATATATATATATATATATATATATGTATATGTGTGTGTGTGTTTTCCTTGGTGGAAATTGGCTACCATATACTTTTTTTTTCACTGCATATTGGAAAACATTTATAGTGCTTTTCACTTTTTTCACACTTTTTTTATTACATATTTTTTTATATTCAAGTATTTGATTATTTGTTGCTTTTTAAATGGTCCACTTCAAGAATTCCTGTCCTAAAGAAGTAAACTGATTTCTTTGGTCTTGTGCAGGCTAATGAAGGACAACAGAATTAATTCAGGTTTAACTGTGATTGTGCCATGTGAAGACGTTTGCCATTTAGCTGTATTAAAGATTTGCTGGCTAGAGGGGGTGGAGATTGGTTCTGTGTAATTTCAGACGTCACTCTGCTCACCAACAAGTGAACTCTAGGTCAGCAACACTAGGCTTCAACTCTGACATTTGCCTTTAATGTTGGATCTTCTGACACCTGGGAAACAGGAAGACTTTGCAGTGCTTCTTTGAGCTAACTGTTATTTATGAAGCATTAATCCTAATCTCAGATATTATTTTGGATAGTTGGTGTGCAATTTGGGATTTTGTTTAACAGTTTGTTTAAGCTGGTATACAAGCGCTCTGTTTTAACAGGTTTCTCCTTTCCTTCCTTCTTCAATGTATTATCTTGTGTGACAAAAGCAGGCTCCTGATTTACATAGCATTTATCCAATGTTTTGTCTCAAACCAAGGCAGTTCAGCTTTGCTGCACACACTGGCATGGAAACTGTATATTCATTCAAGAAGAGATCTGAACTCAGAATAGCCAAATATGAACTCAATTGCAAGAAAAAAAAAGTCTGAATTGTGTGAAAATGCCAAGCACAGTCCCCCTATTGATTGATTGATTGATTTGATTTATTTGTTTTCCGTCACACAAATGGGCTTTCATGAGAGTCAGTATGCACTAACAACACTTCTTGGACTTTGATTTACTAACTAGCTATGTTTGCCTGTATCCCATCATATCTAAAGCCCTGTTCTTCATTAGTTTATTTGTTGTCTATGCAACTGTTCTAAAGTATGTGTTTCTACCTTAATATAATTTAATTAACGCTGATTGCTGCTGTAGGTGGTTGGTGTCTGTGTACTCTTCCTGATTATTCTGTACTCCTGTCATAACATACTTAACCAGCCTGTGCAACCCGGCATTCAGGACACAGATTAGTAAAATAATCTGGCATGGGCCTCAGAGCAAAGGTTCATGAACCGGTACCAGTTAGGGCTGGGACAACGTGTCGAGGTCATCGATGACGTAGACACAAAATATGCACATCGTTTCGTCGACCTGTTTTTATTTCTCTCAAAAACGTTTGCAAAACGTTTACCTTATCTGCGCTGAATAAACGCGATGGCCGGATCAACATTCTGTCCAACGTTATATAACCAATCCAGGGGTTTTTCTGCATTGATCTTTTTTTTGGCGGCAGTCAAAGCCTTATTTGATCGCTGTGCCTGACAGGGCGCGTACGAGAGAGAGCCCCGGCTGCGCGCGCACACTCAGTCTTCAAACAACACGAGCGCTTCTTGCTCTCTCTCTCCCTTGTACATATTAATCAAAATCATTAAACACGATAGAAAAAGGGCGGAACGCCAAAGTTTCATGTGGAGCATTCTGAGATTTTTTTTTTTACTCTATGACAGGCTGCTGGCTCCCACAGTTAATTTTTATTTAAATTTTTTTGGAAAAGCACTCTCTGTATTAGCGTAAAGACCTCAAGTTTACATTGGTTACTGTATTCTTTCAATTGCTCTAAACAAGTATTTTGGGTGACCTTTTTATTGAATGCTAGACATCATGTTGTTATTATTTTCATCTGAAAGAAGAACTTTTTTCAGTAAGCTAGGCCCTATGTGTTTAGTAAGCTTGTTTCAGTAAGCTATGTGTTTTCAAGGCTTCAAGGTTTTATTGAATGCTATCTTTATACAAGTGCAAAGTAATGCATTCTTAGTCAGCCTTTTATATTGTAATTTTAAGAGCAATAAACATATTGCAATGTTAAGGAATTCATGTTTTTTTCATTCAGATATGTAAATCAACATGTATAAATTGTTAGTAGTCAATTAATGGGGAGATAATCGAAATCGAATCAGCCTGAAAAAATTAGTGACAGACAGCACTCATCTTAACTAAATATCAGAGTGACTGACAGAGATACAATAGAAACATTGTGTAGTTTTGTATTAAATAATGACCCAGATCATGAAATACATTTATTAGCCATAGAATAAGGGAAACTTGGTAAATGAAAGCATCCTTTTGAGGCTTTATTTATTGATTTAGGGTGAATACTGGTAAAGTGGGACACTTTCTGATAATTTATATTCTGCATACTTTTTTATTATGATCCAAATGTCTTAGCCACTCATATGATACTATTCTAAATAGCTTAGCTCTACTATACTATAGACAATAAAAAAGAAAGAAACATAAAACACAGGATGGATGACTCTTCCTCAAACACACAATGATCCCAAACCACATTTTTCAAGGCGCTACTGTCAAACTGGGACACCTTTATTGGAAAACTGGGACACATAAAACACATTCAGTTGTTATTCAAGTGTAGGCCTTATAAATTAAATACACAATAACAATATAAACAACAAAATAAATAACAACAACAATAATATAAACATCACTTTTTTTTTTTTTTAAGAAGGGGTGCAGGTACAGCAAATTCAGCCCACCACCTCCCTCGCCTGCCCAAATTTTTTTATAATGGGTTAAATTTATTTCATATAAAAAAAATAAAAAATAAAAAAATAACCTTCATTAACATCTCTTCTTGTAGGAATGAACTGATTGCAAACAGGCTTAATTTAATTTCTGTATGGTAGGTTAATCTACACGTCAATACAGCCAGTGCAAGTGAACGCCTCCTCGTCTTCCATGAGGCCATTCTCCTCGCCACACGTCTCATGGAACCAGTCCTCGCAAAAACAATGCACATGATCCAGTCTTCTTTGGATCAATTGCATCGCCAAATTTGGCTTTAAAAATATTGCAAATGTCCTTGCCATCCGAGCTTGTACCCTCCATCTTAGTTTTTTTTTTTTTTTTTGGTAGGCTTTGTTTGTTTTTTTAAAAGTGTTAATTGCGTGTGTCTCACGTTGAATGCGTGAGAGCTGGCGTAGTTTAAGTCAGTCTTTGTTGAAATATCTAGCTAACTAACTAAATGTATGAGGGACATATAAAAAGGTAACTCAATTCCTCCATTAGAATGACTTGAATGGCTGTCCCAGTTTGCCAGTAATACCCTGTCCCAATTTAACAATATGCTATTGGCAAACTGGGACAGTGTCAAAATCGCATAAAAAACCCCCAAGAAGATTAATATGAATGTGATTTTGAAAAATTCTGATTCACCATTACATCCTATAACAAAATATGTAACAATTATAAATGATCCATGAGTTGTTTTATTTTTATAACCTTAACATTATTTACCGCAGAATGCTATGTCATTTTACTTACCATCACAGTTCACTGCGAGGTTGTTAAATATGATGTGCCACACCCCGGAAGTGATGTCATAGCCACAGAATTTTTTTTTTTTTTTAATCACATAGTTGCTACTGATGAGGTCAGTGTTGATTTTTAGTAAAAGAAACATATCCATGTAAAGATATAAATTATTAAGCTTAACTGTCCCACTTTGCCCATTGTCCCACTTTACCAGTATTCACCCTATTTATTTTTATAGAAGTATCGATTCAGGCACCGGTATCGTTTTAAAAGTATGGAAATGGCACCGGTATCGTATAGAACCCAATCGATACCCAACCCTAAATATATGTTACTGTGCATGCATGTAATATTTATATACATCTCTGAAATTAATCCAGCACTGTCTCACTCATCTAACACACCCAATTTACACACCCAAAGAAATAATAAAGTTAGCAAGAAATTAACCTAAATAAAAAAGTAAAATACACCCTGTCTAACGAACGCGAGTGGCGCGCCGCAACAAAATACTACTCATTATAATCAGTGATGGTTCACTGGATGTGGCACAACACATGTCAAATCCCCACAGTATACTGCCTCTTCCTATTTATGAGGTACTGACACAGAGTTCAAATGTCTTATGTAGATACTAGACAGACAAAAATGTTCAATGTTCTGCCACCAAGCAAATGGAATATTCCCATCGAGGTCCATCGCCAAACACAAAATTAATTTGCTGAATGCATAAACTGTTTTCCTGTTGAAAACAGTTTATGTTTCCGGTTTATCATGATAGGGAAAATACACTTTAACTGGAGATTATTAAACAGTCAGGGATGAAATAAGAAACTAATTGCAGGCAATTGGACTAAAAACTACAATAAATAATACATTGTGTAAATTAATTAGTCTTAACTGTGTAAGCAGTGAGAGATTTTTCTCTTACTGTTGTTTAATTAACACAAACCGCAGAAAGGATTATTATTGGACAGCTTCCCCTTTAAGATCGAAGTCCGGATCCAACATACTCTAACACATGCGCTTTCTCTTGCAACTGTTAACGTTTCCTTAAGTCCTAAGTGACTGTGTTTATGAGGATAGCCAATAAATCAGCAAAAATTGCTCACAAGTTCTATTAGCACCTGGTGCGTGGCTTACACACTCCTCTCACACAGAAACATAGACCGCGCACACATATAGCTCTGTTGTTTGTGTTGCAATGGCCTAATTTACGTTTTAAACTGCAGTGCTTAAAAACGTGATGTGAGCGTGCATGCTGTTTTTCATGTTTCTGCCTGCATCCCCGTGTAATACATGCAAGACTGCCGTCATTCAGTTGATTAAAAGCTGTTGCCATAAACAGTGTATTTTGTGGCACCACAAAATAAACAGTAGAGCATAATATGTTATGAAATGATAGACTTTTAATTTCATCAATCCGATATATATGTCGTCATATCGCCCAGCCCTGAGACTGACTGATGTTGACTTTGTTCTGAGCTTTGATTGTTTTTGCACCCCATGGGTATATATGGGTCAAATGAGAAGCCTTTACTAGTGAGCTACATGAAGGCAAAATCAGGTGTTCGCACAAACACGCCCCACAGGTGTCATGTTAAAATCACAATAGCCTGGGGTTTGTTTAGATGGTGCATATATTTTTGGCTAACATTAGTGAACTTTACCAAAGATCAAGCCATTTGCAGTGCAGTAAAATGTAGGATTGTCTTTTGCAGTTTTATAAGCCACATAAAGCTTGCATTTTGTGTTGGAGCATGAAGTGTCCGTATTACTTGAGCTTGTGATTTCAGATCTGCTCTTAGGTAATTTCGTGGTTAAACACCACTGGGTCTCCCTTATCACCAAGTAATGTGCTAAAGCTTACACACACACACATACTCATTATTAGGCTTTACATTCTCTTAGGGATTGATAAACATGTATGCTGTTTTTTAAATAAGTCTCAGTAGAGAACTGATAACTCCAGGTTAGATTAATATAGTAATGAGGTCTGTGTGTCTTTTCAGAGCCGGTAGAAACTGAGGTGATCCTTTCTGAATTAAATGTAAAACAATGACTTT
The DNA here is from genome assembly GCF_023724105.1 of Carassius gibelio. NCBI lineage: Eukaryota > Metazoa > Chordata > Actinopteri > Cypriniformes > Cyprinidae > Carassius > Carassius gibelio. Next base: position 21,119,507 of record NC_068393.1, read on the forward strand.
ATTAAGATCTGTCCCTTTTTCTGCAGTAGTATAATTTCAGAAATTGCCCTCAGTAATCATTTGAGACCTGTCCCATTGTTTGTCTCAGAAAGGTGATATCTTGCATTTTAGGAAGGAGTCTAAAATAGGTCAGACAGAGTTTGGCCTGGGATAAATCAGAAGTAGCATTGTCCTGGAATCTAGAACGAGTGATGGCTGTTTCAGATCCATCTCCTCAGGGATCGCTCACAAAAATAGATTGAATAATATCACAATAGCTCTGTTCTAACAGGTAATAAGCTGTCTTTGTAGAAAGTAGCTTATGCATAATATGGAGATTTACTTGTGAATATGAAGATGCATTTCTATAGGTCTTAGCTCTTCTATAATGTGCATTTATTGCTTTGAAAGAGCAAGAAATCCTTTTTAAATGCTGTGCAGATTCAGTCGTGTGATGAAGTGTACCCTATTTCCTAAAATAACCAACATTAACTGCAACATTGAAATTCAAGTGTGTGGCTCTGTCAGTGAGATGTGTGTTAAAGTTGCATGTGTTACTACAGTTAAGTTTTCTTTCAGAATCATCATTGGCTGATAGAAAGAAAAAATAGGTTACATACAAGTTTTTACTTACAAATAAAGATAAGGTAAAGGTGTGGGAAAAAAAGTGTTACTCATGTAAATAATCCCCCCTTTACTTAAATATATGAACTCAGAAAACCGCTGTTAATAGGTTAATATAATGTTTCCAATTCTATGACTAGTAAAACGATGGCACCTTACTCTCCCCTGAGCTGCAAGCACTGTGTTGTCGTCTTGTGTGAAAGGTGTCAGCGTTAAGGAACAATACTGACATCTGGGAGCTCAACCAGGTGCTGGCGATGAAGTATTTACATGTGGTGTTATCACTAATCGTATTAAGCATATATCGTCACACACTAAATGAACACAATATTGATAATTGTTGCTTTGAATATCACAGTTATCTTCAGTGCTGGTAAATCGCGACACCCCTAGTTTGTATGTTTGGGCATAAAAAAGATCTACAAAGTAACAAATCTCAAAGTCCACTCCAAATGGAGATATTTTGTTTAAAAAAAAAAAAAATCCCTTTTCAAGAACTACAACGAATGGCTCGTTTGGACTACGGCGTTGTTTTCTGGGTTTTGTGATGTCACAAAGTGGCCTATTAGAATATCATTAGAATAATTCCACACTATGGAAAATCGAATGGTTGGGAGTGGGGAGGGGCGAGTTTGTGGTTAGAACGCTTGGTTGAGTGCATCAGACAAGAACCATGAATCCCGAACCATGAATCCGTGTTTAGATAGGCACTGAAAACAAATAACGTTTGCTAACGGTTGCCGGTTACATTACAGTACTTAAAATTTTACTTACCACATAAACAAAGTAGGAGAGCTATGTTGTATTTGTGTTGTAGGGTTTTTTAACACTTTTCATGCGTGTTTATAGTTCTAATTAAATCCTCGTCCACCGCACATTATGTTGTGGGCAATATTAGCTGTGAAGAGCATGCACAGATCTGCACTTCCAATTTCTACCAGAAGCAGTAAACCATCCGGGTACCTTAGGAATACTCATTTCAACATACTACAATTTGTGACATACTAATTCTGATTTTGAATACTATTTAGGACTGATAGTATGCGGATTTGGATGCAGCAAGTGATTTGCTGCCACCTACTGGCACTTTTATTTTCATTTTTAAAGTATCATTTCTTTAAAATATTTTATATTTCAGTATTTATTTGTATTTTTGTATGTTGCTATTTTTTGTAATGCCTATTCAGTGTTTTCTAATTAAACACAATAATGACTTGAAATTATCTTTAATAATAACTTTATCTTGAATTAATTGGCACATGATGTGTTAATTAATCGTATTATTTTGGTATATCGTATATCAGTACGATTAATTGATAGCGCTATTAAAAACAAAACAAATGGCCCTATGAAATAATGTAGACACCAGTCCATTCTGCAGTTTAATTGTACAGACCTACTATTGATTTATTCATCTATTTGATTTAATTATTGTTATGTCTGGTATTTGTGAGTCCTTAAAGTTTCAGTATTAACTTTAATACTGAAACCACCAATACATTTGATAATGATAGTCATGAGTGTTTCAGATATAAATGACTCGCTTTGTATTTCACTTTTTAATTTTCTTTATTCTTGATATACTGATGAAAAAACAGGCTGGGTTCCCCCCTTCACTCTCCTCTGTCTTTGTTATTCAGGCTCTGACTACCTTCTTAGAGCAGATGAGAAGTCGTCATGGAGTCAGCCGGACTCCTCTGCGTCTGGACAGTACACCTACACCATTCCCAGCCCTACAGACATACACATCGTTACCAGACCAGGTCAGATTCACCGCACATACTGCTAGCTGTATGTACACAGTCATCTTCCAGCTTTACTGCCAGAGCTCATCCAGAGTTTATGTGCTTGTGTATGCAGAGCCTCTCACGCTGAAGATCGATGAAAGGCAGAGACTCGCCCGTGAACGAAGGGAGGAGCTGGAGAAGCAGAATGGTATGACAAACATACACACATTGTCATTAATGGCAACACAAAAGTGCCCTTGCAATGCATGTTACTTTGTTAATCTGACATATTCCAGAATGAAGCAGTATATTCTGTGGGAAATTAGGTACAACGAGACTTGAAGTTGTAACGCATTTGTATCAGTTTGGTCAGGAAAAATTGTACACACAGGACAATTTCATATCTCTTTTTAACGTCTTGACTGATTTTTCTTAGTGATACAATAACAAAACTAGTAATAAAAAAATTATACGTTTTGTGTGTAATTGTTTATATACATATTCTTTAATTGACACTTCTTGGCACAGCTGAAATGCCATTTACATATGTCATAGTTTTGTTAGTACTAAAAGCCATTATAAGAACAGAAACAATTGTTGAGAAAGTACAAGGTCATACGCTTGGTCATTTATTTCATGTTGCCTCAAAGGGTTGCAGTGGTTTACTCTGAAAACACACTGTAACCTTAGAAATGTCCTCTGACCAAAGACTCACTCAGTCCTAATGAGAGGCTTTATGGGTAATAAGAAGGGATGCCCTCGACTAAAGAATTTAATTGAATTGCTTACATAGCCTAATAAGTGCATAAAGCTTGCCCCAGCACACTGGCAGAAGTAATGATGATGAATGTGTCAGGAAAAAACTGTAAGATTAAGCAGCTTCAACATTTTATTTAAATCCCTATAGATATATTTTTCATGTCTGTAGCCTAAGGGCCGTAAACACAAGAGTTTCATGCTCTTTGGAAGTGCATCCTGTTTTCTTTCATTATTTTACAAAAGTGAAATGTATTTTTGTTATAGTGAGTGCACACAAATAAACATAGAGGCTTTAAGATTCAAAAGATGTATTACTCTTATCTCTATGACCAAAATTACAGAGTGTTTTAAGAGCAAGGGAGCACCTCGGCGCCACCATCTGTCACGCTGTGAGGACACGTGCTACTGTTCAGCTTTCACACTCCACATGATGCACATTTTCTAGGTTGACATTAGATTGAGAGCCCATTTAAAGTTGATACTTACATATTTCAGATGATAAGCCATATTTGAGGTCGATGAAGGATGGGCGAGTGTTTGAATATAACGTTAATATATTGCCAAAAATCCATCCGTTAATGATCTGTTCGTAACAGACTGCATGACCTGCATGAAGAATTCTTTTTTTTTTTTTGCAACTAATAAAATTTTGGTTGCCCAAGCCTCTTCTCGTCGACTAAAGGTTAATCGATTATTATGGGGGCAAAGTTAGATTGTTCACATATTGTTCTTGTCATTTAGTAAATCATGTGAATTCTTGTCAAAACAAACCTTCGCCATGGAAAGCCCTAGGTTACATTTCTTGTGTTTTCTTTTAACCCATTTCTCGTGTCTGTCTGTTCTCCTCTGTTCATTACTGCATGACTAACTGAATGGGGCATGTTGCTGTAGCAGTTGTTATGTAAACTCTTGGCATGGTGGTTACTAGGACACCCGGTTTTATGTTAAGCGTTAGAGGCCAGGACAAAAAGGCCAGAGAAAGATTGGCAGATTAACTTTGCTCATTTTATTGAAGTGCTTGGATGCTAATGAAATTGATAATCCACAATGTTGGTTACTTACATCTGCCTTTCTTTATATTTGATCATTTTTACCTGAGGATCACTTTCCAAACATTTTTGACCATTTCCCACCTTTACTCTAGGCTGTAGCATTAAATTAACTTTTGTTTGTGCAAATGTACCTTTAAGGCTTGTTATAACCAGCTAATCTTGTGTGAACCACCTTTTTTCACAATTTTTTCAGGTTGTGGAGTCCAGCATTGTTGTATTGCCCCGTCCTTCAATAACTGCCTTTTTCAATAATTGAAAAACAGGTTTTAAAAGAAAAGTTTAAAAGCCTTATTGATTGATAGACAGATTGATGGCTGGATCGAGAGATATATCAAGAGATTGGATCAAACAATAGTTTGATAGATAGACTGATTGATTTCCAGACCTCCTTACACCAGAAAGGTTGTTTAGGTTGCAAAGGTCCAGCACCTGATTAAGGTCATTCATTTGTGAGGATTTTAGATGACGTCAACATATGCAAAGACTCTGGATGAAGCCAACTTTGGATCGAAAGAACTGTTAGATATTATCCTTCTATTGCAATCATTATGAGCACAAACTGTAATCACTGCCTCACACATTTACTGTCACATAATGTGTTGTCTTAAAGTTGTATATTACATATGGACCTTACTTTGACACACTTATCTCCTTCTGATAACAGAATACTTATTGTAACATTGAAACAAGTTTTTTTCTGTAAAGTTGCTTTGAAACAGTATGCATTGTAAAAAGTGCTATACAGATACACTTAACTTGAACTGAATTGTGTTTGTGCAGCTGTACGGGATTCCAAGTGGATTGAGAGAGAGGAGAGATCCAGACAGTTTCATGAGAGACAGCTGGAGGAGCGCAGGAAAAAGCTTGATGAGCAGCGGGATAAAGAAGATAGGAGACGTGCTGCTGTGGAGGAGAAACGACGGCAGAAACTGGAGGAGGAGAAGGTGAGGTCACCAGGAAACACTTTACTGCAGTTTTACCAGAGAATACTTTTTTTGACACACAGCCCCACTCTTTCAAAGATTATATTAGTACAACAATCTTTAAATAATATTAAAGGGTTACTCCACCAAAAAAATGAAAATTTTGTCATTAATCACCCCCATGTCGTTCAAAACCCTTAAAAGCTCTGTTCGTCTTCGCAACACAGTTTAAGATATTTTGAATTAAAACCTGGAGGCTTGAGACTGTCCCATAGACTGCCAAGTAAATAACAGTGTCAAGGTCCATAAAAGGTATGAAAAGTCATCGTCTGAATACTCCATCTGCCATCAGACGTGCAATCTGGGTTATATTAAGCGACAGGAACACTTTTTGTAAGTGAAAAAAACAAAAATAACGACTTTATTCAATAATTCCTTTGTCAAAGGTTTCCTCTGTGTCACTCCATATCACTGTATGCTGTGTATGCTCTTCTGTGTCTTCCGCGCCACAAGGATGCACTGTTTCATTTAAAATCAAAGCTAAAAACACATAGAAACAGCACATCCTTGTGGCACGATGGACAGAGAAGAGCATACATATCATGGTGATATGGAGTGACACAGAGGAGATCTTTGACAATGGAATTATTGAATAAAGTCGTTATTTTTGTTCCAAAGCTTTTACGGATTTGGAACGACATAGGGGTAAGTGATTAGTAACTACATTTTCATTTTAGGCTGGAGTATGTCTTTTAAGACTGCCCTGGACATTTGCTGAAGCTCCTTGATTGAGAACCATTACATTTGTCATAATTTTGAAGATATACAGAGACCTTTTCTTTATTATTGTAAAATAAATACTAAAGGCAAATCATTAATTTTGTAAGTAAAGTGCTCATCAGTATAGATTTGTACTTTTGGTATGTGTTTGTTAGGGGGTGGACATGCAGGATAAATTTTTGAAAAAACTAAATAAAAGGGCATTTTTGTCCAATAGAATACTCTCTGGATTGAGAATGTCCCTGTTTTCGTTTCAGGTCCGGTATGAGGCTGTTATCAGGAGGACCATGGAGAGGAGTCAGAGAGTCAGGCCTAAGTCCAACCGCTGGAGCTGGGGTGGAACAATCTCTACTAGCACCTCACACATCAGCGGTAAACACAAACACAATGTGTTCACAGAATAATCAATGTTATACTGTATTAAGAGATTCTGGAAATCAAATTATGTTTTTGTTGTATAGAGGTGGACTACAGCAATTGGTGTAAAAGTGTTTGTGCTTCTAACTTTTGTCTGGATGATAATAAAACAGAAGAAAAAAGAAATCAAATACTGGGAATATTTTGAACCCAATTCAGTTGTTTTTTCGGTTAATTGTGCAACCCAAATACAAGCTCATTTTAGCCTGCTTGTCAGGATTTAAAATTCTAATATTATTATTTTTAGAGTGTCAAAATATAAATTCATATATTTTGCAGTATGGCATATTTCTTGCTCTGCTCACATTTGCTGACTCGGAGCCATGAGTTCACGGCACACTCCATTTGTTTCCTTTATTTTCTGCTCCATCAATATCCCTCTTGCTCTGTATGGTTCTGAATCCTTCTTTCTCTCTTTCTTTCACTGCTTTTCTCTATATTTATTTCTCAGGTTTTGATGATTCTGCTGTCTTTCCGTTGGATCTAGCTGGGCTGGAGCACAATCATGGTGTTTTCAGCTTGGCGCATCAGCAGCAGTTTTGCTCTAAATGTGAAATATAATCATCATTGTAGACCAGCAGACTAGAAGCACTAGCTAGAGCTTGTAGCATCACCCATAAATGAGTTAGATTTCTTTTAATTTCCTGTGAACGGTTAGCATGGAACCAGAAACATGAACAAACTGCTTAACCAGTAGTATGTTAGATGTGGCTTGTAGTTTTAGTAGTTTTTGTTTTAAAGGTGACATTTATGCTTTTCTTTGTAGTCCACATTTTGCTTTTACACCTTTAAGATTAATACACAACATTTTAAGATGCGTCCAAAAACTTGACACGTTTTGTATATCAGTGTCTTTATATTATACATCTTTTTTATATTATACATACATTTTCCATGATATGACCCCTTTAAAGTCTGATAATGGTGATGTTGGTAATGTTAGATCAGTTTAAGCATGTTTAAAGACATCTCAGATAGGGCTCTGCGATTAATCGAAATCGAATCAAAATCGCGATTTGAGACGTTGCGATTCGCTAATCGCAAAAGCCTGATGCGAAATTACTCTGTTCCAGAGCACAGCAGCCATGAGAGGTAAACGCCCACCATTAAAAAAAATAAACGGGGTCAGCTCAGTAGTTAGGCAAATTAAAACTAAAGAAAAACGTTATGCTGCGTCACAATTCATCAAGAGCATGCCGTATTGCATGTTCGCTATTTCCAATTCAGAAGAGCGCACACACAGCATGTCTCTGAATGCTTCTCACTCGCTCCTCTCTTCCCCACGCGGCGCGAATACCGCGTCACGGACGAGCCGTTCACACTTGCTGCACTCACGCAGGCCGTTTCGTAACGCTCGGTTATATTCTCGCGCACGTCTCCATGAGCGCATCTGGCAGTATGGATGAGGCTCGAAGCACATGCAAAACCTTCGTCAGCTCGCGCCTGGCTCCGCGTGTAAAACGAATGTAAATTCAGTCTAACTGCTTGCTAATTTCACTTGAATAAAATGAAACATTCAGCACATTTTCCACTTCTTCTTAAAAACCCAAATACAGTGTAATATATGTTATACTTTTAATAATTGACTAAAGAAATACAGTTCTGTATTTATAAAAATAAAATAAACCAATATTTCCAGTGAAATAAAGTAATTAAGTTAATTCTGTAAAAGTAGTTATACCATTATAATCTTGTCTACTGAAAAAAGAAAAAAAAAATGATAAAACTATATAGAACCCCTCCCAAACCACAATTGAAAATTGAATGGATTTCAGATTTATAAAGGGAATTGTATTGGTTTTAATGTAAACTATAATGGTGTCTATTTGACGGATTCTAATAGTGGGATGTAATCTGGCAGATGGCAATATTGACAATATTGAGCTGAAGCTTGACTTTGCAAATTTAAAATCGCAAATCAAATTGCAATCGCAATATCTGTCAAAAAAATCGCAATTAGATATTTTCAACATATCGCAAAGCCCTAATCACAGATTTCCAGTTAGTTTTGTGTCTGTCCACTCTGGGACACACAGATGGAGGGCAGATTGTGAGCATTAAGCTGATGAGGGTGCCTCCATCCTCTTTTGTCTTTAGTACACGTAGCCAAGCACTTTTCTCAGAACTAAATTAGCATCCATTAACTGCAGGTAATCACACAGTAGAAAACATTTCAATACAGCCTCTTATGCACTCTTCCCCTTCCCCTTTAGTTCTTTCTTTATTGCATTTGTCTGTATTATGCCTTTTAAGTATTATTAAGTTTGCATCTGATGATGTATTTTGTGTCTGTGTGTTTGTAGATACTGACAGAAGGACAGTCTCCACTATGAATCTGTCCAAACCCACAGACCCAGTCATTTCAAAACGCCTGTCATATTCCTCAGCCACCTTGCTGAATTCACCAGATAGAGGTAAACACAATCACTTTAAATTTTGCACAATCAATCTCACAGCCAAATTAGTCTCTTTTAAGATGTTTTTTTTTGTTTTCACTTTGTTGAATTGATGTTGTTTTTGTGTGTATTTGTGTGCTGTGTGATTGTCCATCCAAGCCTTACAGAAGCAGACATCTCTCTCGTCGTCTTGCTTGATTAAAAAAACACAATCTAAATCCCAAATCTCCAAAGAGAAGATCCCTCAGGACAAATCAGCAGGTGGATTTTAGAAATCCAAGAATCTTTCTTGATGCTCTCCTACTGGGTTCAAACCTGTGCTACCCTTGGCTCCAGACTGCAAATAAAGTTATCATTAATGGAAAAAAAAGACTGAATTGAACGGTTCACAGAACAGTCAATTACGTTTGTGTCAATATGGGATTTTAATTACATATACATAAAATTTATATATATATATATATATATATATATATATATATATATATATATATATATATATATATATATATATATATATATATATATATATATATATATATATATATAAAACTATTCTGTAATTTTCAGTCTTGAGCTCTGGCTACGCAAATCTCTGGAGTCATGCTGTCTCTTCCAGTATTTACAATTATTGCATGTTAGTTTATGAAACTTTTAAATGTTTTAGGCATTTGAAAGTAATAAATTAGCTATAACAATAATACGTAAACAGTTTACTCCGTGTGTATGCATGCTTCATTTGATTGTATTTCAAACACATTTTTTTATAGTTCTTGCATGTTTTTTCCTGCAGCAGTTAGCAATTTTTTTTAAGACAACATGAAATCAAATAGATGAAGATTTGATAGATGATAGATTTTTAATCATGCAAAATTCATCAGTGCATGTTGTTTTCAATAAAAACAAATTTCATAATGGAGTCACTGAAATTACTTTATTGCTGTGTGACAGGCTATTTGGTGTGGACAAAATATTAATTTTGTAGCTTTTCATGATACAATCAAATCCTGATGGATAACATCCCCTCCTGGCCAAAATATTCTTTCAGTTAAAAATATGCCACTTTGCACACATTAAATTGTGAGTTGTGATTGCAGTTTCATGTTGTCTTTATACAAGTGGTAATGTTTATGGTAACTTACCTTGTTTTCCTTGATTGAATGGTCAATCTTAAAGGAATCGTTCACCCAAAAATGAGAATTTGCTAAAAATCTACTCACTCTCAGGCCATCCAATATATGTAGATTACTTTGTTTCTTCATGGGAACAGAGAGAAATGTAGAATTACATCACTTGTTTACCAGTGGATCCTCTGCAGTGAATGGGTGCCGTCAGAATGAGAGTCCAATCTGCTGATGAAAACATCACCACTCCAGTCCATCAATTAACATCTTGTAAAGTGAAAAGCTGTGTGTTTGTAAGAAACAAATCCATTAAGACCTTTTTAACTTCAAGAAGTTGTTTTCATAAGGTGACTTATTAAAATAAGTCTTCTCTTCGGAGTAAGAAACAAATCCATCTAAATCATGAATGGCCAGAAGGTGAGTAAACTTTAGGCTATTTTTCGTTTTTTGGGTGAACTGTGCCTTTAAATTGGCTTCATGTTGTTTTTCCACTAATGATTATGTTTAGGGTAAGAAATCCTGTATTACCATGGTTGGTCTTGCTTAACACAGAACTCTACATAAACCATGCATGATTCAGCTGATACCTTTTCTAGGCAAATGATGTTATTAATGGATGTGATGCATCTTTTTCAGTTGCTCTACTGCATGTGCAAGCTGCTTATTTAGCACTTTGTCCCTCAACAACCAAATATTTACTTTTAATGACAGTGACAGTTTATAAGAGAGAATTTGCATATGTGTGCTTTTCCAGGTACGCGTCGCATGCCTCTTACCCCATGGGAGAATACAATGATCAATCGACTACAGACACCAACACAATCCTACCTGGCCAGGAGTCGCAGCGCCATGTCTTTGTCTGGAGAAGCAGGTAATTGCTTAAATTAAAAAAGGTAAATTCTAACTTTATCTCACAATTCTGACACTTTTTCTCATATTTCTGGGACAAAAAGACAAAATTGTGAGATATAAACTTACAATTCTTGGTGCCTTTACCAGCTATTTAAAATATGTATGTTATAACTTGTGTTGGTGCTTCAACTTGTTAAATGTTAAGCTGAAACATCTTATTGTTATTATGCCACATAGACTGCAGTTTCAAAGTAGTTTTAACTCTGTTTGCAACCGGAACTTATACAATAGCTGATCTTCAGGACATTTTATTGCGAACACGCATGTACAAAGATAGAGAGCAGAGAAAGAGGGGTATGAGAGTATTGTAGAACAGTGAGGGCTGTTTCTGGCAAGGCCCTTGTGCTAAAACAAAACACCATTTACAGACAGACTTTTCTTTTAGTGACAGCCTTGCCCAGTTACTGCCAACTTCATCTTAAACTGATGTGTGCGTCTGTGTGCACAAATGGACCTGATGCTAATCTCTCAATAGCTTGTGTCTATTTATATGTGGCTGTTTCCTGCTAATCGTTTGGTGTTTTTTTTTCTTCTGTATGGAGATGCTTTTATCAACTAATTAAATTCTATCATGGGCAAAAGCATCATCATTGACTCATGAGGAATTAAAGTGTCTGTGTTGTAGAGAATGAAATACTACCGCACTGTTTATTGCATACTGTGCCGTACTATTTACTGCCTGCTGTTTTTATAAACATTTGAAAGACTTTGCAATACAAATATATATTACACACAATAAGTATGCTACGTTGTCGTTGACCTCATTACTTTAAATTTTTAATGTAGTAAGTCCTATATTTGTCTCTGAATTAAAAATAATGTTTTCCTTTTTTATTGCAACTTCAATCTAATGAAATCAGTTAAAAGCATAGTAAAATCTATTTTTTATTATTTCTAATTCCGTTGTCACCCTAGAAATTTCAAACACATCATGGTATATAATATGCCACTGGGTTTATAATTTACTTTTTGGCAAATTCACTTCCTTGCATACAAGTAAATTTACCCAATGAGCACAGTGAACATCATAATGCAAAAAAAAAAAAAAAAGTATTGCAGTATATCATTCTGAACATGCTTTCAGATTGTCCTTCTTACAGATAATAATACACATTTTCTTTTTCTTCTCTTTCCACTATTTCATCCCCCCTTATTAACCTTTTTTTTCTGCACACCTTCCTCACTCCGTTACTCCTCTTGTCCATATTGAATCAATTTATTTCTCCCCGTGATACTCCCTGGTCGTTTGGTTAAACTTGCCTGCGGTACAGTGACCCACGTTTGTCCTCGCTCAGCCTCCTGTCACCCAGTGAGCTCCATGTCCTTCAAGTCCATCCAGTCACGCAGCGCTGAGCGACCAATCAAAGCAGGCTTTACTTTTGAGAGACCAGTCAGAGCAGGGTATATCCCTCCAGATAGCAGCACTCGCAGAAAGACCACCCAGATTCTCCCGGTAAGCAACACGCACAAGATTTATTATTGTTGTACAGGGATTATGTGCTTAATTTGTTTGTGTCTGTGCTTAAGCTTCCTTACGAATCTATGTAGGCCAATTGTAGTGTGTTGATCTTTGCTTAATGTAGTATGGAAGTACCGTAGGTGTCTCTCAAAGACGGTATTTTGTGTGTTTCATTGGTCAGATTGACAGGAAGGATAAAGACAATGTGAGAAAGTCGTGGAGTAACCTGTCATATCCCACTAGCAGTCTGAGCCTGTTCACACCCAAGAGATCTCCTTCACCTGCCGGTCATCGCTGCAGGGTCACCAATCCTTCCCCCACCAGGTAGAAATGGCAATTTAAGATTAAAACAAGACTGTGAAGAATAAAAATATATTTCACAATCAACAGAGTTATATATTTATAAACTACACATGGGCTTGAAACAAAAATAAATATAATAAATGTACATTTGCATAATCATTGATTTTCCTGTTATGTCATCTTAACTTCAGAATTATTTCATATTTTCTCATTTACTGCATTTTTTATTTTTCGATTTCATAATTAGAATCACAATATATTCTTAATATAATCACTATATATATATATATATATATATATATATATATATATATATATATATATATATATATATTAGTACTAAAAGAAGCTAAAATATATGACCATAACATAGAAATGTTCATAAAATAAAACAATTCAATTTTGGAACAAAAATTAAATAATTTTTTTACAATATATATTTTTTTAAATACATAAATATTTCAAATATTACAATTCTTAATGTTATAATATTCTATTATAATTGTATACTAATAATATTACATATTAGATACACATAGGGATGTCAACGATTAATCGATGATCGATTAATTGTCGATAAGAGATGCAATCGATTAAGGCTATCGATGGTCGGTTAACCGATTCAATGTTGGGCTGCGTGCGGCTCATGCACACTCAACACGTGCGAGCGGCTGTGAGTGACGGTGACGATATATAAAAGCATCATCATTCATTCACAATGTACAAATTAAGCTTTTAATGTGATTTAAACTTTAAAGTACATTAAAATAGAAACAACATAAAAGTTCTTCAACATTAAATGCAATAGAAATGTAGTTACTAATCATTTCATCAGATAACTGTTTTATATCGTGCGCTTTGCAGGGCTGCGGGACACAGTGACAGGACAGGTAGTCTATTCATTCCTACAACTTGTTAATTCATTCCTACGAATTATTAATGTGGCAATTGTCCATGTTTCATTAATTTTGTTCCCTAAATAACCCATGATTTAAGTGAAATAAGGGAACAAATTAATAAATCGAACGAATTCTTAATTCATGAAATCTTTAATTTCCCTTCCCATGTTTACCACAGTAAGAGATGCGAAAACAGTTATTAAAAGCGAAAGATAATAAAATAAACCTGGGAAATTAGAGGGTTAGACTATGAAGATTTAGGAAAAGAAACAATGCCTAAATATACTGAATTTGTGGAAATTCGTGACCAACCGGCAAACCAGAACAAAGCCGCGTAAATGAAGACTATGTGGTCCAAAAGCATGGTCGCGATCTAACATTTTCCAGTTAACCTATTATTCCTCTAATAAACAAAGCTTTTATATCACACTTGTCATAATCAGATCTTATCATTTCTAAATAAATAATTGCTGGATTCAAAACAGCGATTAATAGGCGCTGTGACCGACACATTCCTGGAGCATTCAGTTTAAATAGACCGTAGTATACCGGTCCACTCTGCTGTTATGCCAAGGACGTTTTTGCTCATATGAAGAGGATCATCTTTTCCGTCTATATGCGAATGCGTGTTAAGTACAAGCCTAGTTTACATTATAAATAATAGTTTAACATTCAAATACATTGCGAATATGGAAACATTTCGATTTGTGCCGAATGAGACATGAGCAATAACCTCCAAATAAATCTAGCCAAAGCCGCGCTCGCTCATCCTCGTCTGCACGCATGCACTGTCACGATCTAATGCGCTGTATGCCGGATTTTTAAAAATCTGACATTTTCTAGGACAGAATCCAGCAGGATCAAATTAATGTGAGCAACTGTGTTTTGGTGCAGCAGCGCCGATGTAGTTCACTTAATGTGCAGCGCAGTCACACGCGCTCCACATTTCGGATAATTTTATACAATAATGTCAGTTGAAAACATTGCAATTGTGCTTTAAAATACAACAACGAGCACCACAAAACCATTTAAAGATGCGCGTTCAGCGTTCTCCGTGCGGGATTGGAAACTGTCAACAAAGTAAAATGACCTCAAAAGTATGGCTCTCTTCATTTTATCAAATGATCATAATCGCATCTATTCATTTTATAATCCTGCTACTAGCATTTTATTCAGACTAAAACCTCTTTAATTCAAGTGAGAAAGCGTTTTGTGTGTGTGTGTGGCTTTTGCACATCCTGTCATACCGCTGACTGCGTGCCTACAATAGACGCATTTTGCAGTATTATGGTTAACGATTAATCGATTAATTGATCGTTAATTTAAATGACGATCGATCATGGAAATAATCGAAATTTGACATCCCTAGATACACATATTAGTAGTAGTATTAGAATTTTATTGCACAGAATGAAAAATTTATAAACTAATTTTATATTTAAAATAATATGTTACGTATATTAAATAATAACAAAATAAATGTACATTTATTTATTTCTCAATCTTCCCGTGATGCTAGAACTCCTCTTTGTTCTTGGTATAGAATTCTAGAAATTAGCTTCTTAAATATATTTACTAAAACTTAAACTAAAATATATAGTAACAAGATAGAGTAGAATAGAGAATGTCTGTAACTAAAATAGAAGTTTGAAACTGGTATTCAAATAAATATTTTTATAAACTACTTTTACTCACTGATTCATTATTGTTGTTGTTATCTGTTTCTCAGGGGCTCTACTAAACCTCTTCAGAAGACACCTAACCTGAAAAAGTCCAGGTCTCCTCCTCCAACATCAATTCCTCTGTCTCCCAGTAACCCATCCTCTTCACCAGGCAATCTCAGGCCCAACAGAGTGACATCAGAGAGCCCGAGAGTTACCCCAGAAGGAGAGGGGGCCAAAAAAGACGATGTTGAACCTCCTAAAGTTAAACCAGAGGCTCCTACAACTAAATCAGAACCATCTCCTGGTCTGTAATACTGCACAGCCACTATCAACCATCGAGTTCAGTTAAACTAGCGTCATTTATTCTACTCCCGTGCCTCTTTTTGTCTTTGTAGAAAGTTCAGGAAGTTCTCCAACTACACGGCCCTCTGCAGGCACAACAGATCCTGAGGAGGCATCACGACTGCTGGCTGAGAAACGACGGCAGGCCAGAGAACAGAGAGAGAGAGAAGAAGAGGAGAAAAGACTGCAGGAAGAGGCTGAAAGGTGTGTTTGAGAGATTTTCATCTAGCCAGACAAAGCACCAAACGTATTTATTTTGAAAGAAATCTTGAAATCATTATGTACCTGTGTGCATACAGGCGTAGCAGGGAGGAAATTGCCCGCAGGAAGGCAGAGGAACGAGCAAAGAGAGAGGAGGAGGCACAGCGGCAGGCCGAAGAGAAGAAGAGACAAGAGGAGGAGGAGGCAAAGCGTTTAGAGGAGGAGAAAGCTCAGAAGGAGAAAGAGGAAGCGGAGCGCCTGCAGAGACAGGTACACTCAAAAACACGACAGATCAGATCCAGACAGATCGTTAAACGCTCTGCAATCACTGCACGCTTCAGAAAGATAACACTGTTAACATTAGGGCTCTAAATAGATGATAAAAATCATGATAAATTTCATGATATTGTTATGGTTAATTCAACATTTACTTGAATTTGGCAGAATTGATTAATTGATATACACTCCTGTTCAGACTTTTCAATTCATAAAAAGTAATTCATTCTTTTATTTAACAAGGATGAAATAAAGCTTTATAATGCTATAATTTATAGTGGTACAAAAGATTTCGATCTCGGATCTCTATCTCAAGTCTTTCAAAAGATAATGCTGTTGCATTTTAGCAGCTACTTTTTTCTGAAGCGACTTAAAGTTCTTTTGGCTGTTCTTTTATACTTTCTGTTCATCAAAGAATCCTGACGAAAATTTATCACGGTTTCCACAAAAATATAAAGTTTTCAACAATGATCTGAAATGTTTCTTCAGCAGAAGGATCGTGTGACATTGACAACTAGAGTAATGATAAAATATATTTATTTCAATTTGTAATATTATTTTACAATATTACTGTGTTTTTTATTTTAAATCAGCGCAGCCATGATGAGAAGAGGAGACTTGTAAAAATTTTTTTACAATCTTACCAACTACAAACATTATAAAAATAGTGTTTATGTATGTAATTTACCTCTCATTATAATGTCTCGATATAAAATACATAAATATTGCATACTATGTATACTGTAGGCCAGCGATAGGCTCATGGTTAATGATAATACAAATACAACAAATAACATGCTGGCACTTTCTAAAGCCACTTTTTGTAATATGTGTGCATAGCATTAATCTCAATAACATAATAAGATTCGCAGCCCTAAAGTAAACGCAAGCAGATTTCTTCATCATTTTATACAATTCAGATTTCTTTATTACATTTTATAAAAAGATTTATCCAAGTGTATTTTTTGTCTCTTTGTATGCTTAGAAAGAGGAAGAGGAGGCCCGTCAGAGAGAAGAGGCAGAGCGTCTGCGTCTAGAGAGAGAGAAACACTTCCAGAAAGAGGAGGCGGAGAGAATGGAGAGGAAGAAAGTAAGCGGAGTTCATTTCATTGGCACTGTTTTAAGGTAATTACAGGCTTTTAGTGTCATCTGAGCTTATTCTTGTCTGTCACAGCGCCTTGAGGAAATTATGAAACGCACACGCCGATCTGATCAGGTAAGGTGTAGTATTTGTGAGCAATTGCCATCTTCTTTTCAGGCTGTAATTTAAAGAGCTGACTTTCACTAACACACACACACACACACACACACACACACACTCTGTTTATTCTCTTTCTGTTTTAAAGAAAACCACCCCACAGAGAAATGGCGAGGGAAGCCAGCAGAGCGGACAGAATTCAGGTGACTTGTGATTTTTACATTTATGTGCAGCAGTTTCCTCACTCTGAGATGATATTTGAGACATTTTTGCGCTTTATGATGCCTGTCATTAATCTAACACCACTAACCTCCCTCTCTCTTGGTCTCTCTTAGCGAGTTCAGTGTCCAGCAGCCCTTCAGTAAGCGTGTCGGCCCCTCAGGCTCCAGAGATCTCTGAGACCATACGCAGTGACAGCAACGGACACATGGGGACCAGCTTCATTACACCCAAACTGCCCACATCAGGTCACAGGTGAGACCAGAGTACTGTTACTGTTCGACCATGTAGTTAACTTGATCATTTTAGATAATTGTCTACTAAATGGATCAGTATACTGTAATGCAGTGAATTAATCTCTCCTGCCCTCTACTGGTGATAGGAGGAACTCCAACCTTTTTTTTTTCTTTATATAATGTTTACGGACAGTATGAGCACAATTTATATTTAAATGTATTAATTTAGTGGAAACTTTTATCCCAGATGAGAATAAAAGTGGAAGCATTTAATCCAACAGTTTGCTTAATCAGAGAACCTCAGACTTGATGTACAAACAATTTGTAATCTCTGACACCTTTGTTCACTTCAAGTGTGACTGCCCTGCTCAGAGAAAACGGCACTGTCACAGAGGCCTTCGAGGAAGTCATAGACGTTCCCACGGGGTCCAAACTGTCCCGTCAAGATGGAGACGGAGAGGAGGTGGAAAATGAAGAGGAGGAGAGGAGAAAGGTTCCCTTGTTGGCTTTCAGAGAGAACGGCAGCATGCATGATGTGAGCGGAGTGGAGGAAAACCCAGCACTGTAGAGTTCAGGTCAGTCAGTCAGCCTGGACACAACATGGATTTGGGGTGACATGCGATGGCCCTTTTATCTTATTTAGATGTTTAAACATTTATAAGGAAGGAAGTGCAACCTGCAACACAGGACTGAAAGAAACCCGAAAACCTCACTGTACTTCCTTTCAACTGACACTTAGATGCCTAAAATAGCAAGAGAAATTACGAAATTAATCTCTCTTGGCTTCTACTTCCTGTAATCGGCTCCTGTCTCCTCAAACTGAAGTGGTGCACCTTAGGAACCACATCTTCTGTTTTTTTTGGGGGGGACCACCGTCGTGGTGACTAAAGTCACGTCTAATACTTGAAGAAAAGTGTCGTCGCTGTGGTGGAAGCTCCGGTGAAGTGCTAGCCATAAGGAATGTGTGACAAGAGAATGATGTTTGTTGTGTTTGCATAGATTTATGGAAAAACCTTGTAGTTTTGCTCGCGTTTTGCCAGCAATCGAGTGGCTGAACTCTTTGCTTAGTTTTATAATTATTGTTCAAATGAAGAGAACATATTTTCTTCCCACTTTGCAAAGCTTGAATAGATTTTTGTCTCTTGAATTATGAATTTTGCTATGGTTTGCTAAGACCATCTCATTCCGTCCCAATGTACGACTGTCTGCGCAATCCAAGTGAAGTAAAACTCTTGGCCTAAAATTGTATAGTTTTTTTCTGACATAATTGGGTGAATTGAATGTACTCCGCAACATATCCATGATATATTTAACTCAAAATTAAAAGGAAAAGGTATTTTCTTTCAGTGTTAAATCAATGTTAAAATTAGGCACACCCATCAATTTCTCATAACAGTAATTGTAGGGAAAAAATTATATATTGTGTAAAGTGTGAGGTCTTTATACATGATATTTCTTCTGCCCATAATTAATGCTGATTGAAATTAAAACAATTTTAAAATGTTTTTCCCCCTCTAGATTTTGGCTTGAAATGTAACTTGGATGTGTTTTTGTGAGATTCATGCTGCTGTTGTTTCGTGTAGCTTTAATCACAGACATCCCAAAGCAACTTGAACTATAGACATTTATGAAATGTAATGTCTATTTCAGTGATGGAACCCATGCAACCTAATTGTTTAAGCACTTTCAAAAGTAATCATAATGTAATAAAAAAAATAAGCAGAATCTTCTCAAATTTAAATGCTGCTACGTCTTTCCTTTGCCTTATCAGATGAAATGAAGTTTTGAGGATTTGTTAAAGGGCTGTTTGTTTTTGAAAAACCCTGTTCATCAATAACCTTGTAGTTCATGCTGTGAGTCCTGCTGCATCATGTAGCTGTTTTCATCCAAGCCCTATAAGAGACACAGCCGTTAATATTTAATAGGGCTTTTGGAAAACCAAGTATCCTATAGGACACATCATAAAGCAGTTTATCTTGTAAACAACATAAGACTATCTCAGTTTGTTTTTAATGTAATCTACATCAGTGGATTCTCAGTGGACACCAAGCAAAAAAAAAAAAAAAAGAGCAGGGATCAATTAAATACCTTGAAACTAAAAAAATTTACATTTTGATATGCAAACACTAAAAAAATAGAGACAAATGCTGCACAAAATCTGTTCATAAGAGGCTGGGTGAAGGTTTAAATCAAGCACACCTGAGAAGTCAGGGACAGATTTCTCAGTAAAGACTTATTTAAAACAAGCACTTTAAAAAACTGAAGCGTTTTCTCCCAACCAAGTCTATCAATATGCATGTACAAATGATGAAAATCAATAAACATTTGATCTGGAAATGACTATGGCTGCTTTGTGCATGTCAAATTAAGTTACTGCTGTGGTTGTGAATTATTTTTATTTATTTATTTTATTTTCCTGCCACAGATTAAACTTTTGCATGTAGAATGATTTTATGTTTAGATTCAGGAGTGGTTCATATGTGCCAAGGCTGACATGAAGAAGCTTTTATTTAATGTGGAAAATTTAATTTAGGTCATGTAATGAACTAAATTATGTCTTTTTGTTTTTTTCTAATTATGGAGATTTGTGAGGTTGGAATGCGTTTTAACGTTATGAAAAAAGTCTCTCCAATGCTGAATTGATTTGATAAAAAATTAAGGAAAAACCGCAATATTGTGATATATTACTATTTAAAATAACTGTTTTCTATTTGAACATTTATTTTTAAATATTCTTTTTATTGTTTTTGTTGCAGACAAGAAAACAAACAAAGAACAATCTGTGCAATATGTAAAATGAAGCATGAGAATGAGCATAAAAAGGAGAATGGTGATATAAAAGACCAACATATCCTAGAAAGAGTAATTACAATACAAATGATTGCTACAAACCTAAATAACTTAATACATCATTAGTCCTGTTCTGGCTCATCAGAACCCCCCCCCCCCCCCCAAATACTTTTAATTTTGGGAAGAACAGCATTTATTAAAAATAGAAATAACATAATAAATGTTATTGTAACACCATAAATGTTTTTACTGTCACATTTGATTAATTTAATGCATACTTGCTACATACAGTATAAAAAAAAAAGACAACCCAAACTTTGTGTGGTATGTTATGCTTTGTGCTGCAGTTAACAAACACACCAAAACAACAACAGGAAATTCTTCTCAGTATAGATCAGAATTGCTTTATTTTTTTAACACATTTTCTTCAATATTGTCTTTAAATGTTTCTGAAATTTTTCTCCAATTAGAGCATAAAGCACTGGGTTTAAGCAACAAGGTGAAAAAGCCAGCAGTCGGCAGGCGTAAAATGCATAATCAAGACGAATGGATACATTACAGTCCATGAACGAAGACAGACCATTATCCTGCTGAATTCTCAAGAACATAACAATGTTGTATGGAGCCCAACCGATGAAGAATACCAGCCCGATGGAGAATATTAGTTTGATAGACTTATGTCGCCGCTTTGTTCGGGATTGTGTGATTCTCTGGAACATTCTGACTTGACAAAATCCCATGATGCAAAATGCAATCAAGAAGAAAACATTTTGTAAATAAACAGCAGCATGCTTCACTGGAATACTGTCAAATTCACAGTAAAGAACCCCTTCATGTTCTAAGACTTGGCTATGAAAGGAGATTAAGAGTGCAGCTGTTCCACTCAGGATCCAAACGATAAAAGGAGCAACTGAAAAGCCTCTGCATCTCTCCCAGTCAGACAGAGGATGAACCACTGCCATGTAACGCTGAACGGTCATTACAGTCAAGAACAACACGCTGCTGTAAAAGCCGAGGTAGAACAGAAACTTCACAGCTTTACAGCCAACCTCTCCAAATGTCCAACCCCAGATGTAGTACGAGGCCCAAAACGGAAGTCCAAAAGTGAAAAGCAGATCTGCCACGGCTAAATTGAGGATCAGGATGTTGATAAGCAATCTAAACTTCTCATACAGCACCAGGATGACCAGAACCAGCAGGTTACCAATGCAACTAAACACAACCAGCAAAGCGAAATAAACTGGAATAACAATGGATCCAATTTTGACCACCTCTTCTTTGTGACAAAGTTGGTCTTCTGGTTCTATAGATGTATAGTCTTCAGTCATGATGTTCTCTATATAATCACATTAATTTTGTTATTAGAATTTATTATTAAATTTGATTAAAATTAGATATTTAAAAAAAATATTCACTAATAAAATAATGAGCGAGAATATTCTTACCTTAATTTTTTTTTAGTTCTAAAAGTAGTACTTCTGGCAATCTTGAACAAATTGCTAGAAAACGGCACAGCAAATTGAGGCTACTATTGAGTGATGTGGATGTTTTGAGAGGGATATTTGAGTGTTTTCAATGATCAGTGGGAGGGTTAAAGGGACCTACTTCAAAACTCAGCCATTTCTCTTTTCTTTGACAAATGTGAAATTGAAAGTATTGCTCTCACAATGAAGGCAGTTGTTCTTTAAAGTGTTGTGGCAATTCCTTAGTAACATTTTAAGGTAGTTGCCAGTTAATGGGAGTTTAGAAACTGCTGGTTTACATAATAATACACATGATTTGCTTCCTTTTCATGTTAATGAGTAAAACTGCCCTTGCAACTTTAAAATCAAGTTTCAAAATTAACATCAACAGCAGGGACATTCATTAAATAGATGAAGAAAATGATTTTCAAATCATGTACAGGTGCATTTCAAATTAGAATGTTGTGGAAAAGTTCATTCAGTAATTCAACTCAAATTGTGAAGCTTGTGTATTAAATAAATTCAGTGCACACAGACTGAAGGAGTTTAAGTCTTTGGTTCTTTTAATTGTGATGATTTTGGTTCACATTTAACAAAAAACCCACTATCTCAACAAATTGAAGATTGGTTTGTTGAAGACCAGTAATGCCGCTGCATTCTGAATCATTTGTAGAGGTTTGATTTTGTTTGATGGAAGTCCAGCCAGAAGAGCATTGCAGTAGTCCAGCCTAGATAAGAAGTTGTGCAGAATGCTCAATTAGAAAGGCCCTGATCTTTCTGATGTTGTGCAATGCAAACAAGCTCAATTGATTCAAGAATTTGAGTGAACTACACAAGGAATGGACTGAGGCTCGGGTCAAAGCATCAAGACCCACCACACACAGATGTGTCAAGTAATTTGTTACAGTTGTCGTGTTCCTCTTGTTAAGCCACTCCTGAACCACAGACAACATCAGAGGCGTCTTACCTGGGCTAAAGAGAAGAACTGGACTGTTGCCCAGTGGTCCAAAGTCATCTTTTCAGATGAGAGCAAGTTTTGTATTTCATTTGGAAACCAAGATCCTAGATTCCAGAGAAAGGTTGGAGAAGTTCATAGCCCAAGTTGCTTGAAGTCCAGTGTAAGTTTCCACAGTCTGTGATGATTTGGGGTGCAATGTCATCTGCTGGTGTTGGTCCATTGTGTTTTTTGAAAACCAAACTCACTGTACCCGTTTACCAAGAAATCTTGGAGCACTTCATGCTTCCTTCTGCTGACCAGCTTTTTGAAGATGCTGATTTCATTTTCCAGCAGGATTTGGCACCTGCCCACACTGTCAAAAGAACCAAAAGTTGGTTAAATGACCATGGTGTTGGTGTGCTTGAATGGCCAGCAAACTCACCAGACCTGAACCCCAGAGAGAATCTACCAAGTATTGAGTACATGTACAGTTCATTAAAATACTTTCCAGAAGCCCAACAAGTCAAAAAAAAAATATATATACACCATGTACAGCATAGGCTACAAACTTTTTGTTGTTGTTGTATTAGCCTTTTAAAAGATAAATGCAGAAAAAAATATGGTTGGCTGATCTCAAATCTTCCATTTCCTGCTTATGTAGGGCACTGATGGTGCTGTGCTTCCTTCCACAGACCACAAAAAGTCATAACTACCTTGAATTTTCAGTTCTCATGGTTTATTTTACAGTAATTTTAGGTGGGAGTATTTGAGAAGTTCACAACAAATTTTCTTTTAAAAACTGACTTGATTTTTTGTGTTTTTAAATCAAAACATGCTTTTACACAAAGATAGCATTTCAATATTTTGTCTATCGTTTCAGATGTTCTTGTAATCGGTTTAATAATCTGACCCCATGTACAGCCAGATTCTTCAATCTTTGTTTTCTTACACATTTTTAAAGGAATAGGTCACCAAAAAATTTTAGTTTGCTGAAAATGTAGATGAGTTTGAGAAACGGATTTGGAGAAAAGTCCATTCCCTGTTTTCCCCTCACATCAAAATCCGCCCACATATTTGTGCATCTCTTCTGATTCGGACAAGATTACTTTTTCACTGGACAAAGTAATATTGTAGATATTATATGAGGACTCATATTTCTTAAAAATGGATTTTCGCTTTTGTGGATTGGAGTGGTGTGGATTATTGTGATGTTTTTATCAGCTGTTTGGACTCTCATTCTGACGGCACCCATTCACTGCAGAGGATCTATTGGTGAGCAAGTGAGGTACTGTAGTTCTGAGACTTTATTCACAGACATACACAAAACCTCCTTGAAATTGCTTGCAAAATATTACGGAACCTTGCATCTACAAAAACTAAAATCGCTGGGTTTATGCAACAGTGTGAGAAGGCTAACATTCGGCAAGCAAAATATGCATAGTCGAGTTTAATGCTTACGTCACAATATATGAATGGATGGATAGTCTGAGATTTTAAGAATATGATAACATTATATGGAGCCCAACCAATAAAAAACATCAGTACGAAAAAAAATGTGAGCTTAACATTATTGTGTCCATTATTGGTAAAAGATTTTGAAATTGTCCGAAGCATTCTCCCATAGCAATAACACATGATTACAAATGCAATGAAGAAAAAAGCATTTTGAAAATAAGCGATGCCAGATTTCCATTTAACACTGCCATATTCACAGTACGTGTTGTCAGACTCTATCATGACTTCGCTTTGAAGTGAACTAATCAGTGCAACAATTCCACTCAGAATCCAAACGATAAAAGGAGAGACTGAAAGGCCTCTGCATCTCTCCCAGTCAGACAGAGGATGAACCACTGCCATGTAACGCTGAACAGTCATTAGAGTCAAGAACAACACGCTGCTGTAAAAGCCAAGGTAGAACAGAAACTTCACAGCTTTACAGCCAACGTTTCCAAATGTCCAACCCCAGATGTAGTACGAGGCCCAAAACGGAAGTCCAAAAGTGAACAGAAGATCTGCCACGGCTAAATTGAGGATGAAGACATTGGTCAGGCATCTGAGGCTTTTGTAGAGCAACAGGAAAACCAGAACGAGGATGTTACAAATGCAGCTCAACACCACCAATAATGTAAAATAGAGTGGAATGAGGATGGATCCGACTCTCACTACCTCCTCTTTACTACACAACGGCTCACTATAGTTCAGTTCATAGTAGTCATAAGGGTAAATTGTATTCTCCTCAGTCATGTTGTTCTGCAGTCACAAACTGGCCAGATCAGATTTGTTCAGGTTCAATTCTTTGCTCTTTGTACACCTGAAAAAAAAAATAAAAAAACATTTTTCCTTGTAAATAAAATGTAAAAATGAAATGGCAAGTTACATGTTGATATAACATTGCATTTTTACATAGACTGAAATAGTATTTTCTTGTAAAACACACTCCAGTAATAATTCTTTAAATTACAACTTCAAAAAAAAAAAAAAAAAAAACATTTATACAATCATAATAAAAAACTTTAATATCTCTGGGGAAAAAGTGAAGTTAGACCAGTCAGTTTAACTTGAATGTATATGACTTACCTTGATTCTTGATTATACTGACTGACCCTTGTAGAGTACAGCGATGAACAACACATTAGCTGACCAATGCAGATGACTGCAATCTGTAGTACAAAATTAACTGGGATTTCTTGAATTATGTTAATAGATCAACCAGCTACCATAGCTGTAAGTTAAGAATGTACTCAATGAATTAAAAAAAGAAGCATTATTGTTCTGGTGAGTTCTGAGTGATGTTTGTATGTTGGGTAGTAACATACATCCTCCCTCAAACCTCAGACTCTAAACCTTTTCATCTCACATACACAGAGGAAGCTGAAGTGGCTTTGTGATCTTTACACTTGAAGGAACTGCTCTACTTTAACTATTTTTAATGACAGACGAGGAATCAAATACAATAGTCATCTGTTTTCTCATGAGAAAAAGACCCAAATAATAATAAAAAAGTGACAAAAGTTGAGAATTCTTAAACTTTTGCAAATAAGAAGCAAATTTTGTGAGTGACGACCAATAGGAGTGAATAATCTGTCAGTGGCGCTCACGTCTCGAAGTGCATGCAAGAAAGGACATATTTTCTGAGTGATTGTTTTATATGATTTCACTGCAACATGGATATAAAAAAGGATGCATGGAAAAGAAACTGTTGGCTAAGTGAGTCTGAATCATACACTGATGGTTCAAGTAATTATATAAATTATGAATGCTGAAAATAATGGTAAACTCAATATCTGTTGCTAAACATTTCGTCTAATTATTTAATAAAATATATATTTTTTTACCATATACACAGTATTATAAAATCATCTTTCTTTCTTTCACAGTGACATTGCAGGGAATGCCACAGTGTGCCTGACAGAGAAGTTTATTCCCACGTGTCACGGTCCACAGAAACTTCTGGTCTCACTGGACTCTCCTCAGCTCACTCAGGTTCATGGATTCTCCAACATTGCTGTCAAACAGCATTGTTAAACCAATCAAATAACCAAAACAGAAGAAACGTCATGGCTCCACTGAATAGAAAACGTTCACACTGAATTGATTTGCAGAGTTAGAGAACAGCTGTTAGTTTCTCTTAACTTTCAGGTTGTAAACCTTAAACTTCTCACAATTGGTGAGAATAAGAAGACATGGTCGCTTTACTTAGTTTTGTTGTGTCCAAGACATAACTTGTGGGACTGTGATAATATATCATGGCCGAGAGATATTGAGGTAATATCATACTAACTTGTGGGAACGTGATATTATGTTGTTACCGCACGTCGAGGTAATGACTTCCTTTTGAGATACCATGTTGAGGGAACGACATCCATTTCACGTGGCCATGACTTCTTATGTTGAGGGAACGACATCTTTATCTTGTGGCCAAGAGTTAAATGTAAACAAACCTTAAATTAACCTTAAAGTTAATTTAAACACAATAATAATAATATACAATTATAAAATTAAATGTTTAAGGTTAATACAGATGTTATCTATTTTTAATAATCTCAGGTTTCTATAGTCACGCAGGTTTGTTTACGCATTAAACTGCCGGCCGCAAGAAATAGATGTAATTCCCTCAACATAGCATCTCGATTTTGTTACGTTGACAAAATGATCTCATGGCCACGACATATCATGTTCCCAAGAGTTAATATGACATTCCCTCAAATCATTATCTCATGGCCAGGATATATTATCAGGAGTTATATTATCCCACGAGTTATTATGTCGTGACCATGACAAAACTAAGTGAACTGACCATGTCACCTTGGTCCACCGTACCCTACTGCATAATTGGTTTTTCTTGTTCTCCTTGTAGCTGGAAATTAGTGGACAGACAATTTGCGGGCTATAATTAATTAATAATTCCAGCTCAAGAACTCTGGTCTGACGCACCCGGGCTCTCGCTTTATTTCCTTCTCACTTCTCCTGTGTTGTGAAATGTAGTTCAGAGTTCAGTGCTGTCTGCAATTTTTCATATTGTGAAGTCATGCAATGTGAAACTGCCTGTAGCCGATCCATTGTGCAATGTGAACACAGCAGCAGCTGTGCTACCCCAGATCATCACGCAGCGTGAAATCAATGGTGATCCAATTAGTTTGAAAATTGTGCAGTGTGAACTTGTCGTAAGTGTATGCCAATTACAGACAGGTGTGTTGGAGCAGTGTTGGAACTGAAGTATGCAGGATTGTAGCTCTCCAGTAGCAGGGTTGGAGATCCATCGGTCTAATGCCAAGTTCACAAGTGCACGATTTTCAAAATAGTCGGATCACCGTTGTTTTCAAACTGCATGTCTATCTTGGGTCGCATTCAGTTGCTGCTGTGTTGCGACCGAGGGTTTCACATTGCATGACTTCACTATAGGAAGAATCACCGACAACTCTGGTCTGCAAACTACATTTCACATCACAACACATGCTAGAAGTGATAAGGAAATAATGTGAGAGCCTGTGTGTGTCAGAGTTTTCGAGCTGGAAATATTTAAAAGATTATAGCCCGCCAATTGTCTGTGAACTAATTACCAGCTACAAGGAAAAAAATAAAAACAGATTATGCAGGAGGGAGATGCAGGGAACAGGGATTGTGTGTTTTGCAAAGAGAGTTGGAGGTAAAAAAATTATTTGGCAGTAACTGGTATACTGATGTTGCAGCTGGTCAAGCAAATGTTTGTCAAGTCAAGTCACCTTTATTTATATAGCGCTTTAAACAAAACAATATTCATTTGGAAAACAGTGTGTCAATAATGCAAAATGACAGTTAAAGGTTTGTGTAAAGGTTGTGCACAAACTTGTTGTAACCAAGTTTGTGCTTGTTTCTACATATAGATATCTATTAAAATACTGATATTCTGGTCTACAACTCCTCCCCAAACTTCCCTCTGCCCTGTATCTTGGTCTTTTGGCTATAGGTCATTGTCGATATAGTTTTCAGTCAGAAATCATCGCAGACAATGCGATTGTGAATCACCAACAGCTCCAGTTATTTAGCATGCCAAATATTCACACTGGCCCCTGAAAACTTCTATGCAAAAGGACTTGCCCGAAAAAAGTGTGGGGGGCGAATTTACGTTTTATTAAAAGTGGGGACCCACATAGCAAATGTTTTCTGGCCCAGATCCGGACCAAGCAATCACTTTTCCCTAAGCCCAAGTGCGACAAAGAATGATGGCCCTGAAATGGCTCAGAACTTGATTAAAGACAAGGGCCACACATGAGCCATAACCGGGCCGAATTTCAGCCACTTAATCACCCTTAACTGGGCCAAAACAGGTTTTATTATTGGTGCCAATTCTCAGCCTTAAGTAAACCAGAATCCCCAAATCTGAGCCACACCTGAGCCTTATATAGCCCAGACAGCAACATGCAGTATCGGCCCACACCTGGCCCGCATGGATTGTACATGGGCCAGATGTGGGCCTGATCTGGGCCGAAACTGCTTGCTGTCTGGTTAATTGTTACAATAGGTACAGAGGAAGGAGATACATATCTCCTATGAATGCAATTTGAACTGTTCCCACTGATCTATATTATATTATTATATTATATCTTGTTTATCATGTGTCACATAGTATGCTGCCAGATCATAGCCTGATTTGGACCACATATCACTAGACTGATCTGGGCCACACTCACTCGGTACTCATATTGTTTGCCTGATCCCCACTGTGCCGTCATTGCCACACATGCCCCAGCTCTGGCTGAAAGGGTACATGCCATTGCCAACAGGAAGCTGGCAGTGCCCACTTGAGGCCACATTTGGGCCAAGTTTGTTTGCTGTACGCTGGATGCGCTCATGCATCCATATAATCCACATTTCAATGGTTTGAGTCTTACCTATCAGATAGGTCCTTCAAAGTATCTTGGAGAGGTGAGGTGTCCAAGTCTCAACATCTAACTACTGGGGTGCCTCAGGGCTCAGTTCTTGGACCTCTTCTCTTCTCTGTCTACATGGCATCATTAGGTTCTGTCATTCAGAAACATGACTTTTCATACCACTGCTATGCTGATGACACTCAACTCTACCTGTCATTCCATCCTGATGATGCGACGGTAGCTATTCGCATCTCAGCTTGTCTAAAAGAAATTTCTTCCTGGATGATGGACCATCACCTTCAACTCAACCTTGCCAAGACAGAACTGCTTGTGATTCCAGCAAACCCATCGTTCCATCACAATTTCACCATCAAGTTAGGCACTTCAACCATAACTCCTTCAAAAACTGCTAGAAGCCTTAGAGTTATGATTGATGATCAGCTGACTTTCTCAGACCACATTGCTAAAACTGTCCGATCCTGCAGATTTGCTTTATTCAAAATCAAGAAGATCAGACCCTTTCTTTTGGAGCATGCTGCACAACTCCTTGTTCAAGCTCTTGTTCGGTCCAGGCTGGACCATTGCAATGCCCTCTTGGCAGGTCTTCCAGCCAATTCTATCAAACCTTTACAATTAATTCAGAACGCGGCAGAGAGATTAATTTTTAATGAGCCAAAAAGAATACACATCACACCTCTGTTTATCATTTTGCACTGGCTTCCAATAGCTGCTCGCACAAAATTCAAGGCATTGATGTTTGCCTACAAAACTACCACTGGCTTTGCACCCATTTACCTAAATTTGTTACTTCAGACTTATAGTCCCTCTAGAAGCTTGCGTTCTGCAAGTGAACGTCGCTTGATTGTCTTAGACCTTTCCAACGATATATAGTTTGGCAAGATTAGATTAAATTTGATTGTAATATAGTATAGTCAACGTAGGTGTCCCGTATAGGGGACGGGGTGACATTTAACAGGTTAAATGAAAAGATGAATAAAGCCTCATTTTAATAGATCCAATCTCAATATCATAAACTGACACAGTTTAGAATGCTGGATTTTCTTTTTATATTTTATTTGAAGCTGAAGCTACACAGGACAGAGTAACCAACACCATGATAACATTACTCGAGTTTTCAAATGAGGAAAAACTGGTAAATTAATATTCAGAATTACATTTATAAGCTTCCAAACTCATAAAAGGCAATTTCAGAAAGACTACTAAAAAATCAGAAAAGATGAAAAGACAATATTGTCTTGCATAAAGCATTAGTGCAATTGTCCTACAACATGATTAAATGCATTGTGAGACATTTAAGGTTTACAACCTGAAAGTTAAGAGAAACTAACAGCTGTTATCTAACTCTGCAAATCAATTCTGTGTGAACGTTTTCTGTTCAATGGAGCCATGACGTTTCTTCTGTTTTGGTTGTTTGATTGGTTTAACAATGCTGTTTGACAGCAATGTTGGAGAATCCATGAACCTGAGTGAGCTGAGGAGAGTCCAATGAGACCAGAAGTTTCTGTGGGCCGTGACACGTGGGAATAAACTTCTCTGTCAGGCACACTGTGGCATTCCCTGCAATGTCACTGTGAAAGAAAGAAAGATGATTTTATATTGCTATATATATTTAATTTTTTATTATTATTAAATAATCATAAAAACTGTTTAGCAACAGATATTGAGTTTACCATTATGTTCAGCAATCATAATTTATATAATTCATTGAAAAGTAAATAGAATAATGCAAAAATTATTCATAATTTTTTGGAGCAATTAAATCAATTTTACCCATAGTTGACAACTCTTGCATGCTGCTGTCCAAGTCCCACAAAGCGGAATACAGAGTTCTTCAGGACACGAGGCAGTGGATTCTGGAAAGTGATTTTGACTGGCACTTCTTGACCCAAGACAGCACCACTTACAGGCTGAGAAGAAGCACATACAAGACACAATTTAACACTAAATAATTCCAACCAATCAAAAGATTCAACAGTTAAACTCTAACTTTAAACTCACAGCGACAACAAGATCTGGTGTGCGCAGTCTGAAGTTGTACTGGGTGGCCAGAACCTGCTTCGTCTGAGCCACGTGTCCAAAGAGGTTGAGCATCAGTGAGGTGTGATCCACCAGGTGTTCCTTATACTCGTCATAACTCAGGGTCCATTCCAGAGCTCTGCCTATTATAGCAAAAATGACAAATACTGAATGAATACTCATGCTTTCATTACAAGTCTCTTTACCCATAAGCTGCATAATGCCAACTGGGTGGTATCATGTATTGCAACTCTTTATCACTTCTCACATTCAGCTTTATCTTTGAACTCTTTATGATTTCTTACATTCAGAGGGCTTGAGCTCGATGCATGTCTGGTCTCTCTTCAGGAAGGTCTTCCTGACTCCGGTGTAGTACGTGGCTGCAGCCTGGCTGTAGAGGGTGACGCTACGAGGTGAGCTGCATTTGTTTTTAAGATTGATGTAAAGCAAGGCATCCTTGCCCACACATAGTCCATCCTCTTTCAGGCTGACTTCACAGACAACATCCTCAGGACAGGGCAGTGGGTATGTGCATCTTCTCAAGCCATGACGAAGAGCTGTTTCCAAAGCAGTGCTCTTCTCAGAAGAACCTGATCAATAAAATACAAGGTAAAATGCACATATGATTGAATCCCAGGAGAGACACCAAACTTCATCATTTCTATAAGCCATGGTTCAAAGTGTTGAGGACTGAAGCAGATGTTTTAAGTGAAATGCTTTTGGGTTTTACCATATGGGTGTTTGTAGAAATTTGTGATGTCTACACGTTGATCTGAGCCGACAGCTTTGGTACTGATGCAGTGACCTACTACATCCTTCTCAATATGAACAACACCAAAGGTCCCGTCACATCTCCGCTGCCAGTAAACCTTATCATTGTTCACCTAGAGCCACAACAGGAATCAGAAGTTATAATCGCTGTTTGTAAATTGTATGCAATGGTAAATTAAAGGAAATAACGCACTTCTGCGAAAAGGAAGGGCACATCATGCTTCAGGAAGACCTGCCCGCTGCGGATCGCAGCAACAGAGGTGGGACCACAGCGGAAGAAGCCCTTGGCGGTCAGTTGAGGAGTGGAATCAACCACCTGCCAACCTCCAAAACCAGATGGCAGGTCTGGCCGAGTCATCCAGGCCTCATTCCACACATGGTAGTTCCTACATGGAAGAGAAGAAGAAAGATCTAGAAACACTTCATGGACATTCAGAGGAACACTTGGTGACATTATAAATGGTAATGATACTTACCAGATTGGATCACGGTTCATGTGATCGATCAGCTGAAATTTCTCATCCAAGTAGACATCAGTTGACAAATGAACATCAGTGTCATGAGCAGAACAGAAGTTTGAAACTGGACGAGCAGGAACACCCAAACACCTCAACACTACGAGAAAGAGAAGAACAACAAAATAATTACATCTGTAATCACTTTCTCATAACTTCTCCTTGTCCAGTCTGCAGGAACTCTTACGTGTGTTGGTGACTCCAGCAAAGGCCAAGCTCTGTCCATACTTGACTGGCGTTCCTCCACATTTGTAGAACTGTTTCAGGATGGCACTGCTGCTGCACCAGGATGTAGGAGCAGTTCCATCTCCGTAGCAGTGTGACCAGTTACCCACCAGCACACCACTGCCTTTGTTGGCAATAACCTGATAAGGAAATAGAAATACTGAATTAAAAAAAAGAACAAATCTGACTATTGTGTCGGGCTTTCCAAATGAAATCAGGTGTTGATAAGAAGGAAATGAAGACTCACCATGTTAGAAACCACTCTGGAAATGTTAATGGGGCTTCCCCACCCTGAGCAAGGTGTACAGCTCTTCTCCAACACATACATACACGCAGACAAGATTCCCTTCTCAAACTAAGAATCACAGATCACAGAGGAAGAAAATTAGATATTGTGAAGCAACCCCTTCATGCTATATTGTGCACTTTTATTTCTCAAGTATGGGAAGGTTAGGAAAAACTAGAAACCATAGCGGTGCCTTAGTCTCTAACATATCATGAACATCGTTGAACTTTCGTAATATATTAATGAAATCTTGGCTCTTACTTGACCAAAGTTCCATGTTTTGCAGCCAATCTGCTGCTTAGTTCCGTAGTAGATTCTGCCCATGTCATTCAGCACATACTCAGCTCTCTCCGCCTCATCACTCAGGTACACACAGTCATCTGTGAAAGAGAACAATGGACTTTAATCGGAAAAGCATTTGTTTTCTTTTCTCATTCTATTACATTTTCATATTTAGGTTTCAGTTGTAATATTAAAGTATAATCAAACACGTACCTTTACACCAGGGGTTGAACAGCATGTAAATGTCATTTTCAGGAACATAAGGTAAAGTGAATCTTCCTCCTGGACAGTGTGTCACGACACTGAGCTGGTATCGTCCAACACAAGCAGTCGGAACAGAGTGCACACACAGTTTGATTCGGTTTTGGGCTCGTTCCACAATCTTTGCCCCCCAGCAGTCTTTCTTGAATTCTTCCACAATTGGAACGATCACATAAGTGCCGTCCCGGATGGATGGGATATGACCTGTTAAACATACAAAACAACAAGAGATTCCAGTGATGGTAGAAATGCTGGTTCAGCTCCTCACATGTTCCTCCTCTACATATGTAGATACAGTTTATTCTCTGTTGTCTTGGATCTTTTAGAAACTAACCTAGTTTGAGCTCCAGGTGAAGCTTGTCACAACTGGGATTGAAAGGACGGCACAGATCCACCCACATGTTGAAACTCTGTCCTCTGCGGACGATGAGATGGTCATCAAGGAAACAATGTGTGTGATGCTCCTGACGATTCAGTCCGGTCCTGCACTTGAGAAGGTCGACTTTACTCACCCGGAGGACAGCATCTGAGAAAACATAAAAGCAGAACACAGGTAACTGGTTATCAAACAAATAATTCATTGAGTTATTATGAGTTAGAATAACACATTTCCCATCATACACTGCAGGACAAAGATAAAGAAAATGTGAAGACTCTTACTCTCTGCTCCACAGACTTGCGTGCTTGTACAGTCATCCACATAATTCTTGACGACGACTTCCTTTGTGTCATAATCATGGCATTGAGCAACAAAACCGTAAGGATTAGCGTATGAAGTACCCCAAGGATAATCATATGAAGTAGCGCAAGGAGTAGCATATGGAGTAGTGCATGGGTTAACACAAGGGTTAACATATGGGTAGGCATAAGGGGTAGTGCAAGGGTCAGTGCAAGGGTTAACATATGGGTAATGATAAGGGGTAGTGCATGGGTTAACGCGAGGGTTGGTGTGAACCGGTGTGTAGTATGCTGGTTTCCTCCAGTTGTACTCCTGCAGTTTAATGGCTGGGAAACGGCCAACGCTGCAGAGGTTTTTGTATGGGTTGTATACAAAAGGCATGCTGGGCAAAAAAGAAAGAAATGAGAGTCATGAGTGTGATCTGTAATTGGTCAGTAGATGGTTAATAATTCATAAATTGGGTCTCTTTGTTCTTAGAAATCAGATCTCCAGTTTCTTTTTAAGCTGTAATTACTAGACAGCAAAAGACATATCCTTACATGAAACATTGGGCTGTTCCCAAAAATTTTGACTATATAAAGTTCATACCAGTATAATAGTTTTTAACCAACTCTCGATCCACAAAACAGTCTATGAAATCTAGATGTCAGCTTTCTAATAGAAATGAATAATTTAATAAAGTTTCAAACAATGTCTGAGATGATTACTTACATGGATGTTGTCCTTGTCTGTTCAAGAGAAACTGAACTGGAAACTGCTGCAGAAAGTGAACAGTAAGTCCTGCTTTAACCAGCTTGTGGCTCGTTCTGTAGTTTGTCTCTACAGCAGACGGGATATTTATACTACATCTCCATCTCCACCCCATCCACAGCTCATAGCTGAAGTGTGAATAGTTGTCCTCTTAAGAAAGCCATTAGAGGATTTTGAGTCATATTCATTTAATTGTTTCTTTTAGAGGATTAATGGGACAAATTAACATCTTAGTTCTTTGTTCTAAACATTCATTTTAGACTAACATCTATACCAGAGAATAGAATTCATTAAAATCAGCGTGACACTGCCTATGCTGGATACACCAAGATATTGACAACAGAAATAAAATGTATATATTATATATAAACTTAATTTTAAACTTATATTAATGTGTATGTTGAGTTGTACTTATTGCAGTATACATTAACATTCTCTCAGACACCTAGATATCAGAAACATTCTATAAGCAACGTGTCTATATATTTCATAATGACCCTGTTTGTTAATCTTTTTATATTAAGAAAGCAGCACAATGATTTGTGCATTTGTTGCAAAGGAGAAAAAAATATTTGTACATACATTTGAAGAAATTAAGCTCTCTTCAACAAAGAGATTAGAGAAGAGATTTTAAGGCCAAATTTGCTCTGATACATACAGTAATAGTGCATTATTAAATTAAATTAAATTGCAGTATTGATATGAGTCCATTACTGTTAATTCTACATTTATTCTCATGATTGTCAGAACAAGGATGACTCTTTGATATATGACTGTTAGTCAGTTATTAAATACAATGACTCGTAAAATTGGAAAGAAGAGAAAATGAGTATGACAATTCTCATGCTAGAGAATTTATTTAAAAAAATGACCTGTTTAATTTTCATGTTCATCTTTAATTAAATTTCTCCTTTTCCCTGACAGAAGATAAAATGCTGCTTCAGGCCCTGTGAATAAAACAGCGTCCCCATGCAGTGATGTTGGAAGATGTGTCTATCTGACAAGAGCAAGTGGAAGTAAGGAATCTGATTTCATAACTTCAAATCAGTATGCACCTTTGGATTTATCAACTATGTTATAAAAGGCATTTTCAAATAGGTCATGATTTTTTTTCTGAGACGATATAATTGTTCATTATCCCCAACCTGAACCTTATCCTCCACCCAGATGGCGTATGAGAAAATAAGTTAAAAAAAAGCCTTTAATATGACCAATTAAATTAAAATGACCCAAATACATCCATAAATCAACTGTTCAGCACATAATTAAAAGTGTGTCTAGTAATTCTGTTTAAACTTGACAGAAAACAATGAAAAGGACAATATTCATTTATTCAGTATTCATTCAGTTCGTCTGACCATCCATCCATCCATCCATCCATCCATCATTCTTTCAACCATCCATCCATCCCTCATCCTGTCCTTTCATTCATCCATCCATATTTCATTCCATCTATCCTTTAATCCAAATCGAAATCAATCCATCAGAATGGATTTACTTAAAATGATGTTGTGTTTATCACACCATAATAATTTAGTTTAGTCAGTGAAATCAGTGCAATTTGTGATGGTGTGACACAGTTGATGTTGGATGGAAACCAAAATTTTGTAGATGCAAAACTCTCAAGAAGTGCTCAATGAGCTTTCAGCACTGGACTTTTGAAAAACAGGGATGCTCTGATACCGCTCTTTACTGTAAATGTATAATCTCCAAAATAATATGTATTATGTATTACAGACCAGCGAGTGTGATTTCACCAAGTACAACATGTTCCTGGAACAAAATTCCAATCAACCAATCAGAATTGAGATGCACACTGATTCTAGGAAAACATTATGGGTAGGGTTAAGTTTAGGGGTAAGTCTTTTTCATCATCAAATGGTGTTGATCCAGGAATATGTATTACCTGGCAAAATCACAATGACCTTTACAGACCATTATTATAATGCTCTAGTCAGTCTTACCCATAATTAATCTGACATGCTGCAGACCAAGTCCATCAATACAGAAATATCCAAGACAGTAGGAACCACACATGAACTGTTGATGGTCACTGGATTTGTCTTGGAAAAGAAAAACATGTATTTGGAAAGGTTGGGGGATTTTCTCCTCTCTATTTTACTTAGCTACATCACAGAAACTACTAGACTTTTCATCTCATCTTAGAGACTGAAATCACTGTTGTGGGGAGTTAAATACTTAAAGTTTCTATCTTTCAATTTCAGGCTTCTTTAGTGCAGTTGGTTATCATGTGAATTATTATTATTATTATTATTTTATTTACTACACTTGTTTTTATGAATATTCATTGGCAGACATTTTAATTCTTTCAAGAACATAATCTCTTTAAGAGTTCTCTCTTTAAAAAGCTGCATGCATGTACAGACAGACATAAAAGTGTTCTTCATATTATTCAAATTCATAATATTATTCAAGTTTATTTTATTTCACTTCCTTTAAAATGTAATTTTACATGAAATTATGCAAAATGTGTAAGTGTTTTGCATATTACACAAAACAACGCCAGTGACAAAACTGTGTCCTTTTTTTCTCATTTTTGTGTAATAATATGGCATAAATACCTGCTTTTACATTTTTATAAGACGCACAAGAGCAAAAAATAAAAATAAATAAATAAATAGTTTCTTTATTTGGCTGATCAATTTGAGCTGATTTGTCACATGAACTGTAATTCAGTCTGGTCAAGTACTATTTGTTGCAAACATTACATTTTACATTATTGCAATAAATCACTCAAGTCTTTGCGTTTTAACATTTCAAAATTCCCACCAAAAAAAGTAAATTTATACTTAAACATCTTAACCGACATGTTAGACATCTTAACTGA
Source organism: Carassius gibelio (assembly GCF_023724105.1). Taxonomy (NCBI): domain Eukaryota; kingdom Metazoa; phylum Chordata; class Actinopteri; order Cypriniformes; family Cyprinidae; genus Carassius; species Carassius gibelio. Next base: position 21,157,191 of record NC_068393.1, read on the forward strand.
CATCTTAACCAACATCTTAACTGCCGTCAAAAATTGGCCAGATGAAGGCATCTCAGGAGACAGGAATTGTAGCTTACACTGAATTCAGACGTGCCTTAATGCCTTTCTACCCTTGAACTTGTCCTCCGAAGGCAGCATTTTCAGTTTTCGGATGCAGTCTTTAATGTCTCGGTTAACTAATGACCCGATATAGTCCGGCTATATTTCATCATTCCATATATATATATTTGACATGTTCAATACGTAGCCTGTGGGTGATTCTATAATTGGAGATACATTTGACAAAAGTTCATTTAAGTAATTCAACTCAGATTGTGAAGCTTGTGTATTAAATAAAGTAATTGCACACAGACTGAAGTATAAGTCTTTGGTTCTTTTAATTGTGATGATTTTGGCTCACAGTTAACAAAAACCCACCAATTCACTATCTCAACCAATTACATGTAGAATACTTCATAAGACCAAAAAAAAAAAAGTATGTCCATTTACTTAACATGTACTCATTACTTGGTAGAGGCTCCTTTTGCTTTAATTACTGCCTCAATTCTGCGTGGCATGGAGGGGATCAGTTTGTGGCACTGCTGAGGTGGTATGGAAACCCAGGTTTCTTTGACAGTGGCCTCCAGCTTATCTGCATTTTTTGGTCTCTTTTATCTCAATTTCCTCTTGACAATACTCCATAGATTCTCTCTGGGGTTCAGATCTGGTGAGTTTGCTGGTCAGTCAAGCACACCTACACCATGGTCATCTAACCAACCTTTGGTGATTTTGGCAGTGTGGGGGAGGTGCCAAATCCTGCTGGAAAATGAAATCAGCATCATCAAAAAGCTGGTCAGCAGAAGCAAGCATGAATTGCTCCAACATTTTTTGGTAAATGGGTGCAGTGACTTTAGTTTAAAAAAAAACCCATAATGGACCAAACACCAGCAGATGACATTGCACCCAAAATCATCACAGACTGTGAAAACTTAACACTGGACTTCAAGCAACTTGCCACCCTTCCTCCAGACTGAAGGACCTTGGTTTCCAAATGAAATACAAAACTTGCTCTCATCTGAAGAAAGGACTTTGGACCACTGGGCAACAGTCCAGTTCTTTTTTCTACTTAGCATAGGGAAGACGCCTCTGGCGTTGTCTGTGGTTCAGCAAAATCCATGACACCTCTGTGTGTAGTGGCTCTTGATGCCTTGCCCCCAGCCTCAGTCCTTTCTTTGTGAAGTTGACTCAGATTCTTGAATCGATGTTTGCTTGACAGTCCTCATAAGGCTGCAGTTCTCTCTGTTGGTTGTACATCTTTTCCTTCCACACGTTTTCCTTCCACTCAACTTTCTGTTAACATGCTTGGATACAGCACTCGGTGAAAAGCCAGCTTCTTTCTCAATGAATGTTTGTGGCTTACCCTCCTTGTGAAGGGTGTCAATAATAGTCTTCTGGACAACTGTCAGATCAGCAGTCTTCCCCATGAATGTGTAGCCTAGTGAACCAAACTGAGAGATCATTTTGAAGGCTCAGGAAACCTTTTGTTTTGAGTTGATTAGTTGATTTGGCATGTCACCATATTCTAATTTGTTGAAATATTGAATTGGTGGGTTTTTGTTAAATGTGAACCAAAATCATAAAAATTAAAAGAACCAAAGACTTAAACTACTTCAGTCGGTGTGCACTGAATTTATTTAATACATTTGAGTTGAATTACTGAAATAAATGAACTTTTCCATGACATTCTAAGTTGTTGCGACACCTGTAATAACTCATGGGATCCTGATAATATTTCATGGCCATTTGATATTAATTTGAGGGAATGTCATATTAACTCTTGGGAATGTGATATTATGTTGTGGCCTCAAGATCATTTTGTTAAGGAAGGACAACCTTATGTTGTGGCTGCAACTTCTTATGTTGAGGGAATTATATATTTTTCTAGTGGCCATTAGTTTAATGCATAAACAAACCTGCATGACCATAGAAACCCGGGATTATCAAAAATAGATCAAACTATTTAATTTAATATTTGTATATAATTATTATTATTACATTAACTTATTAGGGCTATATTTTTATATTTATTGTTTTATATAATTTCTCAATGAAATACTATAACATTTATAATTATGGTCCATTAATTAGCCGAAATAAAATGAAATGTATGTTAAATTTAAAATGCAATCTAGCAAAAATTCTAGTCAGCATAATCAAAGCTTTATTGGCATGCCGAACATTTACAGTAGGCTATTATTTAAAAAAGTATTCAGAATGTTAGGTAAAGAGATTGAAATGAAGGGGGAAAATTAATTAAAACAAATTAAAAAATATGACCAATAATAATAGGCTAATGATAATAATTAAAATATTATGGGGAAAAGATTATTCACTGAGTTACAGTTCATTTTAATGACTCGTTTGTAAATGAAGATCAGCGCAGACAAAGGCTGCAGACAGCACACCTTGTTTGTTATCTTTATTTTATAAATGCTCAAATGCACAAAGTTTTGCTGTTATTATATCTGTATACAAAAAAAGGTAGACCCCTCACAGATTCCACTGATGTATTGCTCTTATCTGTACGATCAAAACTGAAAGTGTAATTTAAGTTCTTTTCGGGGTTGTCAGGAGAAAATGACTCATAACGCGTATACGCGTTAATTGACTCCAGAGGGTTAATGAACTGACAAGACTGTAGGATGGATAAAAAGGTTTTCTTGTAGTCCTATTTTATATTATGCACTTTATGTAACATTTATTCATGATAAATTTGAATGCTGATTATCGCATTTAGTCTGATAGCCAAGGACTATGGTTAATATAATAATTTAATAATGTCATAATTTCCATAATAAATAATATAATACTTTCTAACTTGCTATGATAATGCAGGTTTGTTTACATTTAATTCCTGGCCATGAGAAAAATATGTATTAGTTCCCTCAACATAAGAAGACATAATATCACGTTCCCACAAGTTAATATGACGTTCCCTCAAATTAATATATCGTGGTCATGACATATCAGGATCCCATGAGTTATTATGTTGTGGCTAAAACAAAACTAAGTGAAGTGACCATGTCTCCTTAGGGGCACCATAGAAGGAAGATGCAGGGAACAGGGATTGTAATTTTGCAGTAACTGATGTTGTAGCTGCAAACAAGTGTTTGTGCTTTTTTCTACATATATCTATTAAAATACTGATATTCTGGTCTATTCTGGGACGAATTTACGTTTTATCAAAAGTTGGGAGGACATGTCCCCTATGTATTCTGCGCTCATGCATCCATATAACCCCTCACCCTAAATCCAGTATTGAAGTTTTTTAATTTTATTATTATTATTATTATTTTTTTTTTAACTATATTTCGCCTATAGTAAACAGTAACAGTGCCTGCTTTTAAGTTTTTCATCTTAAGCATCTCTGGTCTTAAAATGACCTGTTTACTAAGGCATTGTGTATTTTTCTTTATCACTGTCCCAGTAACTAGCCCAAATAACAAGTAAAATAAGTACAAAAAATGCAGTACAAAAATTGGAAAATTTCATTATATTTGTTTAACTTATTGTTCTGTTAATGCCAGCAGCAACTGGGACACTGATAGAGATTGCGATCGACAGGTTGGGGATCACTGGTCTATATTAATATTCTGAGGTTTTAGAAACAAGCAGTCTGCAAAAGTTTGGATAAATGAGTATATAAAATTCTCTGTTATGGAAAGTATATGAGACAAGAATGTATGACTAATTTTAAATGACAAGAGGAATAAAGCCTCATTTTAATAGATCCCTCTATATCACAAACTGACAGTTTAGTATGCTGGATTTTTTTTTTTTTTTTTTTTTTTTATTTGAAGCTGAAGCTACATAGGACAGAGTAACCAACACCATGATACAATTACTTGAGCTTTCAAATGAGGAAAAACTGGTAAATTAATATTCAGAATCACAATTATAAGCTTTCAAACTCATAAAAGGCAATTTCAGAAAGACTACTAAACAAATCAGAAAAGATGAAAAGACAACTTTGTCTTGCATAAAGCATTAGTGCAATTGTCCTACATCATGATTAAATGCATTGTGAGAAGTTTAAGGTTTACAACCTGAAAGTTAAGAGAAACTAACAGCTGTTATCTAACTCTGCAAATCAATTCAGTGTGAACGTTTTCTATTCAGTGGAGCCATGACGTTTCTTCTGTTTTGGTTATTTGATTGGTTTAACAATGCTGTTTGACAGCAATGTTGGAGAATCCATGAACCTGAGTGAGCTGAGGAGAGTCCAGTGAGACCAGAAGTTTCTGTGGGCCGTGACACGTGGGAATAAACTTCTCTGTCAGGCACACTGTGGCATTCCCTGCAATGTCACTGTGAAAGAAAGAAAAAAAGAAAGAAAGATGTTTTATAATACTATGTATATTGTAAAAAAAAAATTATTTCATTAAATAATTAGATGAAATGTTTATCAACAGATATAGAGTTTGCCATTATTTTCAGCAATCATAATTTATATTAATTGCAATTTAAATCTAATAATGCAAAAATTATTCATTATATTATTGAGCAATTAAATCAATTTTACCCATAGTTGACAACTCTTGCATGCTGCTGTCCAAGTCCCACAAAGCGGAATACAGAGTTCTTCAGGACACGAGGCAGTGGATTCTGGAAAGTGATTTTGACTGGCACTTCTTGACCCAAGACCGCATCACTTACAGGCTGAGAAGAAGCACATACAAGACACAATTTAACACTAAATAATTCCAACCAATCAAAAGATTAAACAGTTAAACTCTAACTTTAAACTCACAGCGACAACAAGATCTGGTGTGCGCAGTCTGAAGTTGTACTGGGTGGCCAGAACCTGCTTCGTCTGAGCCACGTGTCCAAAGAGGTTGAGCATCAGTGAGGTGTGATCCACCAGGTGTTCCTTATACTCGTCATAACTCAGGGTCCATTCCAGAGCTCTGCCTATTATAGCAAAAATTACAAACACTGAATGAATACTCATGCTTTCATTACAAGTCTCTTTACCCATAAGCTGCATAATGCCAACTGGGTGGTATCATGTATTGCAACTCTTTATCACTTCTCACATTCAGCTTTATCTTTGAACTCTTTATGATTTCTTACATTCAGAGGGCTTGAGCTCGATGCATGTCTGGTCTCTCTTCAGGAAGGTCTTCCTGACTCCGGTGTAGTACGTGGCTGCAGCCTGGCTGTAGAGGGTGACGCTACGAGGTGAGCTGCATTTGTTTTTAAGATTGATGTAAAGCAAGGCATCCTTGCCCACACATAGTCCATCCTCTTTCAGGCTGACTTCACAGACAACATCCTCAGGACAGGGCAGTGGGTATGTGCATCTTCTCAAGCCGTGACGAAGAGCTGTTTCCAAAGCAGTGCTCTTCTCAGAAGAACCTGATCAATAAAAGACAAAGTAAAACGCACATCTGATTGAATCCCAGGAGAGATACCAAACTTCATCATTTCTAGAAGCCATGGTTCAAAGTATTAAGGGGCTAAAGCAGATGTTTTAAGTGAAATGCTTGTGGGTTTTACCATATGGGTGTTTGTAGAAATTTGTGATGTCTACACGTTGATCTGAGCCGACAGCCTTGGTACTGATGCAGTGACCTACTACATCCTTCTCAATATGAACAACACCAAAGGTCCCGTCACATCTCCGCTGCCAGTAAACCTTATCATTGTTCACCTAGAGCCACAACAGGAATCAGAAGTTATAATCGCTGTTTGTAAATTGTATGCAATGGTAAATTAAAGGAAATAACGCACTTCTGCGAAAAGGAAGGGCACATCATGCTTCAGGAAGACCTGCCCGCTGCGGATCGCAGCAACAGAGGTGGGACCGCAGCGGAAGAAGCCCTGGCTGGTCAGTTGAGGAGTGGAATCAACCACCTGCCAACCTCCAAAACCAGATGGCAGGTCTGGCCGAGTCATCCAGGCCTCATTCCACACATGGTAGTTCCTACATGGAAGAGAAGAAGAAAGATCTAGAAACACTTCATGGACATTCAGAGGAACTCTTGGTGACATTATAAATGGTAATGATACTTACCAGATTGGATCACGGTTCATGTGATCGATCAGCTGAAATTTCTCATCCAAGTAGACATCAGTTGACAAATGAACATCAGTGTCATGAGCAGAACAGAAGTTTGAAACTGGACGAGCAGGAACACCCAAACACCTCAACACTACGAGAAAGAGAAGAACAACAAAATAATTACATCTGTAATCACTTTCTCAAAACTTCTTCTTGTCCAGTCTGCAGGAACTCTTACGTGTGTTGGTGACTCCAGCAAAGGCCAAGCTCTGTCCATACTTGACTGGCGTTCCTCCACATTTGTAGAACTGTTTCAGGATGGCACTGCTGCTGCACCAGGATGTAGGAGCAGTTCCATCTCCATAGCAGTGTGACCAGTTACCCACCAGCACACCACTGCCTTTGCTGGCAATAACCTGTTAAGGAAATACAACTGAAAATATTATAGAAATACTGAATTAAATAAAAGAACAAATCTGACTATTGTGTCAGGCTTTCCAAATGAAATCAGGTGTTGATAAGAAGGAAATGAAGACTCACCATGTCAGAAACCACTCTGGAAATGTTAATGGGGCTTCCCCACCCTGAGCAAGGTGTACAGCTCTTCTCCAACACATACATACACGCAGACAAGATTCCCTTCTCAAACTAAGAATCACAGATCACAGAGGAAGAAAATTAGATATTGTGAAGCAACCCCTTCATGCTATATTGTGCACTTTTATTTCTCAAGTATGGGAAGGTTAGGAAAAACTAGAAACCATAGTGGTGCCTTAGTCTCTAACATATCATGAACATTTAGTTATTGTTGAACTTTCGTAATATATTAATGAAATCTTGGCTCTTACTTGACCAAAGTTCCATGTTTTGCAGCCAATCTGCTGCTTAGTTCCGTAGTAGATTCTGCCCATGTCATTCAGCACATACTCAGCTCTCTCCGCCTCATCACTCAGGTACACACAGTCATCTGAGAAAGAGAACAATGGACTTTAATTGGAAAAGCATTTATTTTCTTTCCTCACTCTATTACATTTTCATATTTAGGTTTCAGTTGTTATATTAAAGTATAATAAAACACGTACCTTTACACCAGGGGTTGAACAGCATGTAAATGTCATTTTCAGGAACATAAGGTAAAGTGAATCTTCCTCCTGGACAGTGTGTCACGACACTGAGCTGGTATCGTCCAACACAAGCAGTCGGAACAGAGTGCACACACAGTTTGATTCGGTTTTGGGCTCGTTCCACAATCTTTGCCCCCCAGCAGTCTTTCTTGAATTCTTCCACAATTGGAACGATCACATAAGTGCCGTCCCGGATGGATGGGATATGACCTGTTAAACATACAAAACAACAAGAGATTCCAGTGATGGTAGAAATACTGGTTCAGCTCCTCACATGTTCCTCCTCTACATATGTAGATACAGTATATTCTCTGTTGTCTTGGATCTTTTAGAAACTAACCTAGTTTGAGCTCCAGGTGAAGCTTGTCACAACTGGGATTGAAAGGACGGCACAGATCCACCCACATGTTGAAACTCTGTCCTCTGCGGACGATGAGATGGTCATCAAGGAAACAATGTGTGTGATGCTCCTGACGATTCAGTCCGGTCCTGCACTTGAGAAGGTCGACTTTACTCACCCGGAGGACAGCATCTGAGAAAACATAAAAAGCAGGGAACAGGTAATTCATTATCAAAAAGACAATTAATTTAGTTATTATGAGTAAGAATAACACATTTCCCATCATACACTGCAGGACAAAGATAAAGGAAATGTGAAGACTCTTACTCTCTGCTCCACAGACTTGCGTGCTTGTACAGTCATCCACATAATTCTTGACGACGACTTCCTTTGTGTCATAATCATGGCATTGAGCAACAAAACCGTAAGGATTAGAGTATGAAGTACCGCAAGGATAATCATATGAAGTACCCCAAGGATAATCATATGAAGTACCCCAAGGATAATCATATGAAGTAGCGCAAGGAGTAGCATATGGAGTAGTGCATGGGTTAACACAAGGGTTAACATATGGGTAGGCATAAGGGGTAGTGCATGGGTCAGTGCAAGGGTTAACATATGGGTGATGATAAGGGATAGTGCATGGGTTAACGCGAGGGTTGGTGTGAACCGGTGTGTAGTATGCTGGTTTCCTCCAGTTGTACTCCTGCAGTTTAATGGCTGGGAAACGGCCAACGCTGCAGAGGTTTTTGTATGGGTTGTATACAAAAGGCATGCTGGGCAAAAAAGAAAGAAATGAGAGTCATGAGTGTGATCTGTAATTGGTCAGTAGATGGTTAATAATTCATAAATTGGGTCTCTTTGTTCTTAGAAATCAGATCTCCAGTTTCTTTTTAAGCTGTAATTACTAGACAGCAAAAGACATATCCTTACATGAAACATTGGGCTGTTCCCAAAAATTTTGACTATATAAAGTTCATACCAGTATAATAGTTTTTAACCAACTCTCGATCCACAAAACAGTCTATGAAATCTAGATGTCAGCTTTCTAATAGAAATGAATAATTTAATAAAGTTTCAAACAATGTCTGAGATGATTACTTACATGGATGTTGTCCTTGTCTGTTCAAGAGAAACTGAACTGGAAACTGCTGCAGAAAGTGAACAGTAAGTCCTGCTTTAACCAGCTTGTGGCTCGTTCTGTAGTTTGTCTCTACAGCAGACGGGATATTTATACTACATCTCCATCTCCACCCCATCCACAGCTCATAGCTGAAGTGTGAATAGTTGTCCTCTTAAGAAAGCCATTAGAGGATTTTGAGTCATATTCATTTAATTGTTTCTTTTAGAGGATTAATGGGACAAATTAACATCTTAGTTCTTTGTTCTAAACATTCATTTTAGACTAACATCTATACCAGAGAATAGAATTCATTAAAATCAGCGTGACACTGCCTATGCTGGATACACCAAGATATTGACAACAGAAATAAAATGTATATATTATATATAAACTTAATTTTAAACTTATATTAATGTGTATGTTGAGTTGTACTTATTGCAGTATACATTAACATTCTCTCAGACACCTAGATATCAGAAACATTCTATAAGCAACGTGTCTATATATTTCATAATGACCCTGTTTGTTAATCTTTTTATATTAAGAAAGCAGCACAATGATTTGTGCATTTGTTGCAAAGGAGAAAAAAATATTTGTACATACATTTGAAGAAATTAAGCTCTCTTCAACAAAGAGATTAGAGAAGAGATTTTAAGGCCAAATTTGCTCTGATACATACAGTAATAGTGCATTATTAAATTAAATTAAATTGCAGTATTGATATGAGTCCATTACTGTTAATTCTACATTTATTCTCATGATTGTCAGAACAAGGATGACTCTTTGATATATGACTGTTAGTCAGTTATTAAATACAATGACTCGTAAAATTGGAAAGAAGAGAAAATGAGTATGACAATTCTCATGCTAGAGAATTTATTTAAAAAAATGACCTGTTTAATTTTCATGTTCATCTTTAATTAAATTTCTCCTTTTCCCTGACAGAAGATAAAATGCTGCTTCAGGCCCTGTGAATAAAACAGCGTCCCCATGCAGTGATGTTGGAAGATGTGTCTATCTGACAAGAGCAAGTGGAAGTAAGGAATCTGATTTCATAACTTCAAATCAGTATGCACCTTTGGATTTATCAACTATGTTATAAAAGGCATTTTCAAATAGGTCATGATTTTTTTTCTGAGACGATATAATTGTTCATTATCCCCAACCTGAACCTTATCCTCCACCCAGATGGCGTATGAGAAAATAAGTTAAAAAAAAGCCTTTAATATGACCAATTAAATTAAAATGACCCAAATACATCCATAAATCAACTGTTCAGCACATAATTAAAAGTGTGTCTAGTAATTCTGTTTAAACTTGACAGAAAACAATGAAAAGGACAATATTCATTTATTCAGTATTCATTCAGTTCGTCTGACCATCCATCCATCCATCCATCCATCCATCATTCTTTCAACCATCCATCCATCCCTCATCCTGTCCTTTCATTCATCCATCCATATTTCATTCCATCTATCCTTTAATCCAAATCGAAATCAATCCATCAGAATGGATTTACTTAAAATGATGTTGTGTTTATCACACCATAATAATTTAGTTTAGTCAGTGAAATCAGTGCAATTTGTGATGGTGTGACACAGTTGATGTTGGATGGAAACCAAAATTTTGTAGATGCAAAACTCTCAAGAAGTGCTCAATGAGCTTTCAGCACTGGACTTTTGAAAAACAGGGATGCTCTGATACCGCTCTTTACTGTAAATGTATAATCTCCAAAATAATATGTATTATGTATTACAGACCAGCGAGTGTGATTTCACCAAGTACAACATGTTCCTGGAACAAAATTCCAATCAACCAATCAGAATTGAGATGCACACTGATTCTAGGAAAACATTATGGGTAGGGTTAAGTTTAGGGGTAAGTCTTTTTCATCATCAAATGGTGTTGATCCAGGAATATGTATTACCTGGCAAAATCACAATGACCTTTACAGACCATTATTATAATGCTCTAGTCAGTCTTACCCATAATTAATCTGACATGCTGCAGACCAAGTCCATCAATACAGAAATATCCAAGACAGTAGGAACCACACATGAACTGTTGATGGTCACTGGATTTGTCTTGGAAAAGAAAAACATGTATTTGGAAAGGTTGGGGGATTTTCTCCTCTCTATTTTACTTAGCTACATCACAGAAACTACTAGACTTTTCATCTCATCTTAGAGACTGAAATCACTGTTGTGGGGAGTTAAATACTTAAAGTTTCTATCTTTCAATTTCAGGCTTCTTTAGTGCAGTTGGTTATCATGTGAATTATTATTATTATTATTATTTTATTTACTACACTTGTTTTTATGAATATTCATTGGCAGACATTTTAATTCTTTCAAGAACATAATCTCTTTAAGAGTTCTCTCTTTAAAAAGCTGCATGCATGTACAGACAGACATAAAAGTGTTCTTCATATTATTCAAATTCATAATATTATTCAAGTTTATTTTATTTCACTTCCTTTAAAATGTAATTTTACATGAAATTATGCAAAATGTGTAAGTGTTTTGCATATTACACAAAACAACGCCAGTGACAAAACTGTGTCCTTTTTTTCTCATTTTTGTGTAATAATATGGCATAAATACCTGCTTTTACATTTTTATAAGACGCACAAGAGCAAAAAATAAAAATAAATAAATAAATAGTTTCTTTATTTGGCTGATCAATTTGAGCTGATTTGTCACATGAACTGTAATTCAGTCTGGTCAAGTACTATTTGTTGCAAACATTACATTTTACATTATTGCAATAAATCACTCAAGTCTTTGCGTTTTAACATTTCAAAATTCCCACCAAAAAAAGTAAATTTATACTTAAACATCTTAACCGACATGTTAGACATCTTAACTGACATCTTAACCAACATCTTAACTGCCGTCAAAAATTGGCCAGATGAAGGCATCTCAGGAGACAGGAATTGTAGCTTACACTGAATTCAGACGTGCCTTAATGCCTTTCTACCCTTGAACTTGTCCTCCGAAGGCAGCATTTTCAGTTTTCGGATGCAGTCTTTAATGTCTCGGTTAACTAATGACCCGATATAGTCCGGCTATATTTCATCATTCCATATATATATATTTGACATGTTCAATACGTAGCCTGTGGGTGATTCTATAATTGGAGATACATTTGACAAAAGTTCATTTAAGTAATTCAACTCAGATTGTGAAGCTTGTGTATTAAATAAAGTAATTGCACACAGACTGAAGTATAAGTCTTTGGTTCTTTTAATTGTGATGATTTTGGCTCACAGTTAACAAAAACCCACCAATTCACTATCTCAACCAATTACATGTAGAATACTTCATAAGACCAAAAAAAAAAAAGTATGTCCATTTACTTAACATGTACTCATTACTTGGTAGAGGCTCCTTTTGCTTTAATTACTGCCTCAATTCTGCGTGGCATGGAGGGGATCAGTTTGTGGCACTGCTGAGGTGGTATGGAAACCCAGGTTTCTTTGACAGTGGCCTCCAGCTTATCTGCATTTTTTGGTCTCTTTTATCTCAATTTCCTCTTGACAATACTCCATAGATTCTCTCTGGGGTTCAGATCTGGTGAGTTTGCTGGTCAGTCAAGCACACCTACACCATGGTCATCTAACCAACCTTTGGTGATTTTGGCAGTGTGGGGGAGGTGCCAAATCCTGCTGGAAAATGAAATCAGCATCATCAAAAAGCTGGTCAGCAGAAGCAAGCATGAATTGCTCCAACATTTTTTGGTAAATGGGTGCAGTGACTTTAGTTAAAAAAAAAACCCATAATGGACCAAACACCAGCAGATGACATTGCACCCAAAATCATCACAGACTGTGAAAACTTAACACTGGACTTCAAGCAACTTGCCACCCTTCCTCCAGACTGAAGGACCTTGGTTTCCAAATGAAATACAAAACTTGCTCTCATCTGAAGAAAGGACTTTGGACCACTGGGCAACAGTCCAGTTCTTTTTTCTACTTAGCATAGGGAAGACGCCTCTGGCGTTGTCTGTGGTTCAGCAAAATCCATGACACCTCTGTGTGTAGTGGCTCTTGATGCCTTGCCCCCAGCCTCAGTCCTTTCTTTGTGAAGTTGACTCAGATTCTTGAATCGATGTTTGCTTGACAGTCCTCATAAGGCTGCAGTTCTCTCTGTTGGTTGTACATCTTTTCCTTCCACACGTTTTCCTTCCACTCAACTTTCTGTTAACATGCTTGGATACAGCACTCGGTGAAAAGCCAGCTTCTTTCTCAATGAATGTTTGTGGCTTACCCTCCTTGTGAAGGGTGTCAATAATAGTCTTCTGGACAACTGTCAGATCAGCAGTCTTCCCCATGAATGTGTAGCCTAGTGAACCAAACTGAGAGATCATTTTGAAGGCTCAGGAAACCTTTTGTTTTGAGTTGATTAGTTGATTTGGCATGTCACCATATTCTAATTTGTTGAAATATTGAATTGGTGGGTTTTTGTTAAATGTGAACCAAAATCATAAAAATTAAAAGAACCAAAGACTTAAACTACTTCAGTCGGTGTGCACTGAATTTATTTAATACATTTGAGTTGAATTACTGAAATAAATGAACTTTTCCATGACATTCTAAGTTGTTGCGACACCTGTAATAACTCATGGGATCCTGATAATATTTCATGGCCATTTGATATTAATTTGAGGGAATGTCATATTAACTCTTGGGAATGTGATATTATGTTGTGGCCTCAAGATCATTTTGTTAAGGAAGGACAACCTTATGTTGTGGCTGCAACTTCTTATGTTGAGGGAATTATATATTTTTCTAGTGGCCATTAGTTTAATGCATAAACAAACCTGCATGACCATAGAAACCCGGGATTATCAAAAATAGATCAAACTATTTAATTTAATATTTGTATATAATTATTATTATTACATTAACTTATTAGGGCTATATTTTTATATTTATTGTTTTATATAATTTCTCAATGAAATACTATAACATTTATAATTATGGTCCATTAATTAGCCGAAATAAAATGAAATGTATGTTAAATTTAAAATGCAATCTAGCAAAAATTCTAGTCAGCATAATCAAAGCTTTATTGGCATGCCGAACATTTACAGTAGGCTATTATTTAAAAAAGTATTCAGAATGTTAGGTAAAGAGATTGAAATGAAGGGGGAAAATTAATTAAAACAAATTAAAAAATATGACCAATAATAATAGGCTAATGATAATAATTAAAATATTATGGGGAAAAGATTATTCACTGAGTTACAGTTCATTTTAATGACTCGTTTGTAAATGAAGATCAGCGCAGACAAAGGCTGCAGACAGCACACCTTGTTTGTTATCTTTATTTTATAAATGCTCAAATGCACAAAGTTTTGCTGTTATTATATCTGTATACAAAAAAAGGTAGACCCCTCACAGATTCCACTGATGTATTGCTCTTATCTGTACGATCAAAACTGAAAGTGTAATTTAAGTTCTTTTCGGGGTTGTCAGGAGAAAATGACTCATAACGCGTATACGCGTTAATTGACTCCAGAGGGTTAATGAACTGACAAGACTGTAGGATGGATAAAAAGGTTTTCTTGTAGTCCTATTTTATATTATGCACTTTATGTAACATTTATTCATGATAAATTTGAATGCTGATTATCGCATTTAGTCTGATAGCCAAGGACTATGGTTAATATAATAATTTAATAATGTCATAATTTCCATAATAAATAATATAATACTTTCTAACTTGCTATGATAATGCAGGTTTGTTTACATTTAATTCCTGGCCATGAGAAAAATATGTATTAGTTCCCTCAACATAAGAAGACATAATATCACGTTCCCACAAGTTAATATGACGTTCCCTCAAATTAATATATCGTGGTCATGACATATCAGGATCCCATGAGTTATTATGTTGTGGCTAAAACAAAACTAAGTGAAGTGACCATGTCTCCTTAGGGGCACCATAGAAGGAAGATGCAGGGAACAGGGATTGTAATTTTGCAGTAACTGATGTTGTAGCTGCAAACAAGTGTTTGTGCTTTTTTCTACATATATCTATTAAAATACTGATATTCTGGTCTATTCTGGGACGAATTTACGTTTTATCAAAAGTTGGGAGGACATGTCCCCCATGTATTCTGCGCTCATGCATCCATATAACCCCTCACCCTAAATCCAGTATTGAAGTTTTTTAATTTTATTATTATTATTATTATTTTTTTTTTAACTATATTTCGCCTATAGTAAACAGTAACAGTGCCTGCTTTTAAGTTTTTCATCTTAAGCATCTCTGGTCTTAAAATGACCTGTTTACTAAGGCATTGTGTATTTTTCTTTATCACTGTCCCAGTAACTAGCCCAAATAACAAGTAAAATAAGTACAAAAAATGCAGTACAAAAATTGGAAAATTTCATTATATTTGTTTAACTTATTTTTCTGTTAATGCCAGCAGCAACTGGGACACTGATAGAGATTGCGATCGACAGGTTGGGGATCACTGGTCTATATTAATATTCTGAGGTTTTAGAAACAAGCAGTCTGCAAAAGTTTGGATAAATGAGTATATAAAATTCTCTGTTATGGAAAGTATATGAGACAAGAATGTATGACTAATTTTAAATGACAAGAGGAATAAAGCCTCATTTTAATAGATCCCTCTATATCACAAACTGACAGTTTAGTATGCTGGATTTTTTTTTTTTTTTTTTTTTTTATTTGAAGCTGAAGCTACATAGGACAGAGTAACCAACACCATGATACAATTACTTGAGCTTTCAAATGAGGAAAAACTGGTAAATTAATATTCAGAATCACAATTATAAGCTTTCAAACTCATAAAAGGCAATTTCAGAAAGACTACTAAACAAATCAGAAAAGATGAAAAGACAACTTTGTCTTGCATAAAGCATTAGTGCAATTGTCCTACATCATGATTAAATGCATTGTGAGAAGTTTAAGGTTTACAACCTGAAAGTTAAGAGAAACTAACAGCTGTTATCTAACTCTGCAAATCAATTCAGTGTGAACGTTTTCTATTCAGTGGAGCCATGACGTTTCTTCTGTTTTGGTTATTTGATTGGTTTAACAATGCTGTTTGACAGCAATGTTGGAGAATCCATGAACCTGAGTGAGCTGAGGAGAGTCCAGTGAGACCAGAAGTTTCTGTGGGCCGTGACACGTGGGAATAAACTTCTCTGTCAGGCACACTGTGGCATTCCCTGCAATGTCACTGTGAAAGAAAGAAAAAAAGAAAGAAAGATGTTTTATAATACTATGTATATTGTAAAAAAAAAATTATTTCATTAAATAATTAGATGAAATGTTTATCAACAGATATAGAGTTTGCCATTATTTTCAGCAATCATAATTTATATTAATTGCAATTTAAATCTAATAATGCAAAAATTATTCATTATATTATTGAGCAATTAAATCAATTTTACCCATAGTTGACAACTCTTGCATGCTGCTGTCCAAGTCCCACAAAGCGGAATACAGAGTTCTTCAGGACACGAGGCAGTGGATTCTGGAAAGTGATTTTGACTGGCACTTCTTGACCCAAGACCGCATCACTTACAGGCTGAGAAGAAGCACATACAAGACACAATTTAACACTAAATAATTCCAACCAATCAAAAGATTAAACAGTTAAACTCTAACTTTAAACTCACAGCGACAACAAGATCTGGTGTGCGCAGTCTGAAGTTGTACTGGGTGGCCAGAACCTGCTTCGTCTGAGCCACGTGTCCAAAGAGGTTGAGCATCAGTGAGGTGTGATCCACCAGGTGTTCCTTATACTCGTCATAACTCAGGGTCCATTCCAGAGCTCTGCCTATTATAGCAAAAATTACAAACACTGAATGAATACTCATGCTTTCATTACAAGTCTCTTTACCCATAAGCTGCATAATGCCAACTGGGTGGTATCATGTATTGCAACTCTTTATCACTTCTCACATTCAGCTTTATCTTTGAACTCTTTATGATTTCTTACATTCAGAGGGCTTGAGCTCGATGCATGTCTGGTCTCTCTTCAGGAAGGTCTTCCTGACTCCGGTGTAGTACGTGGCTGCAGCCTGGCTGTAGAGGGTGACGCTACGAGGTGAGCTGCATTTGTTTTTAAGATTGATGTAAAGCAAGGCATCCTTGCCCACACATAGTCCATCCTCTTTCAGGCTGACTTCACAGACAACATCCTCAGGACAGGGCAGTGGGTATGTGCATCTTCTCAAGCCATGACGAAGAGCTGTTTCCAAAGCAGTGCTCTTCTCAGAAGAACCTGATCAATAAAAGACAAAGTAAAACGCACATCTGATTGAATCCCAGGAGAGATACCAAACTTCATCATTTCTAGAAGCCATGGTTCAAAGTATTAAGGGGCTAAAGCAGATGTTTTAAGTGAAATGCTTGTGGGTTTTACCATATGGGTGTTTGTAGAAATTTGTGATGTCTACACGTTGATCTGAGCCGACAGCCTTGGTACTGATGCAGTGACCTACTACATCCTTCTCAATATGAACAACACCAAAGGTCCCGTCACATCTCCGCTGCCAGTAAACCTTATCATTGTTCACCTAGAGCCACAACAGGAATCAGAAGTTATAATCGCTGTTTGTAAATTGTATGCAATGGTAAATTAAAGGAAATAACGCACTTCTGCGAAAAGGAAGGGCACATCATGCTTCAGGAAGACCTGCCCGCTGCGGATCGCAGCAACAGAGGTGGGACCGCAGCGGAAGAAGCCCTGGCTGGTCAGTTGAGGAGTGGAATCAACCACCTGCCAACCTCCAAAACCAGATGGCAGGTCTGGCCGAGTCATCCAGGCCTCATTCCACACATGGTAGTTCCTACATGGAAGAGAAGAAGAAAGATCTAGAAACACTTCATGGACATTCAGAGGAACTCTTGGTGACATTATAAATGGTAATGATACTTACCAGATTGGATCACGGTTCATGTGATCGATCAGCTGAAATTTCTCACCCAAGTAGACATCAGTTGACAAATGAACATCAGTGTCATGAGCAGAACAGAAGTTTGAAACTGGACGAGCAGGAACACCCAAACACCTCAACACTACGAGAAAGAGAAGAACAACAAAATAATTACATCTGTAATCACTTTCTCAAAACTTCTTCTTGTCCAGTCTGCAGGAACTCTTACGTGTGTTGGTGACTCCAGCAAAGGCCAAGCTCTGTCCATACTTGACTGGCGTTCCTCCACATTTGTAGAACTGTTTCAGGATGGCACTGCTGCTGCACCAGGATGTAGGAGCAGTTCCATCTCCATAGCAGTGTGACCAGTTACCCACCAGCACACCACTGCCTTTGCTGGCAATAACCTGTTAAGGAAATACAACTGAAAATATTATAGAAATACTGAATTAAATAAAAGAACAAATCTGACTATTGTGTCAGGCTTTCCAAATGAAATCAGGTGTTGATAAGAAGGAAATGAAGACTCACCATGTCAGAAACCACTCTGGAAATGTTAATGGGGCTTCCCCACCCTGAGCAAGGTGTACAGCTCTTCTCCAACACATACATACACGCAGACAAGATTCCCTTCTCAAACTAAGAATCACAGATCACAGAGGAAGAAAATTAGATATTGTGAAGCAACCCCTTCATGCTATATTGTGCACTTTTATTTCTCAAGTATGGGAAGGTTAGGAAAAACTAGAAACCATAGTGGTGCCTTAGTCTCTAACATATCATGAACATTAAGATATCTTAGAACTTTCGTAATATATTAATGAAATCTTGGCTCTTACTTGACCAAAGTTCCATGTTTTGCAGCCAATCTGCTGCTTAGTTCCGTAGTAGATTCTGCCCATGTCATTCAGCACATACTCAGCTCTCTCCGCCTCATCACTCAGGTACACACAGTCATCTGAGAAAGAGAACAATGGACTTTAATTGGAAAAGCATTTATTTTCTTTCCTCACTCTATTACATTTTCATATTTAGGTTTCAGTTGTTATATTAAAGTATAATAAAACACGTACCTTTACACCAGGGGTTGAACAGCATGTAAATGTCATTTTCAGGAACATAAGGTAAAGTGAATCTTCCTCCTGGACAGTGTGTCACGACACTGAGCTGGTATCGTCCAACACAAGCAGTCGGAACAGAGTGCACACACAGTTTGATTCGGTTTTGGGCTCGTTCCACAATCTTTGCCCCCCAGCAGTCTTTCTTGAATTCTTCCACAATTGGAACGATCACATAAGTGCCGTCCCGGATGGATGGGATATGACCTGTTAAACATACAAAACAACAAGAGATTCCAGTGATGGTAGAAATGCTGGTTCAGCTCCTCACATGTTCCTCCTCTACATATGTAGATACAGTATATTCTCTGTTGTCTTGGATCTTTTAGAAACTAACCTAGTTTGAGCTCCAGGTGAAGCTTGTCACAACTGGGATTGAAAGGACGGCACAGATCAACCCACATGTTGAAACTCTGTCCTCTGCGGACGATGAGATGGTCATCAAGGAAACAATGTGTGTGATGCTCCTGACGATTCAGTCCGGTCCTGCACTTGAGAAGGTCGACTTTACTCACCCGGAGGACAGCATCTGAGAAAACATAAAAAGCAGGGAACAGGTAATTCATTATCAAAAAGACAATTAATTTAGTTATTATGAGTAAGAATAACACATTTCCCATCATACACTGCAGGACAAAGATAAAGGAAATGTGAAGACTCTTACTCTCTGCTCCACAGACTTGCGTGCTTGTACAGTCATCCACATAATTCTTGACGACGACTTCCTTTGTGTCATAATCATGGCATTGAGCAACAAAACCGTAAGGATTAGAGTATGAAGTACCGCAAGGATAATCATATGAAGTACCCCAAGGATAATCATATGAAGTACCCCAAGGATAATCATATGAAGTAGCGCAAGGAGTAGCATATGGAGTAGTGCATGGGTTAACACAAGGGTTAACATATGGGTAGGCATAAGGGGTAGTGCATGGGTCAGTGCAAGGGTTAACATATGGGTGATGATAAGGGATAGTGCATGGGTTAACGCGAGGGTTGGTGTGAACCGGTGTGTAGTATGCTGGTTTCCTCCAGTTGTACTCCTGCAGTTTAATGGCTGGGAAACGGCCAACGCTGCAGAGGTTTTTGTATGGGTTGTATACAAAAGGCATGCTGGGCAAAAAAGAAAGAAATGAGAGTCATGAGTGTGATCTGTAATTGGTCAGTAGATGGTTAATAATTCATAAATTAAGTCTCTTTGTTCTTAGAAATCAGATCTCCAGTTTATTTTTAAGCTGCAATTACTAGACAGCAAAAAACATATCCTTACATGAAACATTGAGCTGTTCCCAAAAATTTTTACTATATAAAGTTCATAGCAGTATAATAGTTTTTAACCAACTCTCGATCCACAAAACAGCCTATGAAATCTAGATGTCAGCTTTCTAATAGAAATGAATAATTTAATAAAGTTTCAAACAATGTCTGAGATGATTACTTACATGGATGTTGTCCTTGTCTGTTCAAGAGAAACTGAACTGGAAACTGCTGCAGAAAGTGAACCTTAAGTCCTGCTTTAACCAGCTTGTGGCTCGTTCTGTAGTTTGTCTCTACAGCAGACGGGATATTTATACTACATCTCCATCTCCACCCCATCCACAGCTCATAGCTGAAGTGTGAATAGTTGTCCTCTTAAGAAAGCCATTAAAGGATTTTGAGTCATATTCATTTAATTGTTTCTTTTAGAGAATTAATGGGACAAATTAACATCTTAGTTCAGTTGTTCTGAACTTTCATTTTAGACTAACATCTATACCAGAGAATAGAATTCATTAAAATCAGTGTGACACTGCCTATGCTGGATACACCAAGATATTGACAACAAAAATAAAACGTATATATTATATATAAACTTATTTTTAAACTTATATTAATGTGTATGTTGAATTGTACTTATTGCAGTATACATTAACATTCTCTCAGACACCTAGATATCAGAAACATTCTATAAGCAACGTGTCTATATATTTCATAAAGACCCTGATTGTTAATCTTTTTATATTAAGAAAGCAGCACAATGATTTTTGCATTTGTTGCAAAGGAGAAAAAAATATTTGTGCATTTGAAGAAATTAAGCTCTCTTCAACAAAGAGATTAGAGAAGAGATTTTAAGGCCAAATTTGCTCTGATACATACAGTAATAGTGCATTATTAAATTAAATTGCAGTATTGATAGGAGTCCATTGCTGTTAATTCTACATTTATTCTCATGATTGTCAGAACAAGGATGACTCTTTGATATATGACTGTTAGTCAGTTATTAAATAGAATGACTCGTAAAATTGGAAAGCAGAGAAAATGAGTATGAAAATTCTCACGCAAGATAATTTATATAAAAAAATGACCTGTTTAATTTTCATGTTCATCTTTAATAAAAATTCTCCTTTTCCATGACAGAAGATAAAATGCTGCTTCAGGCCCTGTCAATAAAACAGCGTCCCCATGCAGTGATGTTGGAAGATGTGTCTATCTGACAAGAGCAAGTGGAAGTAAGGAATCTGATTTCATAACTTCAAATCAGTATGCACCTTTGGATTTATCAACTATGTTATAAAAGGCATTTTCAAATAGGTAATGATTTTTTTTCTGAGATGATATAATTGTTCATTATCCCCAACCTGAACCTTATCCTCCACCCAGAAGGCGTATGAGAAAATAAGTAAAAAAAGCCTTTAATATGACCAATTAAATTAAAATGACCCAAATACATCCATAAATCAACTGTTCAGCACATTATTAAAAGTGTGTCTAGTAATTCTGTTTAAACTTGACAGAAAACAATGAAAAGGACAATATTCATTTATTCAGTATTCATTCAGTTCGTCTGACCATCCATCCATCCATCCATCATTCTTTCAACCATCCATCCATCCCTCATCCTCTCCTTTCATTCATCCATCCATATTTAATTCCATCTATCCTTTAATCCAAATCGAAATCAATCCATCAGAATGGATTTACTTAAAATGATGTTGTGTTTATCACACCATAATAATTTAGTTTAGTCAGTGAAATCAGTGCAATTTGTGATGGTGTGACACAGTTGATGTTGGATGGAAACCAAAATTTTGTAGATGCAAAACTCTCAAGAAGTGCTCAATGAGCTTTCAGCACTGGACTTTTGAAAAACAGGGATGCTCTGATACCGCTGTTTACTGTAAATTTATAATCTCCAAAATAATATGTATTATGTATTACAGACCAGCGAGTGTGATTTCACCAAGTACAACATGTTCCTGGAACAAAATTCCAATCAACCAATCAGAATTGAGATGCACACTGATTCTAGGAAAACATTATGGGTAGGGTTAAGTTTAGGGGTAGGGATTGGTTTTTTTTTTAAGTCTTTTTCATCATCAAATGGTGTTGATCCAGGAATATGTATTACCTGGCAAAATCACAATGACCTTTACAGACCATTATTATAATGCTCTAGTCAGTCTTACCCATAATTAATCTGACATGCTGCAGACCAAGTCCATCAATACATAAATATCCAAGACAGTAGGAACCACACATGAACTGTTGATGGTCACTTGATTTGTCTTGGAAAAGAAAAACATGTATTTGTAAAGGTTGGGGGATTTTCTCCTCTCTATTTTACTTAGCTACATCACAGAAACTACTAGACTTTTCATCTCATCTTAGAGACTGAAATCACTGTTGTGGGGAGTTAAGTACTTAAAGTTTCTATCTTTCATTTTCAGGCTTCTTTAGTGCAGTTGGTTATCGTGTGAATTATTATTATTATTATTATTTTATTTACTACACTTGTTTTTATGAATATTCATTGGCAGACATTTTAATTCTTTCAAGAACATAATCTCTTTAATAAGAGTTCTCTCTTTAAAAAGCTGCATGCATGTACAGACAGACATAAAAGTGTTCTTTATATTATTCAAATTCATCATATTATTCAAGTTTATTTTATTTCACTTCCTTTAAAATGTAATTTTACATGAAATTATGCAAAATGTGTAAATGTTTTGCATATTACACAAAACAACGCCAGTGACAAAACAGTGTCCTTTTTTTCTCATTTTTGTGTAATAATATGGCACAAATACCTGCTTTTACATTTTTATAAGACGCACAAGAGCAAAAAATAAAAATAAATAAATAAATAGTTTCTTTATTTGGCTGATCAATTTGAGCTGATTTTTTTTACATGAACTGTAATTCAGTCTGGTCAAGTACTATTTGTTGCAAACATTACTGTAATGAAAGTTCAATCAGAGTAGAGGAAGGAGACCAGAGTCGGCGTACGGGGCTCGTGAGAGGCTTTATTCCAAAACCAAAACAAAACAAATAAACAAACAAACAAGCGCGGCAGGTGCGCGCACTCTCTAACAGCACTTCGGCCACGAATACTGCGTCTGACTTGCTCGATCGCTCTCCAGCTTCCTGCGCTCACGAGTCCCCGTCTCTCTCTCCTTTCGCCGGCTGTCGCGCTCCTTAAATGCGGGTTCCCCACGCCAATCACTGAAACGAGATCCAGGTGTTACTTGTTTCTCACCTGAACCACTTATCGCCGCTCGTCTCTTCACTCTTCAACCACGCCTCCGCCACATACCCCCACCGCCCGACTCAGGCCGGGGAGCCATCCGGCCTGCAGCCCCCCCCCCCCATTCCTGGAGAGGAAATCGGCCACAGCCATCTGCGCCCCCGGCCTGTGAATCACCTTGAACTTAAATGGCTGTAAAGCTAGATACCAACGGGTGATTTGCGCGTTGGTATCCTTCATGCGGTGGAGCCACTGGAGGGGCGCGTGGTCCGAGCAGAGGGTGAACTCCCGTCCCAGGAGGTAGTAACGAAGGGTGAGAACCGCCCACCTGATGGCCAAACACTCCTTCTCTATGGTGCTGTACTTAGTCTCTCTCTTGGAGAGCTTCCGACTAATGTACAGCACCGGGCGGTCTTCCCCCCCCACCTCCTGGGACAGGACCGCGCCCAGCCCCCTGTCCGATGCGTCGGTCTGCAAAAAAAAGGGGAGAGCAAAGTTAGGAGAGTGCAGGAGCGGCCCGCCACACAGGGCCGCTTTAACTCGGGTAAAGGCCCGTTGGCACGGCTCCGTCCACTGGACCGTATCTGGTACCTCCTTTTTAGTGAGGTCAGTCAACGGGCTGGTGAGGTCCGAATAATGAGGAATAAACCTCCTGTAATATCCCGCCAGCCCCAAGAACTGCCTCACCTCCTTTTTGGTCTTGGGCCTGGGACAGGTTGCAATTGCTGCCGTCTTATCAATTTGGGGACGCACCTGCCCGTGGCCCAAGTGGAAGCCCAGATACTTTACCTCCACCCGCCCAACTGCGCACTTCTTCGGGTTGGCCGTTAGCCCCGCCCGTCTCAGCGCCCTGAGGACCGCCCTCACATGCTCCATATGCCGCTGCCAGTCCCCACTATAGATGATAATATCATCCAGGTAGGCGGCGGCATATGCAGCATGGGGCCGCAGCACTCGATCCATGAGGCGCTGAAACGTAGCCGGGGCCCCGAACAAGCCGAACGGAAGCGTAACAAATTGGTGTAATCCAAACGGCGTGGTGAAGGCGGTCTTTTCTTTGGAAATGGGAGATAAGGGGATCTGCCAATAACCTTTGGTTAAGTCCAATGTCGAATAAAAACGAGCCGTGCCTAACCGATCGAGCAACTCGTCAATCCGCGGCATTGGATAAGCATCAAATTTGGAAATTGCATTCACCTTGCGATAGTCTACACAGAACCGTACCGAGCCGTCCGTTTTGGGCACCAAAACTATCGGGCTCGCCCAATCGCTGTGTGACTCCTCGATTACTCCCATCCCCAGCATAGCCTCTAATTCGGTCTGAACTACCTTTTTTTTGTGTTCAGGCAATCTATATGGCCGGCTGCGAATTACGACTCCCGGCTCTGTCTCAATGTGGTGCTGAATCAGGTCCGTACGGCCGGGTAGGGGCGAAAACACGTCTGCAAATTCTACCTGCAACTGCGCGATGTCAGTGAGCTGCGAGGGCGAGAGGTGGTCCCCTCCTAGAGCCAGTGCGAGGGGTTTTCCTTTAATAATCGCCTCTGGCCCGAGATCCTCCTCCCCACTCACTACCGTCGCTAGCAACACTGACTCCTCCCCGCTCCATTTTTTAAGGAGGTTGAGGTGGTAGATTTGCCGTGAGTCGCCTCTATCTGTCCGTATTACCTCATAATTGAGATCTCCTATCCGCCGTGTGACCTCAAATGGTCCTTGCCACTTGGCTAACAATTTGGAGCTAGAGGTTGGCAGTAAAACGAGCACTTTATCTCCCGGTGCAAATTCTCGTAGCTTAGTTCCCCGGTTATATAGCTGGCTTTGTCTGCCCTGGGCCTGAAGCAAATTCTCCATAGAGAGCCGCCCCAGTGTATGGAGTTTTGCGCGCAGGTCCAGGACATATTGAATTTAATTTTTGCTATCCGAGTGTCCGTCCTCCCAAGTTTCTCTCAGGACATCTAGCACCCCCCTGGGCTAACGTCCATAGAGAAGCTCGAAGGGGGAAAACCCCGTGGAGGCTTGGGGGACTTCGCGCACAGCAAATAAGAGGGGTTCTAGCCAACGGTCCCAATTTTTCGCGTCTTCATGTACGAATTTCCGGATCATGGTTTTTAATGTGCGATTAAACCGTTCGACCAGACCGTCCGTTTGTGGGTGATAGACACTGGTACGCACCGCTTTAATGGCCAATAATCCGTACAATTCGTTTAACGTGCGCGACATAAACGCAGTGCCCTGGTCCGTGAGAATCTCTTTTGGGATTCCCACGCGGGAGATTAAACGAAACAAGGCATCCGCCACACTTTTGGCTGAGATGTTGCGGAGTGCCACTGCTTCTGGATACCGTGTCGCGTAATCCACTAAGACTAACGCGAAACGGTGTCCCCGTGCGGATCGCTCTAACGGCCCGATCAGGTCCATACCAATTCGCTCGAAGGGGACCTGCACTAGAGGAATAGGGCGCAAAGGCGCTTTTGGAACGGCCGGTGGGTTTACCAGCTGACATTCCCGACAAGACGCGCACCACCTGCGCACGTTCTCGTGAATGCCCGGCCAAAAGAATCGGGTCGTTAGACGATTTAGTGTTGCTGCTACTCCTAAGTGCCCTGCCATAGGATTACAATGCGCCGTCCGGAAAAGCATTTCCCGACGGCTCCGCGGTACTAACAGCTGGGTTGTATCTTCATTTGTCTGAGCGTCGTGGGTCACTCAATACAACCTGTCTTTAATAACGGCAAAATACGGGTGGGATAGCGGACGCTCAGGGTGGAGGACCCGCCCATCGATCGAGCGGACCTGCTCGAAGGCATGCTTCAGCGTCTCGTCCTGGGATTGTTCCAGGGGAAAGTCATCGCGGCCGGCAAGGTTTAGCCTCGCCATGCCGCTCGGTTCCCCTGAGACTGCCCCGCTAGGCCCCGGGACAGATACTCCCACCTGAGCGCTCGCCCCGCCCCCCGGCTGGTTCTTTCCCCCGACGGCACCCGCTGTCAAACACCCTAGTAAATGCTGAAATGCTGGCCAATTCGTCCCCAAAATTAGCGGATGCCGGAGGCGCGGACTAACGGCCACCTCCACACTATGCTTATGGCCCCGAAATTTAATACCTATGGCTTTTAATGGATATTCCCTTATATTGGCCCGTATCCAATGCCCCGGATTGTATCAGGCTTTGATGGATGGAGGTCTGGTTACAACCTGAATCCACCAGAGCCTGATAGGTACCCCCCTTAATACTCACGGGTATTTGGTACAGCCCGGCTTGATCGGGGGCAGCCTGCGGGTCGTCCGGGATCCGGACCAGTGTCCCCACCTCCATCATCGGGCACCTGTCCACAAAGTGGCCCGGATCCCCGCAACGCCAGCAGGCTGGCCCGGGTCTCCCCGCTGCCCTAGTGGCGGGAAGTGGCTCAGGGGATTGACGTGGGGAAGCAGCCGGAGTGTCTTCACTCCCCTGTCGCTGGGGAGCGGCCATCCCTCGTGCTGGACCTCGGGCCCCGGCCGCAGGCTCCATCGCCACCCTCCAGCGGGGCGCAGCCCTCGGTGGCCCCACCCAACGGGACCTAGGGAGAGGGAGAGATTTCGGAGTGGGGGGGGAGGGGGAAACAGAGAGAGAGAGAGAGACAGCAGGGAGGGGCTCGCCGACCCCGGAGCACGCCGCCAGCTGATCCTCTGCCAGTTGGATGGCCAGATCCAGCGACGCCGGGCGGTGGCACTGGACCCACTGGGAGGACTTCTTTGGAAGGCGGGAGATGAACTGCTCCAGTACCACCGCGTTGATGATGGATTCGGCGTCGCCGTCCCCGGCCAACAGCCATTTGCGGCACGAGTCCCGGAGCTGCTGTGCCAACACAAAGGGTCGGCCCGCCTCGGCCAGCTCCAGTGACCGGAAGCGCTGGCGATGTTGTTCTGGGCTGAGGCCCACCCTCTGGAGAATGGCTCGTCTGAGGTCGGCGTAGACCAGGAGGTTCGGGACGGGTAGTTGTTGGGCCGCCTTCTGGGCCTCCCCCGACAGCAGAGGGATCACCCGTACGGGCCAGCTGTCCACCGGCCACCCACACGCCTCCGCAGTCCGCTCGAACAAGTCAAGGAAAGCCTCCGGGTCGTCAGTGGGTCCCATCTTGGGGAGTGGCATGTGAGGGGGCGGGGCGCTGGGGGAGGCCGTCCCCGTCCGAGCCTCCCGGTCCAGCAAGCTCCGGACCAGCTCGCGGTCCTCCTGCTGGGCCCGCATCATCGCCTGGAACCGGTGGTCTTGGTCGGCCCGCAGGTCCAGCAGGGCCTGGTGGTGTTCTTGGTGCAGGCCCGCGAGCGATGATATGATGTCCGCAAATGGCGAGGCTGATGTAGCTGACGGATTCTGCATGGCGAACGCTCTCCTTCCTCCCGGGTTTCGGCACCAGTGTAATGAAAGTTCAATCAGAGTAGAGGAAGGAGACCAGAGTCGGCGTACGGGGCTCGTGAGAGGCTTTATTCCAAAACCAAAACAAAACAAATAAACAAACAAACAAGCACAGGCAGGTGCGCGCACTCTCTAACAGCACTTCGGCCACGAATACTGCGTCTGACTTGCTCGATCGCTCTCCAGCTTCCTGCGCTCACGAGTCCCCGTCTCTCTCTCCTTTCGCCGGCTGTCGCGCTCCTTAAATGCGGGTTCCCCACGCCAATCACTGAAACGAGATCCAGGTGTTACTTGTTTCTCACCTGAACCACTTATCGCCGCTCGTCTCTTCACTCGCTCTCCCGTTGCAGACTTCGCTAAACCACGCCTCCGCCACAATTACATTTTACATTATTGCAATAAATCACTCAAGTCTTTGCGTTTTAACATTTCAAAATTCCCACCAAAAAAATTAAATTTATACTTAAACATCTTAACCGACATGTTAGACATCTTAACTGCCTTCAAGACATCTTAACCAACATCTTAACTGCCGTCAAATATTGGCCAGATGAAGGCATCTCAGGAGACAGGAATTGTAGCTTACACTGAATTCAGACGTGCCTTAATGCCTTCCTACCTTTGAATTTGTCCTCCGAAGGCAGCATTTTCAGTTTTCGGATGCAGTCTTTAATGTCTCGGTTAACTAATGACCCGATATAGTCCGGCTATATTTCATCATTCCATATATATATATATATATATATTTGACATGTTCAATACGTAGCCTGTGGGTGATTCTATAATTGGAGATACATTTGACAAAAGTTCATTTAAGTAATTCAACTCAGATTGTGAAGCTTGTGTATTAAATAAATTAATTGCGCACAGACTGAAGTATAAGTCTTTGGTTCTTTTAATTGTGATGATTTTGGCTCACAATTAACAAAAACCCACCAATTCACTATCTCAACCAATTACATGTAGAATACTTCATAAGACCAAAAAAAAAAAAAAAAAAGTATGTCCATTTACGTAACATGTACTCATTACTTGGTAGAGGCTCCTTTTGCTTTAATTACTGCCTCAATTCTGCATGGCATGGAGGGGATCAGTTTGTGGCACTGCTGAGGTGGTATGGAAGCCCAGGTTTCTTTGACAGTGGCCTCCAGCTTATCTGCATTTTTTGGTCTCTCTTATCTAAATTTCCTCTTGACAATACACCATAGATTCTCTCTGGGGTTCAGATCTGGTGAGTTTGCTGGTCAGTCAAGCACACCTACACCATGGTCATCTAACCAACCTTTGGTGATTTTGGCAGTGTGCCAAATCCTGCTGGAAAATGAAATCAGCATCTTCAAAAAGCTGGTCAGCAGAAGCAAGCATGAATTGCTCCAACATTTTTTGGTAAATGGGTGCAGTGACTTTAGTTTAAAAAAAAAAACCATAATGGACCAAACACCAGCAGATGACATTGCACCCAAAATCATCACAGACTGTGAAAACTTAACACTGGACTTCAAGCAACTTGCCACCCTTCCTCCAGACTGAAGGACCTTGGTTTCCAAATGAAATACAAAACTTGCTCTCATCTGAAGAAAGGACTTTGGACCACTGGGCAACAGTCCAGTTCTTTCTTCTACTTAGCCTAGGTAGGACGCCTCTGGCGTTGTCTGTGGTTCAGCAAAATCCATGACACATATGTGTGTAGTGGCTCTTGATGCCTTGCCCCCAGCCTCAGTCCTTTCTTTGAGAAGTTGACTCAGAGTCTTGAATCAATTTTTGCTTGACATTCCTCATAAGGCTGCGGGTCTCTCTGTTGGTTGTGCATCTTTTCCTTCCACACGTTTTCCTTCCACTCAACTTTCTGTTAACATGCTTGGATACAGCACTCTGTGAAAAGCCAGCTTCTTTCTCAATGAATGTTTGTGGCTTACCCTCCTTGTGAAGGGTGTCAATAATTGTCTTCTGGACAACTGTCAGATCAGCAGTCTTCCCCATGACTGTGTAGCCTAGTGAACCAAACTGAGAGATCATTTTGAAGGCTCAGGAAACCTTTTGTTTTGAGTTGATTAGTTGATTTGGCATGTCACCATATTCTAATTTGTTGAAATATTGAATTGGTGGGTTTTTGTTAAATGTGAACCAAAATCATAAAAATTAAAAGAACCAAAGACTTAAACTACTTCAGTCGGTGTGCACTGAATTTATTTAATACATTTGAGTTGAATTACTGAAATAAATGAACTTTTCCATGACATTCTAAGTTATTGAGACACACCTGTAATAACTCATGGGATCCTGATAAAATGTCATGGCCATTTGATATTAATTTGAGGGAATGTCATATTAACTCTTGGGAATGTGATATTATGTTGTGGCCTCAAGATCATTTTGTTAAGGAAGGACAACCTTATGTTGTGGCTGCAACTTCTTATGTTGCGGGAATTATATATTTTTCTAGTGGCCATTAGTTTAATGCATAAACAAACCTGCATGACCATAGAAACCCGGGATTATCAAAAATAGATCAAACTATTTAATTTAATATTTGTATATGTTTATTATTATTACATTAACTTATTAGGGCTATATTTTTATATTTATTGTTGTATATAATTTCTCAATGAAATACTATAGCATTTATAATTATGGTCCATTAATTAGCCGAAATAAAATGAAATGTATGTTAAATTTAAAATGCAATCTGGCAAAAATTCTAGGCAGCATAATCAAAGCTTTATTGGCATGCCGAACATTTACAGTAGGCTATTATTTACAAAAGTATTCAGAATGTTGGGTAAAGAGATTGAAATTAAGGGGGAAAATTAATTAAAACAAATTAAAAAATATTACCAATAATAATAGGCTAATGATAATAATTAAAATATTATGGGGAAAAGATTATTCACTGAGTTACAGTTCATTTTAATGACTCGTTTGTAAATGAAGATCAGCGCAGACTGCACACCTTGTTTGTTATCATTATTTTATAAATGCACAAATGCACAAAGTTTTGCTGTTATTATATCTGTAGACAAAAAAAGGTAGACCCCTCACAGATTCCACTGATGTATTGCTCTTATCTGTACGATCAAAACTGAAAGTGTAATTTCAGTTCTTTTCGGGATTATCAGGAGAAAATGACTCATAACGCGTATACGCGTTAATTGACTCCAGAGGGTTAATGAACTGACAAGACTGTAGGATGGATAAAAAGGTTTTCTTGTAGTCCTATTTTATATTATGCACTTTATGTAACATTTATTCATGATAAATTTGAATGCTGATTATCGCATTTAGTCTGATAGCCAAGGACTATGGTTAATATAATAGTTTAATAATGTCATAATTTCTATAATAAATAATATAATACTTTCTAACTTGCTATGATAATGCAGGTTTGTTTACATTTAATTCCTGGCCATGAGAAAAATATGTATTAGTTCCCTCAACATAAGAAGACATAATATCACGTTCCCACAAGTTAATATGACGTTCCCTCAAATTAATATATCGTGGTCATGACATATCAGGATCCCATGAGTTATTATGTTGTGGCTAAAACAAAACTAAGTGAAGTGACCATGTCTCCTTAAGGGCACCATAGAAGGAAGATGCAGGGAACAGGGATTGTAATTTTGCAGTAACTGATGTTGTAGCTGCAAACAAGTGTTTGTGCTTTTTTCTACATATATCTATTAAAATACTGATATTCTGGTCTATTCTGGGACGAATTTACGTTTTATCAAAAGTTGGGAGGACATGTCCCCCATGTATTCTGCGCTCATGCATCCATATAACCCCTCACCCTGAATCCAGTATTGAAGTTTTTTAATTTTATTATTATTATTATTTATTTTTTTTACTATATTTCGCCTATAGTAAACAGTAACAGTGCCTGCTTTTAAGTTTTTCATCTTAAGCATCTCTGGTCTTAAAATGACCTGTTTACTAAGGCATTGTGTATTTTTCTTTATCACTGTCCCAGTAACTAGCCCAAATAACAAGTAAAATAAGTACAAAAAATGCAGTACAAAAATTGGAAAATTTCATTATATTTGTTTAACTTATTGTTCTGTTAATGCCAGCAGCAACTGGGACACTGATAGAGATTGCGATCGACAGGTTGGGGATCACTGGTCTATATTAATATTCTGAGGTTTTAGAAACAAGCAGTCTGCAAAAGTTTGGATAAATGAGTATATAAAATTCTCTGTTATGGAAAGTATATGAGACAAGAATGTATGACTAATTTTAAATGACAAGAGGAATAAAGCCTCATTTTAATAGATCCCTCTATATCACAAACTGACAGTTTAGTATGCTGGATTTTTTATTTTGTTTTTTTTTTTATTTGAAGCTGAAGCTACATAGGACAGAGTAACCAACACCATGATACAATTACTTGAGCTTTCAAATGAGGAAAAACTGGTAAATTAATATTCAGAATCACAATTATAAGCTTTCAAACTCATAAAAGGCAATTTCAGAAAGACTACTAAACAAATCAGAAAAGATGAAAAGACAACATTGTCTTGCATAAAGCATTAGTGCAATTGTCCTACATCATGATTAAATGCATTGTGAGAAGTTTAAGGTTTACAACCTGAAAGTTAAGAGAAACTAACAGCTGTTATTTAACTCTGCAAATCAATTCAGTGTGAACGTTTTCTATTCAGTGGAGCCATGACGTTTCTTCTGTTTTGGTTGTTTGATTGGTTTAACAATGCTGTTTGACAGCAATGTTGGAGAATCCATGAACCTGAGTGAGCTGAGGAGAGTCCAGTGAGACCAGAAGTTTCTGTGGACCGTGACACGTGGGAATAAACTTCTCTGTCAGGCACACTGTGGCATTCCCTGCAATGTCACTGTGAAAGAAAGAAAAAAAGAAAGAAAGATGTTTTATAATACTATGTATATTGTAAAAAAAAATTATTTCATTAAATAATTAGATGAAATGTTTATCAACAGATATAGAGTTTGCCATTATTGTCAGCAATCATAATTTATATTAATTGCAAATTAAATCTAATAATGCAAAAATTATTCATTATATTATTGAGCAATTAAATCAATTTTACCCATAGTTGACAACTCTTGCATGCTGCTGTCCAAGTCCCACAAAGCGGAATACAGAGTTCTTCAGGACACGAGGCAGTGGATTCTGGAAAGTGATTTTGACTGGCACTTCTTGACCCAAGACAGCATCACATACAGGCTGAGAAGAACCACATACAAGACACAATTTAACACTAAATAATTCCAACCAATCAAAAGATAAACTCTAACTTTAAACTCACAGCGACAACAAGATCTGGTGTGCGCAGTCTGAAGTTGTACTGGGTGGCCAGAACCTGCTTCGTCTGAGCCACGTGTCCAAAGAGGTTGAGCATCAGTGAGGTGTGATCCACCAGGTGTTCCTTATACTCGTCATAACTCAGGGTCCATTCCAGAGCTCTGCCTATTATAGCAAAAATGACAAATACTGAATGAATACTCAT
Organism: Carassius gibelio; assembly: GCF_023724105.1. Taxonomy (NCBI): domain Eukaryota; kingdom Metazoa; phylum Chordata; class Actinopteri; order Cypriniformes; family Cyprinidae; genus Carassius; species Carassius gibelio. The sequence continues at coordinate 21,190,239 of NC_068393.1, forward strand.
GCTTTCATTACAAGTCTCCTTACCCATAAGCTGCATAATGCCAACTGGGTGGTATCATGTATTGCAACTCTTTATCACTTCTCACATTCAGCTTTATCTTTGAACTCTTTATGATTTCTTACATTCAGAGGGCTTGAGCTCGATGCATGTCTGGTCTCTCTTCAGGAAGGTCTTCCTGACTCCGGTGTAGTACGTGGCTGCAGCCTGGCTGTAGAGGGTGACGCTACGAGGTGAGCTGCATTTGTTTTTAAGATTGATGTAAAGCAAGGCATCCTTGCCCACACATAGTCCATCCTCTTTCAGGCTGACTTCACAGACAACATCCTCAGGACAGGGCAGTGGGTATGTGCATCTTCTCAAGCCATGACGAAGAGCTGTTTCCAAAGCAGTGCTCTTCTCAGAAGAACCTGATCAATAAAAGACAAAGTAAAACGCACATATGATTGAATCCCAGGAGAGACACCAAACTTCATCATTTCTAGAAGCCATGGTTCAAAGTATTAAGGGGCTAAAGCAGATGTTTTAAGTGAAATGCTTGTGGGTTTTACCATATGGGTGTTTGTAGAAATTTGTGATGTCTACACGTTGATCTGAGCCGACAGCCTTGGTACTGATGCAGTGACCTACTACATCCTTCTCAATATGAACAACACCAAAGGTCCCGTCACATCTCCGCTGCCAGTAAACCTTATCATTGTTCACCTAGAGACACAACAGGAATCAGAAGTTATAATCGCTGTTTGTAAATTGTATGCAATGGTAAATTAAAGGAAATAACGCACTTCTGCGAAAAGGAAGGGCACATCATGCTTCAGGAAGACCTGCCCGCTGCGGATCGCAGCAACAGAGGTGGGACCACAGCGGAAGAAGCCCTGGCTGGTCAGTTGAGGAGTGGAATCAACCACCTGCCAACCTCCAAAACCAGATGGCAGGTCTGGCCGAGTCATCCAGGCCTCATTCCACACATGGTAGTTCCTACATGGAAGAGAAGAAGAAAGATCTAGAAACACTTCATGGACATTCAGAGGAACTCTTGGTGACATTATAAATGGTAATGATGCTTACCAGATTGGATCACGGTTCATGTGATCGATCAGCTGAAATTTCTCATCCAAGTAGACATCAGTTGACAAATGAACATCAGTGTCATGAGCAGAACAGAAGTTTGAAACTGGACGAGCAGGAACACCCAAACACCTCAACACTACGAGAAAGAGAAGAACAACAAAATAATTACATCTGTAATCACTTTCTCAAAACTTCTTCTTGTCTAGTCTGCAGGAACTCTTACGTGTGTTGGTGACTCCAGCAAAGGCCAAGCTCTGTCCATACTTGACTGGCGTTCCTCCACATTTGTAGAACTGTTTCAGGATGGCACTGCTGCTGCACCAGGATGTAGGAGCAGTTCCATCTCCATAGCAGTGTGACCAGTTACCCACCAGCACACCACTGCCTTTGCTGGCAATAACCTGTTAAGGAAATACAACTGAAAATATTATAGAAATACTGAATTAAATAAAAGAACAAATCTGACTATTGTGTCAGGCTTTCCAAATGAAATCAGGTGTTGATAAGAAGGAAATGAAGACTCACCATGTCAGAAACCACTCTGGAAATGTTAATGGGGCTTCCCCACCCTGAGCAAGGTGTACAGCTCTTCTCCAACACATACATACACGCAGACAAGATTCCCTTCTCAAACTAAGAATCACAGATCACAGAGGAAGAAAATTAGATATTGTGAAGCAACCCCTTCATGCTATATTGTGCACTTTTATTTCTCAAGTATGGGAAGGTTAGGAAAAACTAGAAACCATAGCGGTGCCTTAGTCTCTAACATATCATGAACATTAAGATATCTTTGAACTTTCGTAATATATTAATGAAATCTTGGCTCTTACTTGACCAAAGTTCCATGTTTTGCAGCCAATCTGCTGCTTAGTTCCGTAGTAGATTCTGCCCATGTCATTCAGCACATACTCAGCTCTCTCCGCCTCATCACTCAGGTACACACAGTCATCTGAGAAAGAGAACAATGGACTTTAAATGGAAAAGCATTTATTTTCTTTCCTCACTCTATTACATTTTCATATTTAGGTTTCAGTTGTTATATTAAAGTATAATAAAACACGTACCTTTACACCAGGGGTTGAACAGCATGTAAATGTCATTTTCAGGAACATAAGGTAAAGTGAATCTTCCTCCTGGACAGTGTGTCACGACACTGAGCTGGTATCGTCCAACACAAGCAGTCGGAACAGAGTGCACACACAGTTTGATTCGGTTTTGGGCTCGTTCCACAATCTTTGCCCCCCAGCAGTCTTTCTTGAATTCTTCCACAATTGGAACGATCACATAAGTGCCGTCCCGGATGGATGGGATATGACCTGTTAAACATACAAAACAACAAGAGATTCCAGTGACGGTAGAAATGCTGGTTCAGCTCCTCACATGTTCCTCCTCTACATATGTAGATACAGTTTATTCTCTGTTGTCTTGGATCATTTAGAAACTAACCTAGTTTGAGCTCCAGGTGAAGCTTGTCACAACTGGGATTGAAAGGACGGCACAGATCAACCCACATGTTGAAACTCTGTCCTCTGCGGACGATGAGATGGTCATCAAGGAAACAATGTGTGTGATGCTCTTGACGATTCAGTCCGGTCCTGCACTTGAGAAGGTCGACTTTACTCACCCGGAGGACAGCATCTGAGAAAACATAAAAGCAGGGAACAGGTAATTCATTATCAAAAAGACAATTAATTTAGTTATTATGATTAAGAATAACACATTTCCCATCATACACTGCAGGACAAAGATAAAGAAAATGTGAAGACTCTTACTCTCTGCTCCACAGACTTGCGTGCTTGTACAGTCATCCACATAATTCTTGACGACGACTTCCTTTGTGTCATAATCATGGCATTGAGCAACAAAACCGTAAGGATTAGAGTATGAAGTACCGCAAGGATAATCATATGAAGTACCCCAAGGATAATCATATGAAGTAGCGCAAGGAGTAGCATATGGAGTAGTGCATGGGTTAACACAAGGGTTAACATATGGGTAGGCATAAGGGGTAGTGCATGGGTCAGTGCAAGGGTTAACATATGGGTAATGATAAGGGATAGTGCATGGGTTAACGTGAGGGTTGGTGTGAACCGGTGTGTAGTATGCTGGTTTCCTCCAGTTGTACTCCTGCAGTTTAATGGCTGGGAAACGGCCAACGCTGCAGAGGTTTTTGTATGGGTTGTATACAAAAGGCATGCTGGGCAAAAAAGAAAGAAATGAGAGTCATGAGTGTGATCTATAATTGGTCAGTAGATAGTTAATAATTCATAAATTAGGTCTCTTTGTTCTTAGAAATCAGATCTCCAGTTTCTTTTCAATTTTAACTATATAAATTTCATACCAGTACAATAGTTTTTAACCAACTCTCGATCCACAAAACTATGAATTCTAGATGTCAGCTTTCTAATAGAAATGAATAATTTGATAAAGTTTCAAACAATGTCTGAGATGATTACTTACATGGATGTTGTCCTTGTCTGTTCAAGAGAAACTGAACTAGAAACTGCTGCAGAAAGTGAACCTTAAGTCCTGCTTTAACCAGCTTGTGGCTCGTTCTGTAGTTTGTCTCTACAGCAGACGGGATATTTATACTACATCTCCATCTCCACCCCATCCACAGCTCATAGCTGAAGTGTGAATAGTTGTTAAGAAAGGGATTAAAGGATTTTGAGTCACACGTTAATTGGAATGGCCTCTTTGAGAGTAACTTATAACATTTAAGTTTAATTAATCTGATCCTTTGAACATCAGAGTAATTTTCTAGTAGTTTCCCAGACTTTTGCCTTATCTACAACAGACTCTATCAACACTAATAAAACATATTGTTTTATTACTATTGTCTATGTGTGTGTGTGTGTGTGTGTGTGTGTATATATAGATAGATAGATAGATAGATAGATAGATAGATAGATAGATAGATATTCTCAATTGTATTCATTCTTGCAGTATGTCTTGAATTGTTGTAGTTTTATTATTAGAATTGTTAATTGTAAAATAAACGTGTATATATATGTTGCATAATTACAGTATAACATTTTTTTTGTTGACCCTGTTTTTTATCTTGTTATATCGAGAGAGCAGGGAGTAGTACAATGGCTTGTGGATTTTATGTAATGCAGAAAATCTTATTTATTTGCAATATTAGCTCTGATACATATAGTACATGGTTATATTGACTTAAATAGCAGTATAGTTAAGTCTACATTTGGTCAGAACAAGGATGACTCTTTGATATATGACTGTTAGACAGTTATTAAATAGAATGACTCATAAAATTGAAAAGCAGAGAAAGCAGAGTACAGAAATTTACATTTCCTTCATTTCTTTTTTCCTTTTCCCTGACAGAAGATAAAATGTTGCATCAGGCCCTGTGAATAAAACAGCGTCCCCATGCAGTGATGTTGGAAGAGATGACAAGAGCAAGTAAGGAATATGATGTCTATATAATGGTATATAATTGGATTGGATTTATCAGCTATATTATATAAGGCATTGTCAAGCATGTCATGATTTTTTGAATGCATTATTATTATTATTATTTATTTGTTTTGGATAACAGAATTGCTGATCATCCCTGACCTGAACCTCATGCTCCACCCAGAAGGCGTATGAGAAAATAAGGAGAAATAGCCTATAATAGGACCAATTAAATCAAAATGACCCAAAATCATCCGTCATCAGTCCAGTCATTAGTCCTGCACATTTTTTTTCAACAATGGCTCTACAAGGGCTTTAGCAAATTGATATGACATAACTATAGTGTGTTTAGTCATTCTGGTCTGACTAGACAGAAAACACTGAAAGTGCTATCTAGACACAGTCTCTTTCTCTGAGATTCAGTACAATTCTCTGAATGCATTTCATTCACCTGGATAACTGGATGGACATATCAACATGATGTCAGACATAAAGTCATGAATCATGCACACCCAAGGTGGTGATCTTACCTGTCAACATTCCCGTTTTTCCCGGGAGTCTCCCGTTTTTCACACCCATCTCCTTCCCCTCCTCCCATTTTGTTATTTCTCCCAGGAAACTCCTACAATTGTTATGGACCAAATCTTATTATATTAATAATCACATCAATATATTATTCCAAGGATGTCTAGTTGCCAAATCCTGTATGAAACGCATACATCATACATTTGTGCCTTTAACCTGGCAACCTACCACCCGGAATGGGTAGTATTTCAGATATATTTAAAATATGTATTTGAAATACAAAATAATGATATTTTGTATTATAAAACCTTCTAATGCAATTTGAGTTTAAGTTTAGTATTTTTGTATTTTCAGTCAGCTTGTCAGATTTTCTGTATCAACTGCTGTTCAGTCCCTCAAACTCAACTGTCAGCTGAAGATATCAGAGAACATAGCTCCATCCAGCATTGCTGTAAATATTCTATTCCTACATGGAAATATGGAATGGGGCTGGGGCTCAATTTGGAGACAGCCTTTCACCTTTCACTTTGATGACACATTTTATCTCCAGCCGGGTGTATGTCCAGCTAGTGCAACCGGCCCTAGGGAAACAAGTGTTTTTTCACATCTTGCTTTAATAAAACTACAGCAGCAAATCTGCACTGGCTGAATGTTAGGCATATTTAGCAGCTTCTACAGTTAAATATAAAACTTAAAAAAAAAAAAAATGTATAAAATAAATCAAAAAATGTTTCAAAATATTTTAATATCATTAATAATTAACTTAATTAATTTGTAGTTAACTAGTATTAAAACAATTGTCTAGGGTTATTTCTTTTTAAAATGACATGAGAATTTGTGACATCCTGCACTTGCTATACTTTATACTTCAGTACAGTAAAAGTAGTAAAACTATTTTATTATAGTCATTTGATAAAAAATCCAAAAGCAAAGCAAAGCTAGTTGAAATGGCAGCAGAGCTAATGAGTGATACTCTCCTGCTATCTACTGGTTATAGTATTTTCAGGTCAATTTTAATCAGTCTTTTTGCCACATTTTTCATGTCATCTTTATGAATGAAAGGTGAATTTTACTGCACAGCTCTTGAGTTGAGAAATAATAACGGCTTTAAAATATTATAAGTGTTTTAAAAATGTGTTCATGATTATGAAGTAAGTTATTTATTATCAAAAATACCATTATGATGTTGTTTACGAGATATCATCGGTAGCTAGCTAACGTTAGCCTAAACCGTTACCATAGTGTTTAGTTGTCAGCATTTAAATGTACAAATACGTATACTCTCTCTTGGGATTACCAGGCCCAGCATTTAAAATTATACGTGACCCTGGTCCACAAAACCATTTTTCAATTCCATTTTTTCCAAATTGAGATTTATACATCATCTGAATAAATAAGCTTTTCATTGATGTATATGTTGTTATGATAGGACAATATTTGGCCGAGATACAACTATCTGAAAATCTGGAATCTTTAAAGTGAAGTTCAAATGAAGTTCTTAGCAATGCATATTACTATATTTAAAATAGGAAATTTACAAAATATTTTCATGGAAAATTATCTTAATGTCCTGATGATTTTTTGGCACAAAAGAAAAATCTATAATTTTGACTCATATAATATATTTTTGGCTATTGCTACAAATATACCCCAGCGACTTAAGACTGGTTTTGTGCTCCAGGGTCACACACACATTGTTAAACAACATGAATCTGTATGTTAATGATGCTATCATAATTTACGGTGTCGATGTGATTGTGGTCCAGTGCTGGTGGTGTCGGCTCAGTTTCAGTACCCAGACTCTGGCCAGTACTGGCTAAGAGTACCATTTTGGTTGGCATGAGATAGATATAGGTATAGATATAGATACACACACACACACACACACACACACACACACACTTACTCATACAGAATTACAACTTCTAAAATAAGACTCCTTCCAGTTTTGATATGAAACCAGAGCTTTGAATAATTTGCTGAGCCGCAATATGACATTGTTACCTTAAAATCCTTAAGATGGCATCTACTTCAAACCAAAACAAAATACATTTTACAGTGTCCTTGTTAAGTCTACATTTACTTATGCATGTTAACTAACCTAAGGGTTTCTTTTCATGGCATCCCCCGACCCCATGATTTATCCCATAACATTATGCTATATTTGTTAGATCACTTACCAGAGTTTACCAGATGAATGTTAACATGAATGGTAACTCTGGTAAATGTTATCATTTGGTACATACGTTTTAAAGAATGTTGCATTCAGACCTGCTCTTTTCTTCCCCCATCTCTGTCTAAAAAAAGAGCAGAAGCCATCTTTTAAATCTCTCCATCTGATGGTCTGCTTGTACTTGCAATTCTTTGTACTAATTATTTTTTTAAAAGACCAGTCACAATTCAGTGGTGTCAAACTCAGTTTCTTGAGGGCCACAGTTTAGCTCCAACCAACTCCAACTCACACCTGCTGGGAAGTTTCAAGTAATCCTGGAGACCTCGATTAGCTAAATCAGGGTTAGTTTAATTATGGTTAGAGCTCAACTCTGGCGAGACTTAGGTCTCTGCAGAGCAAAACCTTGTGGGTGTTTTCAAACTGCTGGGTGTTTCTAAATCATGCAATCTAAACGATCTCCCTTACCCAACCCCATCCCTAAACCAAGCGTCACTATGACGTCAACCAATCAGGTATCATGGTGTAAAAACACCCTGATCTGGTAACTCCCATTACTTTCCTGCAGAGACCTATACTTGGACTCTGGCACTATGTCAGCAAACTCACAATTATAGCTTCATTATAAATAAATATTAGCCTACTTTGATATAATCTGTTGTATAACGGTTTGTTAAAATTATATGTTAGATTATCAGATGTTTACTTACCAGGGTAACGAGTTCTTCTGGTCTTCTGGTAATTAGCAACACAACAAGCCTGTCAGGTTTTGTCATTAGATGTCAAATCAAGTGTGCATGTCTTGAAACTCATATAGCAAAAATAATGTTAAAGTAACCTTAATCACTTTAAGCTTGTTTCATTTTACGAATTAAATCATTCATTTTAAAATGTAGTTAAAAAAGAATGTTGGATAACAGGAAAAATTAAAGAATTAAAAGGGCAAAAAAAAAAATAAATACACTAATAAGTAACATAACATAGGCAGGTAAAGGATGTTTAAGTGTCACTGCTACATACCTATCACATTGTAAACGGAGACCCACCCCCAGCACTCAACTTAAACTAGTCTGGGTATGCATGCCCATATCTCAGCCAAAATTAGACCAGCCCTTAAGGTCTCTAATTTGGCTGAATGTGGCTAATTGTGCCGTGTCTCAGTGGAAACCCAGGTCTGCACATCAATAGCCTAGACAAATTTGACAACCATTACTGGGCCAGAGCTGGCTCACTTTCTGTGAGCCGCTTCCAGAACACAGCTGAGTGAGCCGACACTCTTTTTGCCCAATTGCGCTGGCTACCTGGGGCTGTCACATGATGAACGAACGACTCAAACCTAATCCTAATGAACTAATCAATTTCTTTCTTCTTCTGACTCAGACAGAATAAGTTTATTTTATGGGGCTGTCACGTGATGAACGAAAGTCTCAAACCCGAAGACTTGTCAGATAAGAGGTAAGGTGAGCTAATCATGGGCTAAAGACCCAGGTCAACAATGAATTAATATTTTCTGTTTCTTATAGCATTATAGTTTTGTATTGTTTGTAGTGTGATCAATGTTTGAAGTAGATGTGTTATTTTTAATTACATTTTGATTTTTTCATTTTGGTGAACGAGACTCAAAGCTCAGAGTCAGTAAAATGATCTGAACTTCCCATCACTAATAAGCTGTATTTCCATTACCCTTCAAACTGCGCAAATTGAAACTGCAAATTGAAACTGCAAATTGAAAAAAACACCCAACGAAAACCATATATCTGTCCTGATGTACGTTTTACATTTTATTTTTGGTTGTTTATTTTCAAAAGTCATTTAAATGTAAGATTATAAAACATAGAAATAACCTGTATGACCCAAGTCAGTACCTGTAGGACTTCAGTCCCAGACCCTCGTTTTTCACCTCGCGAATGTCTGCAGAGGTGTGTGATATCAAAGTGTTTGTCTGAGCTGACGTCTGTGGTGCTGATGCAGTGACCAACTGCATTTTTCTCAACGTGAACAACACCAGAATTCCCATCACATCTCTGCTGCCAGTAGACTATCATTGTTCTCCTAGAACACAATCAACAATACTTATATAGCACTTGTGTTTACATGAGAGAGAAACATCTAAATGTTCATGATGGAATATTAAGGAACTGACACACTTCAGCAAAAAACAAATGGAGCATCATGCTTCAGGAAGGTCTGTCTACTGCTGATAGCAGCAACAACGCTGGGGCGCAGTGGAAGAAATCCTGAAGAACTAAGAAACAATGAAAGAAAAACAAAGTATGAAAGGAAAAGTAAAAAAGTTTTAGCAAACATTATCAACTTGAGAGACTCTATAGACAGTTAAGATATCTACGTATACATTTTATTTGTTGGTGGGAATTTTGAAATGCTAAAATGCAAAAGTTTGAGTGATTTATTGCAACTATGTCAAATGTAATGTTTACAATGAATAGTACTTCACCAGACTGAATTACAGTTCATGTGACTAATCAATTTTTTTTTATTTTTGTATAATTGCTCTGGTGCAGAGCTGTCATTTAAAAATGTAAAAGCAGGTTTTTATTCAATATTGTCACAAAAATGAGTACAGATTAAGCAGGATGTTGTTTTGTTACTGGCGTTGTTTTGTGTAATATGCAAAACATTTATACATTTTATATAATGTCGTATAAAATTACATTTGTAATGGATGTGAAATAAAATGAACTAGAATAACATAATATTAATAATATAATGAACACCTTTAAGTCTGTCTTTATGTAACCCCTCTCACCCGGGTCCTCTCTGACGCTCCTCGCACTCGCTCCGAGCGGGGCTCGAACCCGGGTCTCCGGCATGGGAGGCGGACGCACTAACAAGGAGGCTAAATGGCTACAGCCACTAGCGTCTGTCGCTAGTGCGTCTCTTGAGATCGGGGAGTGAGGTTTACCTGCACAGCACTACTCGCTGGCCTCCGTTACACTCACCACCCTAAACCTCACTCCCATCCGGGTCACGGCACCAATGTAACCCCTCTCACCCGGGTCCTCTCTGACGCTCCTCGCACTCGCTCCGAGCGGGACTCGAACCCGGGTCTCCGGCATGGGAGGCGGACGCACTAACAAGGAGGCTAAATGGCTACAGCCACTAGCGTCTGTCGCTAGTGCGTCTCTTGAGATCGGCTATACTTGAAGTGAGAACTCTTAAAGAGATTATGTTCTTGAAAGAATTAAACTGTGTGCCAATAAATATTCATAAAAACAATTGTAGTAAATGTGAAATGTGTGTGAAAAGTCTAGTAGTTTCTGTGATGTAGCTAAGTAAAATAGAGAGGAGAAAATCCCCCAACCTTTCCAAATACATGTTTTTCTTTTCCAAGACAAATCCAGTGACCATCAACAGTTCATGTGTGGTTCCTACTGTCTTGGATATTTCTGTATTGATGGACTTGGTCTGCAGCATGTCAGATTAATTATGGGTAAGATTGACTAGAGCATTATAATAGTGGTCTGTAATACATAATATAAATTATAAAATGCCTTACAGTAGACAGCCGTATGAGAGCAACCCTGTTTTTCACAGTGCTGAAAGCTCATTGAGCACTTCTTGAGAGTTTTGCATCTCCAAAATTTTGGTTTCCGTCCAACATCTGCATCAACTGTGTCACACCATCACATATTGCACTGATTTCACTGACTAAACTAGAATGGTTTGATAAACAGAATGGAATGGGAGATGCACATGTGTTACATTGTAATTGTAGTGGTTATACTGTTTTTCAGTGACATTTCAAGGCTGACCGCACAGAGCCTGACATTTATTCCCATGAAAAATGGCACATGAACTTGAATCCCTTGACTTTTCCTAATTTTCTCTTGAAGTTTGAGTTGACAAGATAATTGTATGGAAAAAATCTACTAAAATGATTTCACACTAAGACATTTTAAGTAAATCCATTTTGACATGGATTGATTTTGAACTGGAATAAGAATGGATAGAATGATATACAGTATGGATGGATGGATGAATAGACAGAATTGGTCATATTAAAGGCTTTTTCTACTTATTTTCTCATACGCCGCCTGGGTGGGGGATAAGGATAAGGTTCAAGTTGGGGATGGTGAACAATTATATTGTCTCAAAAAAAAAAAAAAAAAAAAAAAAATCATGACTTACTTAACAATGCTTTTATGAATATAGTTGATGAATCAAAAGGTGCATAATGATTTGAAGTCAGGTAAGAGGCATCTCTTCCAACATCACTGCATGGGGACACGGTTTTATTCACAGGGTCTGAAGCAACATTTTATCTTCTGTCAGGGAAAAAGTTAAAGGATAAAACATTAAAATTAAACAGGGATTTTTTTTCATAAATTCTCTAGCATGAGAATTCTCATACTCATTTTCTCTGCTTTCCAATTTTACGAGTCATTGTATTTAATAACTGACTAACAGTCATATATCAAAGAGTCATCCTTGTTCATACAATCATGAGAATAAGAGTAATGGACTCTTAACGATACTGCAATTTAATTTAATAATACACTATTACTGTATGTATCAGAGCAAATTTTGCCATAACATTTCTTATCTAATCTCTTTGTTGAACAGAGATTAATTCCCTCAAATGTGTGTACAATATTTTTTTTATGCTGCTCACTTCTCTCTTAATATTACAAGATTAACAAACAGGGTCATTAAGAAATATAAAGACACATTGCTTATAGAATTTCTAATATCTCAATCTCTGAGAAAAATGTTAATATATACAGCAATAAGTATAATTCAACATACACATTAAGACTATATATAGAGTGCCCTCCATAAGTTGTCTTATCGTGTCTTATCAGTTATATCAATTGCTTCTGCATTTTAAGTCTTGCATTCGATAATGACACACACAAACCAGGATAAAGACGAGGCAGCCGACTCTGAAAGAAGAGCAAGCAATTTGGATGCTAAAAAAAAGAAGTAAATAAGAACTATAGGAAAATCAAAGGGCATGGAGAAATCAAGAGTTTGGAAACTACCGGGGACATCAGCATCCAACGTCAACCCTGATCGGCTGAGAAAAACAACAGTAGTTGATGACAGACTAATCATAAAAGCTGTGAAAACGAACCCTAAAATACATGTCTATAAAATCACCAACAACCTCCAGAAAGCTAGGGTGATGCTCTGTCAATCTACAGTCCACAGGAGAATTATACACAGAATTACAGAAGCTACACAGCAAGATGCAAAGCTCTGATCAGCACCAAAATAGAAAGGCAAGATTCTTCACAAATGTGAGCAAGTAGAGTTTTGGAACTGAGTTGATGGACCGATGAGACAAAGATGAACCTTTATCTAAGTGATTGGAAAGCAAAAATGTGTGGAGAAAAAAGGGAACTGCAAATGATACTAAGCATACTACCTCATCTGTAAAGCTCAATGGAGGTGGCGTCATGGCATGGGCATGCATGGCTGTCTCTAGAACAGGATCTCTTCATTTTAATGATGACTTAATGTATGATGGCAATAGCAGAATGAATTTGGAAGGGTGCAAAATCATCTTGGCTACCAATATTCAAGAAAATGCCACCAAACTCATTAGAAAGCACTTCATATTGGATCAGGACAATGACCCAAAACACCCTGCCAGTTCAGTCAAGAACTTTATCAGAGCAAAGAAATGTAAAACTTACAAACCCGATTCCAAAAAAGTTGGGACACTGTACAAATTGTAGGTAAAAAAGGAATGGAATAATTTACAAATCTCATAAACTTATATTTTATTCACAATAGAATATAGATAACATACCAAATATTGAAGGGGAGACATTTTGAAATATCATGCCAAATATTGGCTCATTTTGGATTTCATGAGAGCTACACATTCCAAAAAAGTTGGGGCAGGTAGCAATAAGAAGCTGGAAAAGTTAAATATACCTATTGGAGGACCAATTTGTAACTTATTAGGTATAAAAAGAGCCTCTCAGAGTGGCAGTGTCTCTAAGAAGTCAAGATGGGCAGAGGATCACCAATTCCCCCAATGCTGCGGCAAAAAATAGTGGAGCAATATCAGAAAGGAGTTTCTCAGAGAAAAATTGGAAAGTGTTTTTAGGTTATCATTATCTACAGTGTATAATATCATCCAAACGTTCTAAGAATCTGAAACAATCTCTGTGCATAAGGGTCAAGGCCAGAAAACCATACTGGATGCCTGTGATCTTAGACGGCACTGAATGCTACTGTAGTGGAAATCACAACATGGGCTCAGGAATACTTCCAGAAAACATTGTCGGTGAACACAATCCACCGTGCCATTCGCCGTTGCCGGCTTAAACTCTATATGTCAAAAAAGAAGCCATATTGAAACTTGATCCAGAAGCGCAGCCGTTTTCTCTGGGCCAAGGCTCATTTAAAATGGACTGTGGCAAAGTGGAAAACTGATCTGTGGTCAGACGAATCAAAATTAGAAGTTATTTTTGGAAAACTGGGATGCCATGTCATCCGGACTAAAGAGGACAAGGACAACCCAAGTTGTTATCAGTGCTCAGTTCATAAGCCTGCATCTCTGATGGTATGGGGTTGCATGAGTGTGTGTGGCATGGACAGCTTACACATCTGGAAAGGCACCATCAACGCTGAATGGTATATCCAAGTTCTAGAACAACATATGTTTCCATCCAGACGTCGTCTCTTTCGGGGAAGACCTTGCATTTTCCAACATGACAATGCCAGACCACATACTGCATCAATTACAACATCATGGCTGTGTAGAAGAAGGATCTGGGTACTGAAATGGCCAGCCTGCAGTCCAGATCTTTCACCCATAGAAAACATTTGGTGCATTATATAGAGGAAGATGCAACAAAGAAGACCCAAGAGAGTTGAGCAACTAGAAGCCTGTATTAGACAAGAATGGGACAACATTCCTATTCCTAAACTCAAGCAACTTTTCTCCTTATAAAAAGAAGAGAGGATGCCACATAGTGGTAAACATGGCCTTGTCCCAACTTTTTTGAGATGTGTTGATGCCATGAAATTTAAAATCAACTTATTTTTCTCTTAAAATGATAAATTTTCTCAGTTTAAACATTTGATATGTCATCTATGTTTGAAATTTGAAACTTCCACAACATTTCATTCTGTTTTTATTCACAATTTGTACAATGTCTCAACTTTTTTGGAATCAGGTTTGTAGATTGCCCAAATCAATCTCCAGATTTAAATACGATTGAACATTAATTTCACCAGCTGAAGAGGAGACTAAAGACAGAAACTCCCCAAAACAAGCAACAGTTGGAACTGGCTGCATTAAAGGTTGGGGAAAAGCATTTCAAAGCATAAGACCAAGAGTCTGGTGATGTCTGTGGATTGCAGACTCACTGCTCTGATTGCATGAAAGAGATCTGATCTTTTACATTGGCAATAAATTCAATATCTTGGTGTATCCAGCGTAGAGAGTTTCTCACTGATTTTATTGGGTTCTATTCTCTGGTATAGATGTTAGTCTAAAATGAAGGTTCATAACAACTCAACTAAGATGTTAACTTGTCCCATTAATTCTCTAAAAGAAATAATCAAAATGAATATGACTCAAAATCCTTTAATCCCTTTCTTAAGAGGACAACTATTCACACTTCAGCTATGAGCTGTGGATGGGGTGGAGATGGAGATGTAGTATAAATATCCCGTCTGCTGTAGAGACAAACTACAGAACGAGCCACAAGCTGGTTAAAGCAGGACTTACTGTTCACTTTCTGCAGCAGTTTCCAGTTCAGTTTCTCTTGAACAGACAAGGACAACATCCATGTAAGTAATCGTCTCAGACATTGTTTGAAACTTTATCAAATTATTAATTTCTATAAGAAAGCTGACATCTAGAATTCATAGTTTTGTGGATCAAAAGTTGGTTAAAAACTATTGTACTGGTATGAACTTTATATAGTTAAAATTTTTGGGAATAGCTCAATGTTTCATGTAAGGATATGTTTTTTGCTGTCTAGTAATTACAGCTTAAAAAGAAACTGGAGATCTGATTTCTAAGAACAAAGTGACCCAATTTATGAATTATTAACCATCTACTGACCAATTACAGACCACACTCATGACACTCATTTCTTTCTTTTTTGCCCAGCATGCCTTTTGTATACAACCCATACAAAAACCTCTGCAGCGTTGGCCGTTTCCCAGCCATTAAACTGCAGGAGTACAACTGGAGGAAACCAGCATACTATACACCGGTTCACACCAACCCTCGCGTTAACCCATGCACTATCCCTTATCATCACCCATATGTTAACCCTTGCACTACCCCTTATGCCTACCCATATGTTAACCCTTGTGTTAACCCATGCACTACTCCATATGCTACTCCTTGCGCTACTTCATATGATTATCCTTGGGGTACTTCATATGATTATCCTTGGGGTACTTCATATGATTATCCTTGCGGTACTTCACACGCTAATCCTTACGGTTTTGTTGCTCAATGCCATGATTATGACACAAAGGAAGTCGTCGTCAAGAATTATGTGGATGACTGTACAAGCACGCAAGTCTGTGGAGCAGAGAGTAAGAGTCTTCACATTTTCTTTATCTTTGTCCTGCAGTGTATGATGGGAAATTTGTTATTCTTACTCATAATAACTCAATGAATTATTTGTTTGAAAACCAATTACCTGTGTTCTGCTTTTATGTTTTCTCAGATGCTGTCCTCCGGGTGAGTAAAGTCGACCTTCTCAAATGCAGGACCGGACTGAATCGTCAGGAGCATCACACACATTGTTTCCTTGATGACCATCTCATCGTCCGCAGAGGACAGAGTTTCAACATGTGGGTTGATCTGTGCCGTCCTTTCAATCCCAGTTGTGACAAGCTTCACCTGGAGCTCAAACTAGGTTAGTTTCTAAATGATCCAAGACAACAGAGAATAAACTGTATCTACATATGTAGAGGAGGAACATGTGAGGAGCTGAACCAGCATTTCTACCATCACTGGAATCTCTTGTTGTTTTGTATGTTTAACAGGTCATATCCCATCCATCCGGGACGGCACTTATGTGATCGTTCCAATTGTGGAAGAATTCAAGAAAGACTGCTGGGGGGCAAAGATTGTGGAACGAGCCCAAAACCGAATCAAACTGTGTGTGCACTCTGTTCCGACTGCTTGTGTTGGACGATACCAGCTCAGTGTCGTGACACACTGTCCAGGAGGAAGATTCACTTTACCTTATGTTCCTGAAAATGACATTTACATGCTGTTCAACCCCTGGTGTAAAGGTACGTGTTTTATTATACTTTAATATAACAACTGAAACCTAAATATGAAAATGTAATAAAATGAGGAAAGAAAACAAATGCTTTTCCGTTTAAAGCAATTGTTCTCTTCATCAGATGACTGTGTGTACCTGAGTGATGAGGCGGAGAGAGCTGAGTATGTGCTGAATGACATGGGCAGAATCTACTACGGAACTAAGCAGCAGATTGGCTGCAAAACATGGAACTTTGGTCAAGTAAGAGCCAAACTTTCACTCATGTATTACAAAAGTGTCTACCATTAACTTGTGTGTATATCAGAGAGATGCTGTGAATCCACTGACTTCAGTGGGAGTTTGGAGTCACTGGGAAATGTTGGAAATGACAAAACTGTTCTTTTTCTAGTAAGTAATCTTAGTTATAAGTATGCATGTGCGACCAAAAGAAAAAAGAAAAAATGCACTGTGTAAGTAAGTTCCGACTGCTCATTTGCGTACAGACATATTTGACAGCTGTTATTGCGTTCCTGTAGCTCAATTGGTAGAGCATTTACTTATCAAACCCAAGGTTGGGGGTTTGATTCCCTGGGAACACATGATAGGTAAAAATTGATAGCCTGAATGAACTGCACTGTAAGCCACTTTGGATAAAAGCATCTGCTAAATGCATACATTTAATTTAATTGCACCACAACCATTTTAGATCCACAAACCGTAACAACGTATAAAAAACTTACGTCTCGGCAGCCCGCCAAAATAAAAGCTTGCTAAATTTAAGTTTGAAAATGGATGAAATTTCATATAAAAAAATATTAGCATTTTATTTTAGTTTACTATAAAATAATTGTATTTTTTATTTAATAGTCCTTGTTTCTGTTTTAAAATTATTATCACACTTTAGTTTTTTGTCTTATTTTAAAAAATGAAATAAGTTCAGTAATATTATTATTGCTTTTATTAGTTACATACATACATATATATATATATATATATATATATATATATATATATATATATATATATATATATATAGGTTTTGTTAAATTGGTCACACTATGAGCATTGTGAGAACCAAACCAAATCTCCAGGTGCTCTTATGTGGATCAGACTGAATAACACTTAAGTGCACCCTTGCCTATAAGTGAAGTGAAGTGAAGTGAAGTGACATTCAGCCAAGTATGGTGACCCATACTCAGAATTTGTGCTCTGCATTTAACCCATCCGAAATGCACACACACAGAGCAGTGAACACACACATACACACTGTGAGCACACACCCGGAGCAGTGGGCAGCCATTTATGCTGCGGCACCCGGGGAGCAGTTGGGGGTTCGATGCCTTGCTCAAGGACACCTAAGTCGTGGTATTGAAGGTGGAGAGAGAACTGTACATGCACTCCCCCCACCCACAATTCCGTCCGGCACGAGACTAGAACTCACAACCCTTCGATTGGGAGTCCAACCCTCTAACCATTAGGCCACGACTTCCCCGTAAGTAGCAAGGGTGCACATTAAAAATGCTGGAACCTATTACTTGAACCGATCACATTTCTAATCCCATCTGAAACATAATTCTACAGAATTTTTATGAACAATCTCTAATTTCTTTACTCTGCTGTCTGATTCTTAGTTTGAGAAGGGAATCTTGTCTGCGTGTATGTATGTGTTGGAGAAGAGCTGTACACCTTGCTCAGGGTGGGGAAGCCCCATTAACATTTCCAGAGTGGTTTCTGACATGGTGAGTCTTCATTTCCTTCTTATCAACACCCTGATTTCATTTGGAAAGCCTGACACAATAGTCAGATTTGTTCTTTTATTTAATTCAGTATTTCTATTTCCTTATCAGGTTATTGCCAGCAAAGGCAGTGGTGTGCTGGTGGGTAACTGGTCACACTGCTATGGAGATGGAACTGCTCCTACATCCTGGTGCAGCAGCAGTGCCATCCTGAAACAGTTCTACAAATGTGGAGGAACGCCAGTCAAGTATGGACAGAGCTTGGCCTTTGCTGGAGTCACCAACACACGTAAGAGTTCCTGCAGACTGGACAAGAAGAAGTTTTGAGAAAGTGATTACAGATGTAATTATTTTGTTGTTCTTCTCTTTCTCGTAGTGTTGAGGTGTTTGGGTGTTCCTGCTCGTCCAGTTTCAAACTTCTGTTCTGCTCATGACACTGATGTTCATTTGTCAACTGATGTCTACTTGGATGAGAAGTTTCAGCTGATCGATCACATGAACCGTGATCCAATCTGGTAAGTATCATTACCATTTATAATGTCACCAAGAGTTCCTCTGAATGTCCATGAAGTGTTTCTAGATCTTTCTTCTTCTCTTCCATGTAGGAACTACCATGTGTGGAATGAGGCCTGGATGACTCGCCCAGACCTGCCATCTGGTTTTGGAGGTTGGCAGGTGGTTGATTCCACTCCTCAACTGACCAGCCAGGGCTTCTTCCGCTGCGGTCCCACCTCTGTTGCTGCGATCCGCAGCGGGCAGGTCTTCCTGAAGCATGATGTGCCCTTCCTTTTCGCAGAAGTGCGTTATTTCCTTTAATTTACCATTGCATACAATTTACAAACAGCGATTATAACTTCTGATTCCTGTTGTGGCTCTAGGTGAACAATGATAAGGTTTACTGGCAGCGGAGATGTGACGGGACCTTTGGTGTTGTTCATATTGAGAAGGATGTAGTAGGTCACTGCATCAGTACCAAAGCTGTCGGCTCAGATCAACGTGTAGACATCACAAATTTCTACAAACACCCATATGGTAAAACCCACAAGCATTTCACTTAAAACATCTGCTTCAGTCCTCAACACTTTGAACCATGGCTTCTAGAAATGATGAAGTTTGGTGTCTCTCCTGCGATTCAACCATATGTGCATTTTACTCTTTCTTTTATTGATCAGGTTCTTCTGAGAAGAGCACTGCTTTGGAAACAGCTCTTCGTCACGGCTTGAGAAGATGCACATACCCACTGCCCTGTCCTGAGGATGTTGTCTGTGAAGTCAGCCTGAAAGAGGATGGACTATGTGTGGGCAAGGATGCCTTGCTTTACATCAATCTTAAAAACAAATGCAGCTCACCTCGTAGCGTCACCCTCTACAGCCAGGCTGCAGCCACGTACTACACCGGAGTCAGGAAGACCTTCCTGAAGAGAGACCAGACATGCATCGAGCTCAAGCCCTCTGAATGTAAGAAATCATAAAGAGTTCAAAGATAAAGCTGAATGTGAGAAGTGATAAAGAGTTGCAATACATGATACCACCCAGTTGGCATTATGCAGCTTATGGGTAAAGAGACTTGTAATGAAAGCATGAGTATTCATTCAGTATTTGTAATTTTTGCTATAATAGGCAGAGCTCTGGAATGGACCCTGA
Organism: Carassius gibelio; assembly: GCF_023724105.1. Classification (NCBI taxonomy): domain Eukaryota; kingdom Metazoa; phylum Chordata; class Actinopteri; order Cypriniformes; family Cyprinidae; genus Carassius; species Carassius gibelio. The sequence goes on from NC_068393.1 coordinate 21,210,016, forward strand.
GTTATGACGAGTATAAGGAACACCTGGTGGATCACACCTCACTGATGCTCAACCTCTTTGGACACGTGGCTCAGACGAAGCAGGTTCTGGCCACCCAGTACAACTTCAGACTGCGCACACCAGATCTTGTTGTCGCTGTGAGTTTAAAGTTAGAGTTTAACTGTTGAATCTTTTGATTGGTTGGAATTATTTAGTGTTAAATTGTGTCTTGTATGTGCTTCTTCTCAGCCTGTAAGTGATGCTGTCTTGGGTCAAGAAGTGCCAGTCAAAATCACTTTCCAGAATCCACTGCCTCGTGTCCTGAAGAATTCTGTATTCCGCTTTGTGGGACTTGGACAGCAGCATGCAAGAGTTGTCAACTATGGGTAAAATTGATTTAATTATTTAAACCGTAAATTAATTTTGCATTATATTCAAACTGTTGCTAAACAGTGATCATTTAATCAAAAAAAAAGAAAAAAAAAAAGAAGAGTAAAATATAATTACACAGTATTATAAAATCATCTTTCTTTCTTTCACAGTGACATTGCAGGGAATGCCACAGTGTGCCTGACAGAGAAGTTTATTCCCACGTGTCACGGCCCACAGAAACTTCTGGTCTCACTGGACTCTCCTCAGCTCACTCAGGTTCATGGATTCTCCAACATTGCTGTCAAACAGCATTGTTAAACCAATCAAATAACCAAAACAGAAGAAACGTCATGGCTCCACTGAATAGAAAACGTTCACACTGAATTGATTCGCAGAGTTAGATAACAGCTGTTAGTTTCTCTTAACTTTCAGGTTGTAAACCTTAAACGCCTCACAATGCATTTAATCATGATGTAGGACAATTGCACTAATGCTTTATGCAAGACAATATTGTTTTTTCATCTTTTCAGATTTTTTAGTAGTCTTTCTGAAATTGCCATTTAGTTTGAAAGCTTATAAATGTAATTCTGAATAGTTATTAACCAGTTTTTCCTCATTTGAAAACTCAAGTAATTGTATCATGGTGTTGGTCACTCTGTCCTGTGTAGCTTCAGCTTCAAAATAAAAAATCCATCATACTAAACTGTGTCAGTTTGTGATATAAAGGGATCTATTAAAATGAGGCTTTATTCCTCTTGTCATTTAAAATTTGGTAGTACATTCTTGTCTTATACACTTTCCATAACATTGAATTGTATATAGACATTTATCCTAACTTTTGCTTGTTTCTAAAACCTCAAAACATTAATATAGACCAGTGGTCGCCAACCTGTTGATCGCAATATCTATCACTGTCCCAGTTGCTGCCGGTGTCCTGACATTTTATCCTACCCTGTCAGATTTTCCTACCCGGGTTTACTGCGCACGCGCACATCAATATCGCGTCCTTTTTCTCATGCTAAACAACAATATTTAATGTATCTGCATTACTGTAAGGGTAGGTTTGGGTTGGGGTAGGTGTAGACTTTAATAAAAACACAATATAATTGGTAGAAAATAATATTTATTGTTGGTTTCCTGTAGCTGTATCCCTTAGCTACAACCGCGAATATAACACATAATTACTGTATTTGCAGTACTGTAGTATGATTAGTAAGGGTATGATTAGGGTTGTGGTAGGTGTTGACGTTAATAAACCATAACTTTACAGTAGCATTTTTCGTTGTGGAATTGTACTACCCACTGTTTTAGTGGGAGGTAGGAAAATCTGACAGCGTAGGACAAATCGACAGAACACCCGCAATAACAGAATAAAAGGGGAAAAAAATTATTACATTTTTTCCTGTTTTTGTACTGTATTTTTTGTACTTATTTTACTTGTTATTTGGGGGAGTTACTACAGTGATAAAGAAAAATACACCATGCCTTAGTAAACAGGTCATTTTAAAAGAGGCCAGAGAAAGATGAAAAACTTCAGCAGTAACTGTTTACTATAAGCGAAATATGGGAACAAACCTTAAATACTGAATTTGGGGTGAGGGGTTATATGGATGCATGAGTGCAAAATACATGGGGGTTACAGGGGACATGTTTTCCACACTTTTAATAAAACGTAAATTCGCCTCCAATGCTTTTTTCCAGGCAAGTCTGTTCACATAGAGGTTTTCAGGGCCAGTGTGAAAAAAATCTAATTTAAATTTAAAGAGAAAATTTTTAAGAATATTTATTGCATGACTTGGCATTTTATTGGTATCCAAAATAATGGTATTACAGAGCGCTAAATACTCTCATGCAGTTTAAATTTCATTCATACTTAATGCCAGAGGGTGCTCTTAAGCAGAAAGTCCAAAACGAGTTCAATAGCTGTCCCAGTGCTTTGTGTTTGTTGAACAGCTTATGCCGAGTTCACACTGCATGATTTTAGCCCGATTTTTCACTGTGAAGTCATGCAATGCAAAAACAATGGTGATTCAACTAGATTGAAAATATGCAGTGTGAACTCGGCATAATTCTACATTATGTAAAAAAAATAAAAAAAATATAAACGTTTTTCTTATAAAAATGTGTGTCTGTAATCTTGCGCCAACTCTGTTACCATATTATACTTTGCCTTTAAATTAAATTTGCCTTATCTCACACAACTATGTAAGATACAGGAAGTTATGTCACTTTCCCTCACTGTTAACAGAATTGACAGTCCATTGGACAATTCTGTCAATGTTATCCTTTATTGTTATTTCTACACCGTGGTTAATTTGTCAGGCTACATATTGAACTTGTCAAATAAATGAAACCAAACACCTTGTAAATGCTGTTGACTTTGCTTACGTGATGGAATATCATACATCTCACCAGTTGTTTTGCCCAAAAAATAAATAAATAAATGACTTGACATGAAACCAAATTCAAGGTTATTGGGCTATATTTGGTTTACACATAGCCAAGCTATATCGGGTCATTAGGTAGCCGAGACTTTGAAATGACTGCTATTGCTTGCTGGGCTCTGTGTAGTAAATTTGAAATGTGAAAGCACACTGGTGATGGAGATTTACCGCTGAATACAGAACCAGCTTTACTGACAATTTATACATTAAATATGTCATGTGATTTATTGTGCAGCCCTACAAAGAGGTACATTTTCCTGGGAGATCGGGTTGAATTAATTTTACCCACAGCTAACAATTCTGGCATGCTTCAGTCCCAGTCTCATTTTTCACCTTGTGAATGTTTGCAGAGGTGTGTGATAAAGCGTTTGCCTGAGCTGACATCTGTGGTGCTGATGCAGTGACCAACTGCATTTTTCTCGTGGACAACATCAGAATTCCCATCACATCTCTGCTGCCATGGAAACCTTTATTGTTCTCCTAGAATTGTTCATCTAGATTGTGTTTTACATGAGAGAGAAAGATCAAAATATTCATGATGGAATATTAAGAAATGTCTCAGGTTACGCATGTAACCATAGTCCCTCGAAGGAACCCATGCCGCCAGACTTTAAAATCTCTGCCTAGTGTGTGAACCTGCACAGCTAGGGCGAGAGAACAGAAGAGCCTGGAGTGGCTCCCATATCTAAGCCATTGAACTTGACAAAGGCTAAGGGGCGTGGATCAACCCGCAGCACTTTAGATGTCCTGCATGGAGACACCCGCTTGGAAGGCCTTTGAGGCTACCACACTCCTAGTGGAGTAAGCCTTGACCATCAAGGGCAAGGGGAGATCAGAGGACTCGAGGTTTTAGGACAGCATCCTTTATTAAGTATTGGTATTAGTAGGCTTTTGCCTCCATAGACTTCCGTAGAGGTAGCGAGCCTCTTAGTACTGCTATGTTTCTGGGCAGTAACTGATAGAATCGCTCACCGGAGACCGCTATGATATGAAACGACAGCGGGGTTGTCAGACTGATCTTGTGACAGGCACCATTTTATGCGGAGTACACTGACAAAGACTATCCAGTGAGAAAAATGTTCTGCAGAACTGCTTTCCGCTAGAAGGCTTCGGCCTGGGAGTGCTACTCTCACTCTAGACTCTGCGGAGTACGAGAAGTGATGCCCCCAGAATGAGGAGGAGGAACATGATAGGTTTGGACTGCTCCACCCAGCAGCCCCTGCTGACTAAATAACCTCCTCAGAGGAAGAGAGGTAAACATGTGCTCTTCCCAATACATTTTTATCCCAAGAGCTCCTGTTAATCTAACTTCTCAAAGTGAGATAAATATGTCATTATATTCCTCAGAATTAAGTGCAATAAAACAACCAGATAAGTTGACATGTTGTGGTGTGATTCAATTCATAGCAAAAACCAATTTTTTTTTGCAACTTCTCACAGTCAGATCAATTGTTAATTTAATTCCTCAGAATGAAATGCAGCTAATCAGCAAGCTCGAATCAGCAAGCTCGAATAGTGGAAGCATAGATACAGTTTAATATATATATTTTTTTATTTAATTATATATATGAAATTATGTTATTATGTTATCACTTAGACATTTTTACAAATATTAACAATATTATTATTTATTTTAATAATAATTGGCGGTCTACATGCAATACCATCGCCCATAGGCCCATAGGTTGAAAACCACTGCTCTAGACAGAACTTATGGCAAAGAGAAGGTTTTAAAAAAATACACACACCAAACACAGCAGATAAACACTGAGAATTTTCATACTCATTTTCTCTGCTTTCCAATTTTACGAGTCATTGTATTTAATAACTGACTAACAGTCATATATCAAAGAGTCACCCTTGTTCTGACAATCATGAGAATAAATGTAGAATTAACAGTAATGGACTCCTATCAATACTGCAATTTAATTTAATTTAATAATGCATTATTACTGTATGTATAAGAGCAAATTTTCCCTTAAAATCTATTATCTATGTTGAACAGAGATTAATTCATTCAAATATATGTAAAAATATATATATTTTTTCTGCTTTGCATGAAATAAATAAATCATTGTGCTGCTCACTCATCTCTTAATATAAAAAGATTAACAAACAGGGTCATTAAGAAATATATAGACATACTTAGCTTATAGAATGTTACTGATTTCTCAATCTCTGAGAGAATGTTAATGTATACAGCAACAATTCAACATACACATTAAGGATTTTTTTTTTTTTTTTTTTTTTTTTTTTTACACTGCCTATGCTGGATACACCAATATATTGACAACAGAAATAAAACTTATATATTCATATACACAAGTTTTATTTCTGTTGTCAATATCATGGTGCATCCAGCATAGGCAGTGTAACGCTGATTTTAATAAGTTCAATTCTCTGGAATAGATGTTAGTCTAAAATGAAAGTTCATAACAACTCAACTAAGATGTTAACTTGTCCCATTAATTCTCTAAAAGAAACAATTAAATGAATATGACTCAAAATCCTTTAATGGCTTTCTTAAGAGGACAACTATTCACACTTCAGCTATGAGCTGTGGATGGGGTGGAGATGGAGATGTAGTATAAATATCCCGTCTGCTGTAGAGACAAACTACAGAACGAGCCACAAGCTGGTTAAAGCAGGACTTACTGTTCACTTTCTGCAGCAGTTTCCAGTTCAGTTTCTCTTGAACAGACAAGGACAACATCCATGTAAGTAATCATCTCAGACATTGTTTGAAACTTTATTAAATTATTCATTTCTATTAGAAAGCTGACATCTAGAATTCATAGGCTGTTTTGTGGATCGAGAGTTCGTTAAAAACTCTTGTACTGGTATGAACTTTATATAGTTAAAAAAATTTTGGGAACAGCCCAATGTTTCATGTAAGGATATGTTTTTGCTGTCTAGTAATTGCAGCCTAAAAAGAAACTGAAGATCTGATTTCTAAGAACAAAGAGACTTAATTTATGAATTATTAACCATCTACTGACCAATTACAGATCACACTCATGACTCTCATTTCTTTCTTTTTTGCCCAGCATGCCTTTTGTATACAACCCATACAAAAACCTCTGCAGCGTTGGCCGTTTCCCAGCCATTAAACTGCAGGAGTACAACTGGAGGAAACCAGCATACTACACACCGGTTCACACCAACCCTCGCGTTAACCCATGCACTATCCCTTATCATTACCCATATGTTAACCCTTGCACTACCCCTTATGCCTACCCATATGTTAACCCTTGTGTTAACCCATGCACTACTCCATATGCTACTCCTTGCGCTACTTCATATGATTATCCTTGCGGTACTTCATATGATTATCCTTGGGGTACTTCATACGCTAATCCTTACGGTTTTGTTGCTCAATGCCATGATTATGACACAAAGGAAGTCGTCGTCAAGAATTATGTGGATGACTGTACAAGCACGCAAGTCTGTGGAGCAGAGAGTAAGAGTCTTCACATTTTCTTTATCTTTGTCCTGCAGTGTATGATGGGAAATGTGTTATTCTTACTCATAATAACTCAATGAATTATTTGTTTGATAACCAGTTACCTGTGTTCTGCTTTTATGTTTTCTCAGATGCTGTCCTCCGGGTGAGTAAAGTCGACCTTCTCAAGTGCAGGACCGGACTGAATCGTCAGGAGCATCACACACATTGTTTCCTTGATGACCATCTCATCGTCCGCAGAGGACAGAGTTTCAACATGTGGGTGGATCTGTGCCGTCCTTTCAATCCCAGTTGTGACAAGCTTCACCTGGAGCTCAAACTAGGTTAGTTTCTAAATGATCCAAGACAACAGAGAATATACTGTATCTACATATGTAGAGGAGGAACATGTGAGGAGCTGAACCAGCATTTCTACCATCACTGGAATCTCTTGTTGTTTTGTATGTTTAACAGGTCATATCCCATCCATCCGGGACGGCACTTATGTGATCGTTCCAATTGTGGAAGAATTCAAGAAAGACTGCTGGGGGGCAAAGATTGTGGAACGAGCCCAAAACCGAATCAAACTGTGTGTGCACTCTGTTCCGACTGCTTGTGTTGGACGATACCAGCTCAGTGTCGTGACACACTGTCCAGGAGGAAGATTCACTTTACCTTATGTTCCTGAAAATGACATTTACATGCTGTTCAACCCCTGGTGTAAAGGTACGTGTTTGATTATACTTTAATATTACAACTGAAACCTAAATATGAAAATGTAATAAAATGAGGAAAGAAAACAAATGCTTTTCCGATTAAAGTCCATTGTTCTCTTCATCAGATGACTGTGTGTACCTGAGTGATGAGGCGGAGAGAGCTGAGTATGTGCTGAATGACATGGGCAGAATCTACTACGGAACTAAGCAGCAGATTGGCTGCAAAACATGGAACTTTGGTCAAGTAAGAGCCAACATTTCATTAATATATTACAAAAGTTCAAAGATATCTTAATGTTCATGATATGTTAAAGACTAAGGCACCACTATGGTTTCTAGTTTTTCCTAACCTTCCCATACTTGAGATATAAAAGTGCACAATATAGCATGAAGGGGTTGTTTCACAATATCTAATTTTCTTCCTCTGTGATCTGTGTTTCTTAGTTTGAGAAGGGAATCTTGTCTGCGTGTATGTATGTGTTGGAGAAGAGCTGTACACCTTGCTCAGGGTGGGGAAGCCCCATTAACATTTCCAGAGTGGTTTCTAACATGGTGAGTCTTCATTTCCTTCTTATCAACACCCTGATTTCATTTGGAAATCCTTCAAAATTGTCAGATTTGTTCTCTTCTGAATGTGGTATTTCTTCACAAAGTTCACTGCATTCAAAATGAATTAGTTTAAATAATCTCTCCTTAACAGGTTATTGCCAGCAAAGGCAGTGGTGTGCTGGTGGGTAACTGGTCACACTGCTATGGAGATGGAACTGCTCCTACATCCTGGTGCAGCAGCAGTGCCATCCTGAAACAGTTCTACAAATGTGGAGGAACGCCAGTCAAGTATGGACAGAGCTTGGCCTTTGCTGGAGTCACCAACACACGTAAGAGTTCCTGCAGACTGGACAAGAAGAAGTTTTGAGAAAGTGATTACAGATGTAATTATTTTGTTGTTCTTCTCTTTCTCGTAGTGTTGAGGTGTTTGGGTGTTCCTGCTCGTCCAGTTTCAAACTTCTGTTCTGCTCATGACACTGATGTTCATTTGTCAACTGATGTCTACTTGGATGAGAAATTTCAGCTGATCGATCACATGAACCGTGATCCAATCTGGTAAGTATCATTACCATTTATAATGTCACCAAGAGTTCCTCTGAATGTCCATGAAGTGTTTCTAGATCTTTCTTCTTCTCTTCCATGTAGGAACTACCATGTGTGGAATGAGGCCTGGATGACTCGGCCAGACCTGCCATCTGGTTTTGGAGGTTGGCAGGTGGTTGATTCCACTCCTCAACTGACCGGCCAGGGCTTCTTCCGCTGCGGTCCCACCTCTGTTGCTGCGATCCGCAGCGGGCAGGTCTTCCTGAAGCATGATGTGCCCTTCCTTTTCGCAGAAGTGCGTTATTTCCTTTAATTTACCATTGCATATAATTTACAGACAGCGATTATAACTTCTGATTCCTGTTGTGTCTCTAGGTGAACAATGATAAGGTTTACTGGCAGCGGAGATGTGACGGGACCTTTGGTGTTGTTCATATTGAGAAGGATGTAGTAGGTCACTGCATCAGTACCAAAGCTGTCGGCTCAGATCAACGTGTAGACATCACAAATTTCTACAAACACCCATATGGTAAAACCCACAAGCATTTCACTTAAAACATCTGCTTCAGCCCCTTAATACTTTGAACCATGGCTTCTAGAAATGATGAAGTTTGGTATCTCTCCTGGGATTCAACCATATGTGCATTTTACTTTGTCTTTTATTGATCAGGTTCTTCTGAGAAGAGCACTGCTTTGGAAACAGCTCTTCGTCATGGCTTGAGAAGATGCACATACCCACTGCCCTGTCCTGAGGATGTTGTCTGTGAAGTCAGCCTGAAAGAGGATGGACTATGTGTGGGCAAGGATGCCTTGCTTTACATCAATCTTAAAAACAAATGCAGCTCACCTCGTAGCGTCACCCTCTACAGCCAGGCTGCAGCCACGTACTACACCGGAGTCAGGAAGACCTTCCTGAAGAGAGACCAGACATGCATCGAGCTCAAGCCCTCTGAATGTAAGAAATCATAAAGAGTTCAAAGATAAAGCTGAATGTGAGAAGTGATAAAGAGTTGCAATACATGATACCACCCAGTTGGCATTATGCAGCTTATGGGTAAAGAGACTTGTAATGAAAGCATGAGTATTCATTCAGTATTTGTCATTTTTGCTATAATAGGCAGAGCTCTGGAATGGACCCTGAGTTATGACGAGTATAAGGAACACCTGGTGGATCACACCTCACTGATGCTCAACCTCTTTGGACACGTGGCTCAGACGAAGCAGGTTCTGGCCACCCAGTACAACTTCAGACTGCGCACACCAGATCTTGTTGTCGCTGTGAGTTTAAAGTTAGAGTCTAACTGTTGAATCTTTTGATTGGTTGGAATTATTTAGTGCTAAATTGTGTCTTGTATGTGGTTCTTCTCAGCCTGTAAGTGATGCGGTCTTGGGTCAAGAAGTGCCAGTCAAAATCACTTTCCAGAATCCACTGCCTCGTGTCCTGAAGAACTCTGTATTCCGCTTTGTGGGACTTGGACAGCAGCATGCAAGAGTTGTCAACTATGGGTAAAATTAATTTATAGCTCAATAAAATAACGAATAATTTTTGCATCATTCGATTTAATTTTTAATTAATTATATAAATTATGATTGCTGAAAATAATGGCAAACTCTATATCTGTTGCTAAACATTTAGTCTAATTATTTATAAAAATAAAAAAAACTATTTACAATATACATAGTATTATAAAAACATCTTTCTTTCTTTATTTCTTTCTTTCACAGTGACATTGCAGGGAATGCCACAGTGTGCCTGACAGAGAAGTTTATTCCCACGTGTCACGGTCCACAGAAACTTCTGGTCTCACTGGACTCTCCTCAGCTCACTCAGGTTCATGGATTCTCCAACATTGCTGTCAAACAGCATTGTTAAACCAATCAAACAACCAAAACAGAAGAAACGTCATGGCTCCACTGAATAGAAAACGTTCACACTGAATTGATTTGCAGAGTTAGATAACAGCTGTTAGTTTCTCTTAACTTTCAGGTTGTAAACCTTAAACTTCTCACAATTAATTTAATCATGATGTAGGACAATTGGACTACTGCTTTATGCAAGACAATATTGTTTTTTCATCTTTTCAGATTTTTTAGTAGTCTTTCTGAAATTGCCATTTAGTTTGAAAGCTTATAAATGTAATTCTAAATAGTTATTAAGTTTTTCCTCATTTGAAAACTCGAGTAATGTTATCATGGTGTTGGTCAATCTGTCCTGTGTAGCTTCAGCTTCAAATAAAAAAAATAAAATAAAAAGTCCAGCATACTAAACTGTGTCAGTTTGTGATATTGAGATGGATCTATTAAAATGAGGCTTTATTCCTCTTGTCATTTAAAAGTAGTAATACATTTTTGTCTTATATACTTTCCGTAACAGAGAATTTTATATACTCATTTAAAGTCAAAGTCAAAGTCACCTTTATTTATATAGCGCTTTAAACAAAATACATTGCGTCAAAGCAACTGAACAACATTCATTAGGAAAACAGTGTGTCAATAATGCAAAATGATAGTTAAAGGCAGTTCATCATTGAATTCAGTGATGTCATCTCTGTTCAGTTAAATAGTGTCTGTGCATTTATTTGCAAGTCAATGATATCGCTGTAGATGAAGTGACCCCAACTAAGCAAGCCAGAGGCGACAGCGGCAAGGAACCGCAACTCCATCGGTGACAGAATGGAGGAAAAAACCTTGGGAGAAACCAGGCTCAGTTGGGGGGCCAGTTCTCCTCTGACCAGACGAAACCAGTAGTTCAATTCCAGGCTGCAGCAAAGTCAGAATTGTGCAGAAGAATCATTGGTTTCCTGTGGTCTTGTCCTGGTGGTCCTCTGAGACAAGGTCTTTACAGGGGATCTGTATCTGGGGCACTAGTTGTCCTGGTCTCCGCTGTCTTTCAGGGCAGTTAAGGTCCTTTCTAGGTGCTGATCCACCATCATGTCTGGATACGATCCGGGTGACCCTCTGATCTGGATACAGACTGGATCTGGTGGCCACGGTGACCTCGGAACAAGAGAGAAACAGACAAATATTAGCGTAGATGCCATTCTTCCAATGATGTAGCAAGTACATAGGGTGTTATCGGAAGTGTTTCCGGTTCCGGTTTACCTAATTAATGCAGCCTAAAAATCCTTTAACGGATCTGACGTAGAGGATTATAATGTAAAAGGAGCTCATTCAAATACGAAGATGCTAAACGATTCAGGGCTTTATAAGTAATAAGCAATATTTTAAAATCTATACAATGTTTGATAGGGAGCCAGTGCAGCGTTGACAGGACCGGGCTAATATGGACATACTTCCTGGTTCTAGTAAGAACTCTTGCTGCTGCATTTTGGACTATCTGTAGTTTGTTTACTAAGCGTGCAGAACAACCACCCAATAAAGCATTACAATAATCTAACCTTGAGGTCATAAATACATGGATTAACATTTCTGCATTTGACATTGAGAGCATAGGCCATAATTTAGATATATTTTTGAGATGGAAAAATGCAGTTTTACAAATGCTAGAAATGTGGCTTTTTAAGGAAAGATTGCGATCAAATAGAACACATAGATTCCTAACTGATGACGAAGAATTGACAGAGCAACCATCAAGTCTTAGACAGTGTTCTAGTTTATTACAAGCAGAGTTTTTAGGTCCTATAATTAACACCTCTGTTTTTTCAGAATTAAGCAGTAAGAAGTTACTCGTCATCCAGTTTTTTATATCGACTATGCATTCCATTAGTTTTTCAAATTGGTGTGTTTCACCGGGTGAAGAAATATAGAGCTGAGTATCATCAACATAACAGTGAAAGCTAACACCATGTTTCCTGATGATATCTCCCAAGGGTAACATATAAAGCGTGAATAGTAGCGGCCCTAGTACTGAGCCTTGAGGTACTCCATACTGCACTTGTGATCGATATGATACATCTTCATTCACTGCAATGAACTGATGGCGGTCATATAAGTATGATTTAAACCATGCTAATGCACTTCCACTGATGCCAACAAAGTGTTCAAGTCTATGCAAAAGAATGTTGTGGTCAATTGTGTCAAACGCAGCACTAAGATCCAATAAAACTAATAGAGAGATACACCCACGATCAGATGATAAGAGCAGATCATTTGTAACTCTAAGGAGAGCAGTCTCAGTACTATGAAACAGTCTAAATCCTGACTGGACATCCTCACATATACCATTTTTCTCTAAAAAGGAATAGAATTGTGAGGATACCACCTTTTCTAGTATTTATCCAAACTTTTGCAGACTGCTTGTTTCTAAAACCTCAGAATATTAATATAGACCAGTGATCCCCAACCTGTCGATCGCAATCTCTATCAGTGTCCCAGTTGCTGCTTTCATTAACAAAAAAATAAGTTAAACAAATATAATGAAATTTTTCAAATTTTTGTATTGCATTTTTTGTACTTATTTTACTTACTTTTAACGGGTTAGTTACTGGGACAGTGATAAAGAAAAATACACAATGCCTTAGTAAACGGGTCATTTTTAGACCAGAGATGCTTAATATTAAAAACTAAGCAGGCACTGTTACTGTTTATTAAAGGCGAAATATAGTAAAAAATAAATACAATTAAAAAACTTAAATACTGGATTTGGGGTGAGGGTTATATGGATGCATGAGCACAGAATACATGGGGGACATGTCCTCCCAACTTTTAATAAAACGTAAATTCGTCCCAGAATAAACCAGGACATCAGTATTTTAATAGATCTATGTAGAAAAAAGCACAAACATTTGTTCGACCAGCTACAACATCAGTTACTGCAAAATTACAATCCCTGTTCCCTGCATCTCCCTTCTATGGTGCCCCTAAGGAGACATGGTCACTTCACTTAGTTTTGTTTTAGCCACAACATTATAACTCAGGGGATCCTGATATGTCATGACCACGATATATTAATTTGAGGGAACGTCATATTAACTTGTGGGAACGTGATATTATGTCTTCTTATGTTGAGGGAACTACATATTTTTCACGTGGCCAGGAATTAAATTTACACAAAACTGCATTATCATAGCAACCCAGAATTATCTGAGATGGATTCATAGATATTTTATTTTGAAGTTAGAAAGTATTATATTATTTATTATAGAAATTATGACATTATTAAATTATTATATTAACCATAGTCCTTGGCTATCAGACTAAATGCAATTATCAGCATTCAAATTTATCATGAATAAATGTTACATAAAGTGCATAATATAAAATAGGCCTACAACAAAACCTTTTTATCCATCCTACAGTCTTGTCAGTTCATTAACCCTCTGGAGTTGATTAACGCGTATACGTTATGAGTCATTTTCTCCTGATAACCCCGAAAAGAACTTAAATTACACTTTCAGTTTTGATCGTACAGATAAGAGCAATACATCAATGGAATCTGTGAGGGGTCTACCTTTTTTTGTGTACAGATATAATAACAACAAAACTTTGTGCATTTATAAAATAAAGATAAACAAGATGTGCTGTCTGCAGCCTTTGTCTGCGCTGATCTTCATTTACAAATGCGTCATTAAAATGAACTAACTCAGTAAATAGTATTTTCCCCATAATATTTTAATTATTATTATTAGCCTATTATTATTGGTTATATTTTTTTATTTGTTTTAATTAATTTCCCCCCTTCATTGCAGTCTCTTTACCTAACATTATGAATACTTTTGTAAATAATAGCCTACTGTAAATGTTCGGCATGCCAATAAAGCTTTGATTATGCTGACTAGAATTTTTGCTAGATTGCATTTTAAATTTAACATACATTTTCATTTTATTTCGGCTAATTAATGGACCATAATTATAAATGCTATAGTATTTCATTGAGAAATTAATCATTCACATAGTTTCATTTGTAAATGAAAACAAAACACGCTCATTTATCATCACTTAGGGCATAAATATAATCATAAAGTCAAAACTTCACTGGCATAATTGTCAGGAATTTATTTACAAAATATATGGTAGGCTAGCAAATACTAACATATATACAAAATGTTAACTAGGTAAAGTGATACATTAATTGAAAAGGGAAATATAAGCATATAAAACAATAAATATAAAAATATAGCCCTAATAAGTTAATGTAATAATAAAAATAATTTACAAATATTAAATTTAATGTTTAATCTTAATAAAATAGATCTATTTTGATAATCCCGGGTTTCTATGGTCATGCAGGTTTGTTTATGCATTAAACTAATGGCCACTAGAAAAATATGTCATTCCCTCAACATAAGTAGTTGCAGCCACAACATAAGGTTGTCCTTCCTTAACAAAATGATCTTGTGGCCACAACATAATATCAAATTCCCAAGAGTTAATATGACATTCCCTCAAATCAATATCACGTGGCCATGACATATTATCAGGATCCCATGATTTATTACAGGTGGGTCGCAATAACTTAGAATGTCATGGAAAAGTTCATTTATTTCAGTAATTCAACTCAAATGTATTAAATAAATTCAGTGCACACATACTGAAGTAGTTTAAGTCTTTGGTTCTTTTAATTGTGATGATTTTGGTTCACATTTAACAAAAACCCACCAATTCAATATTTCAACAAATTAGAATATGGTGACATTTCAATCACCTAATCAACTCAAAACACCTGCATAGGTTTCATGAGCCTTCAAAATGGTCTCTCAGTTTGGTTCACTAGGCTACACAATCATGAATAAGACTGCTGATCTGACAGTTTTCCATAAGACAATTATTGACACCCTTCACAAGGAGGGTAAGCCACAAACATTCATTGAGAAAGAAGCTGGCTTTTCACAGAGTGCTGTATGCAGTAGGTAACTTTTATAAAAATATATTTTTTACATATTTGTTAAACCTGTCATTATGTCCTGACAGTAGAATATGAGACAGATAATCTGTGAAAAAAATCTAGCTCCTCTGGCTCCTCCCAGTGCTCCTATTGTCATTTGCAGAAAGTCATCCGCTCCCGGTAAGAAACAACCAATCAGAGCTGCGGTCCGTAACTTTGTTTGTGTTCAAAATGTAGAAAAATTTATATAATAAGCGAGCACCCCATGAATCCATTTTCCAAACCGTGTTTTTAGCTTGTCCTGAATCTCTAGGGTGCACCTATAATAAGTGTATATATTCTGACTATTTTAGATTGCTTCGGGGGTACTGCGGCGGAGTAACCCAGTACCTTTGTGATTCTTCATAGACATAAACAGAGAGAAGTAGTTCCGGCTACAATGTTCTTCCGCAAGACGCAAGCAGTTCTGTTTATTAACCGCTAGAGCGTCAAAAGTTACCTACCGCAGCTTTAACAGAAAGATGAGTGGAAGGAAAACGTGTGGAAGGAAAAGATGCACAACCAACAGAGAGAACTGCAGCCTTATGAGGACTGTCAAGCAAAAATCGATTCAAGAATCTGAGTCAACTTCACAAAGAAAGGACTGAGGCTGGGGTCAAGGCATCAAGAGCCGCCACACACAGAGGTGTCATGGATTTTGCTGAACCACAGACAAAGCCAGAGGCGTCTTACCTATGCTAAGTAGAAGAAAGCGCTGGACTGTTGCCCAGTGGTCCAAAGTCCTTTCTTCAGATGAGAGCAAGTTTTGTATTTCATTTAGAAACCAAGATCCTAGAGTCCGGAGAAAGGGTGGAGAAATTCATAGCCTAAGTTGCTTGAAGTCCAGTGTAAGTTTCCACAGTCTGTGATGATTTTGGGTGCAATGTCATCTGCTGGTGTTTGGTCCATTGTGGGTTTTTTTTTTTAACTAAAGTCACTGCACCCATTTACCAAAAAATGTTGGAGCAATTCATGCTTGCTTCTGCTGACCAGCTTTTTGAAGATGCTGATTTCATTTTCCAGCAGGATTTGGCACCTGCCCACACTGCCAAAATCACCAAAAGTTGGTTAAATGACCATGGTGTTGGTGTGTTTGACTGGCCAGCAAACTCACCAGATCTGAACCCCAGAGAGAATCAATGGAGTATTTTCAAGAGGAAATTGAGATAAAAGAGACCAAACAATGCAGATAAGCTGAAGGCAACTGTCAAAGAAACCCTGGGTTTCCATACCACCTCAGCAGTGCCACAAACTGATCCCCTCCATGCCACGCTGAATTGAGGCAGTAATTGAAGCAAAAGGAGCCTCTACCAAGTAATGAGTACATGTAAAGTAAATGGACATACTTTCCAGAAAGCCAAAAATTCACTTTGTATTTTATTTTTATTTTTTTTGGTCTTATGAAGTATTCTACATGTAATTGGTTGAGATAGTGAATTGGTGGGTTTTTGTTAACTGTGAGCCAAAATCATTACAATTAAAAGAACCAAAGACTTATACTTCCGTCTGTGTGCAATTAATTTATTTAATACACAAGCTTCACAATCTGAGTTGAATTACTTAAACGAACTTTTGTCAAATATATCTCCAATTATAGAATCACCCACAGGCTACGTATTGAACATGTCAAATATATATATATGGAATGATGAAATATAGCCGGACTATATCGGGTCATTAGTTAACCGAGACATTAAAGACTGCATCCGAAAACTGAAAATGCTGCCTTCGGAGGACAAATTCAAAGGTAGGAAGGCATTAAGGCACATCTGAATTCAGTGTAAGCTACAATTCCTGTCTCCTGAGATGCCTTCATCTGGCCAATTTTTGAAGGCAGTTAAGATGTTGGTTAAGATGTCAGTTAAGAAGTCTCGAAGGCAGGCAAGATGACTAACATGTCAGTTAAGATGTCTTAGTATAAATGTAATTTTTTTGGTGGGAATTTTGAAATGTTAAAACGCAAAGACTTGAGTGATTTATTGCATCCGTGTAAAATTTAATGTTTACAACAAATAGTACTTAATAGGACTAGGACTGAATTACAGTTCATGTGACAAATCAGCTGAAATGTATCAGCCAAATAAAGAAACTATGTATTTATTTTTATTTTTTGCTTTTGTGCGTCTTTTAAAAATGTAAAAGCAGGTATTTATGCCATATTATTACACAAAATTAGTTAACTCCCCACAACAGTGATTTCAGTCTCTGAGAAGTGTTAAAGAATGACAATAGATCACGACGTGAAAAGTCTGATAGCTTCTGTGATGTAGCTAAGTGAAATAGAGAGGAGAAAATGCCCCAACCTTTCCAAACATTTTTTTTTTCTTTTCCAAGACAAATCCAGTGACCATCAACAGTTCATGTGTGGTTCCTACTGTCTTGGATATTTCTGTATTGATGGACTTGGTCTGCAGCATGTCAGATTAATTATGGGTAAGACTGACTAGAGCATTATAATAGTGGTCTGTAAAGGTCATTGTAATTTTGCCAGGTAATACATATTCCTGGATCAACACCATTTGATGATCCTGGATCAACATTATTGTCCAGAAATAAAGATTAAACCCAATCCCTACCCCTAAACCTAACCCTACCCATAATGTTTTCCTAAAATCAGTGTGCATCTCAATTCTGATTGGTTGATTGAAATGTTGTCCAAGGAACATGTTGTACTTGGTGAAATCACACTCGCTGGTCTGTAATACATAATACATATTATTTTGGAGATTATACATTTACAGTAAAGAGCGGTATCAGAGCATCCCTGTTTTTCAAAAGTCCAGTGCTGAAAGCTCATTGAGCACTTCTTGAGAGTTTTGCATCTACAAAATTTTGGTTTCCATCCAACATCAACTGTGTCACACCATCACAAATTGCACTGATTTCACTGACTAAACTAAATTATTATGGTGTGATAAACACAACATCATTTTAAGTAAATCCATTCTGATGGATTGATTTCGATTTGGATTAAAGGATAGATGGAATGAAATATGGATGGATGAATGAAAGGACAGAATGATGGATGGTTAAAAGAATGATGGGTGGATGGATAGATGGTCAGATGAACTGAATTAATAGTGAATAAATGAATATGGTCCTTTTCATTGTTTTCTGTCAAGTTTAAACAGAATTACTAGACACACTTTTAATAATGTGCTGAACAGTTGATTTATGGATGTATTTGGGTCATTTTAATTTAATTGGTCATATTAAAGGCTTTTTTTTTTTACTTATTTTCTCATACACCCTCTGGGTGGAGGATAAGGTTCAGTTTGGGGATAGTGAACAATTATATTGTCCCTGAAAAAAAAATCATGACATACTTGAAAATGCATTTTATAACAGTTGATAAATCCAAAGGTGCATACTGATTTGAAGTTATGAAATCAGATTCCTTACTTCCACTTGCTCTTGTCAGATAGACACATCTTCCAACATCACTGCATGGGGACGCTGTTTTATTCACAGGGCCTGAAGCAGCATTTTATATTCTGTCAGGGAAATGGAAAAATGTAATTAAAGAATAAAACATGAAAATAAACATGTCATTTTTTTATATAAATTATCTTGCGTGAGAATTCTCATACTCATTTTCTCTTCTTTCCAATTTTACGAGTCATTGTATTTAATAACTGACTAACAGTCATATATCAAAGAGTCATCCTTGTTCTGACAATCATGAGAATAAATGTAGAATTAACAGTTATGGACTCATATCAATACTGCAATTTAATTAAATTTAATAATGCACTATTACTGTATGTATCAGAGCAAATTTGGCCTTAAAATCTTCTCTAATCTCTTTGTTGAAGAGAGCTTAATTTCTTCAAATGTATGTACAAATATTTTTTTCTCCTTTGCAACAAATGCACAAATCATTGTGCTGCTTTCTTAATATAAAAAGATTAACAAACAGGGTCATTATGAAAAATATAGACACGTTGCTTATAGAATGTTTCTGATATCTAGGTGTCTGAGAGAATGTTAATGTATACTGCAATAAGTACAATTCAACATACACATTAATATAAGTTTAAAATAAAGTTTATATATAATATATACGTTTTATTTCTGTTGTCAATATATTGGTGTATCCAGCATAGGCAGTGTCACGCTGATTTTAATGAGTTCTATTCTCTGGTATAGATGTTAGTCTAAAATGAATGTTTAGAACAAAGAACTAAGATGTTAATTTGTCCCATTAATCCTCTAAAAGAAACAATTAAATGAATATGACTCAAAATCCTTTAATGGCTTTCTTAAGAGGACAACTATTCACACTTCAGCTATGAGCTGTGGATGGGGTGGAGATGGAGATGTAGTATAAATATCCCGTCTGCTGTAGAGACAAACTACAGAACGAGCCACAAGCTGGTTAAAGCAGGACTTACTGTTCACTTTCTGCAGCAGTTTCCAGTTCAGTTTCTCTTGAACAGACAAGGACAACATCCACGTAAGTAATCATCTCAGACATTGTTTGAAACTTTATTAAATTATTCATTTCTATTAGAAAGCTGACATCTAGAATTCATAGGTTGTTTTGTGGATCGAGAGTTCGTTAAAAACTATTATACTGGTATGAACTTTATATAGATAAAAAAATTTTGGGAACAGCCCAATGTTTCATGTAAGGATATGTTTTTGCTGTCTAGTAATTGCAGCTTAAAAAGAAACTGGAGATCTGATTTCTAAGAACAAAGAGACTTAATTTATGAATTAACTATCTACTGACCAATTACAGACCACACTCATGACTCTCATTTCTTTCTTTTTTGCCCAGCATGCCTTTTGTATACAACCCATACAAAAACCTCTGCAGCGTTGGCCGTTTCCCAGCCATTAAACTGCAGGAGTACAACTGGAGGAAACCAGCATACTACACACCGGTTCACACCAACCCTCGCGTTAACCCATGCACTATCCCTTATCATTACCCATATGTTAACCCTTGCACTGACCCTTGCACTACCCCTTATGCCTACCCATATGTTAACCCTTGTGTTAACCCATGCACTACTCCATATGCTACTCCTTGCGCTACTTCATATGATTATCCTTGGGGTACTTCATACTCTAATCCTTATGGTTTTGTTACTCAATGCCATGATTATGACACAAAGGAAGTCGTCGTCAAGAATTATGTGGATGACTGTACAAGCACGCAAGTCTGTGGAGCAGAGAGTAAGAGTCTTCACATTTTCTTTATCTTTGTCCTGCAGTGTATGATGGGAAATGGGTTATTCTTACTCATTATAAATTAATGAATTAATTGCTTGAAAACCAATTACCTGTGTTCTGCTTTTATGTTTTCTCAGATGCTGTCCTCCGGGTGAGTAAAGTCGACCTTCTCAAGTGCAGGACCGGACTGAATCGTCAGGAGCATCACACACATTGTTTCCTTGATGACCATCTCATCATCCGCAGAGGACAGAGTTTCAACATGTGGGTTGATCTGTGCCGTCCTTTCAATCCCAGTTGTGACAAGCTTCACCTGGAGCTCAAACTAGGTTAGTTTCTAAAAGATCCAAGACAACAGAGAATATACTGTATCTACATATGTAGAGGAGGAACATGTGAGGAGCTGAACCAGCATTTCTACCATCACTGGAATCTCTTGTTGTTTTGTATGTTTAACAGGTCATATCCCATCCATCCGGGACGGCACTTATGTGATCGTTCCAATTGTGGAAGAGTTCAAGAAAGACTGCTGGGGGGCAAAGATTGTGGAACGAGCCCAAAACCGAATCAAACTGTGTGTGAACTCTGTTCCGACTGCTTGTGTTGGACGATACCAGCTCAGTGTCGTTACACACTGTCCAGGAGGAAGATTCACTTTACCTTATGTTCCTGAAAATGACATTTACATGCTGTTCAACCCCTGGTGTAAAGGTACGTGTTTGATTATACTTTAATATTACAACTGAAACCTAAATATGAAAATGTAATAGAGTGAGGAAAGAAAACAAATGCTTTTCCGATTAAAGTCCATTGTTCTCTTCATCAGATGACTGTGTGTACCTGAGTGATGAGGCGGAGAGAGCTGAGTATGTGCTGAATGACATGGGCAGAATCTACTACGGAACTAAGCAGCAGATTGGCTGCAAAACATGGAACTTTGGTCAAGTAAGAGCCAAGATTTCATTAATATATTACAAAAGTTCAAACATATCTTAATGTTCATGATATGTTAGAGACTAAGGCACCACTATGGTTTCTAGTTTTTTCCTGACCTTCCCATACTTGAGATATAAAAGTGCACAATATAGCATGAAGGGGTTGCTCCACAATATCTAATTTTCTTCCTCTGTGATCTGTGATTCTTAGTTTGAGAAGGGAATCTTGTCTGCGTGTATGTATGTGTTGGAGAAGAGCTGTACACCTTGCTCAGGGTGGGGAAGCCCCATTAACATTTCCAGAGTGGTTTCTAACATGGTGAGTCTTCATTTCCTTCTTATCAACACCTGATTTCATTTGGAAAGCCTGACACAATAGTCAGATTTGTTCTTTTATTTAATTCAGTATTTCTATAATATTTTCAGTTGTATTTCCTTAACAGGTTATTGCCAGCAAAGGCAGTGGTGTGCTGGTGGGTAACTGGTCACACTGCTATGGAGATGGAACTGCTCCTACATCCTGGTGCAGCAGCAGTGCCATCCTGAAACAGTTCTACAAATGTGGAGGAACGCCAGTCAAGTATGGACAGAGCTTGGCCTTTGCTGGAGTCACCAACACACGTAAGAGTTCCTGCAGACTGGACAAGAAGAAGTTTTGAGAAAGTGATTACAGATGTAATTATTTTGTTGTTCTTCTCTTTCTCGTAGTGTTGAGGTGTTTGGGTGTTCCTGCTCGTCCAGTTTCAAACTTCTGTTCTGCTCATGACACTGATGTTCATTTGTCAACTGATGTCTACTTGGATGAGAAATTTCAGCTGATCGATCACATGAACCGTGATCCAATCTGGTAAGTATCATTACCATTTATAATGTCACCAAGAGTTCCTCTGAATGTCCATGAAGTGTTTCTAGATCTTTCTTCTTCTCTTCCATGTAGGAACTACCATGTGTGGAATGAGGCCTGGATGACTCGGCCAGACCTGCCATCTGGTTTTGGAGGTTGGCAGGTGGTTGATTCCACTCCTCAACTGACCAGCCAGGGCTTCTTCCGCTGCGGTCCCACCTCTGTTGCTGCGATCCGCAGCGGGCAGGTCTTCCTGAAGCATGATGTGCCCTTCCTTTTCGCAGAAGTGCGTTATTTCCTTTAATTTACCATTGCATACAGTTTACATACAGCGATTATAATGACATATGACTTCTGATTCCTGTCGTGTCTCTAGGTGAACAATGATAAGGTTTACTGGCAGCGGAGATGTGACGGGACCTTTGGTGTTGTTCATATTGAGAAGGATGTAGTAGGTCACTGCATCAGTACCAAAGCTGTCGGCTCAGATCAACGTGTAGACATCACAAATTTCTACAAACACCCATATGGTAAAACCCACAAGCATTTCACTTAAAACATCTGCTTTAGCCCCTTAATACTTTGAACCATGGCTTCTAGAAATGATGAAGTTTGGTATCTCTCCTGGGATTCAATCATATGTGCATTTTACTTTGTCTTTTATTGATCAGGTTCTTCTGAGAAGAGCACTGCTTTGGAAACAGCTCTTCGTCATGGCTTGAGAAGATGCACATACCCACTGCCCTGTCCTGAGGATGTTGTCTGTGAAGTCAGCCTAAAAGAGGATGGACTATGTGTGGGCAAGGATGCCTTGCTTTACATCAATCTTAAAAACAAATGCAGCTCACCTCGTAGCGTCACCCTCTACAGCCAGGCTGCAGCCACGTACTACACCGGAGTCAGGAAGACCTTCCTGAAGAGAGACCAGACATGCATCGAGCTCAAGCCCTCTGAATGTAAGAAATCATAAAGAGTTCAAAGATAAAGCTGAATGTGAGAAGTGATAAAGAGTTGCAATACATGATACCACCCAGTTGGCATTATGCAGCTTATGGGTAAAGAGACTTGTAATGAAAGCATGAGTATTCATTCAGTATTTGTCATTTTTGCTATAATAGGCAGAGCTCTGGAATGGACCCTGAGTTATGACGAGTATAAGGAACACCTGGTGGATCACACCTCACTGATGCTCAACCTCTTTGGACACGTGGCTCAGACGAAGCAGGTTCTGGCCACCCAGTACAACTTCAGACTGCGCACACCAGATCTTGTTGTCGCTGTGAGTTTAAAGTTAGAGTTTAACTGTTTAATCTTTTGATTGGTTGGACTTATTTAGTGCTAAATTGTGTCTTGTATGTGCTTCTTCTCAGCCTGTAAGTGATGCGGTCTTGGGTCAAGAAGTGCCAGTCAAAATCACTTTCCAGAATCCACTGCCTCGTGTCCTGAAGAACTCTGTATTCCGCTTTGTGGGACTTGGACAGCAGCATGCAAGAGTTGTCAACTATGGGTAAAATTAATTTATAGCTCAATAAAATAATGAATAATTTTTGCATCATTCAATTTAATTTTTAATTAATTATATAAATTATGATTGCTGAAAATAATGGCAAACTCTATATCTGTTGCTAAACATTTAGTCTAATTATTTATTAAAATAAAAAAACTATTTACAATATACATAGTATTATAAAATCATCTTTCTTTCTTTCACAGTGACATTGCAGGGAATGCCACAGTGTGCCTGACAGAGAAGTTTATTCCCACGTGTCACGGTCCACAGAAACTTCTGGTCTCACTGGACTCTCCTCAGCTCACTCAGGTTCATGGATTCTCCAACATTGCTGTCAAACAGCATTGTTAAACCAATCAAATAACCAAAACAGAAGAAACGTCATGGCTCCACTGAATAGAAAACGTTCACACTGAATTGATTTGCAGAGTTAGATAACAGCTGTTAGTTTCTCTTAACTTTCAGGTTGTAAACCTTAAACGTCTCACAATGCATTTAATCATGACGTAGGACAATTGCACTAATGCTTTATGCAAGACAATGTGTTTTCATCTTTTCAGATTTTTTAGTAGTCTTTCTGAAATTGCCATTTAGTTTGAAAGCTTATAAATGTAATTCTAAATAGTTATTAACCAGTTTTTCCTCATTTGAAAACTCGAGTAATGTTATCATGGTGTTGGTTACTCTGTCCTGTGTAGCTTCAGCTTCAAATAAAAAAAAATAAAATAAAAAATCCAGCATACTAAACTGTGTCAGTTCTTGATATTGAGATGGATCTATTAAAATGAGGCTTTATTCCTATATAAAAAATATAACGAAATGTTCTAATTTTTGTACTTTTGTATTTATTTTACTTGTTATTTGGGTTAGTTATTGGGACAGTGATAAAGAAAAATACACAATGCCTTAGTAAACAGGTCATTTTAAGACCAGAGATGCTTAAGATTAAAAACTTAAAAGCAGGCACTGTTACTGTTTACTATAGGCGAAATATAGTAAAAAATAAATAAAATTAAAACACATAAATACTGGATTTGTGGTGAGGGTTATATGGATGCATGAGCATAGAATACATGGTAAATTCGTCCCAGAATAGACCAGAATATCAGTATTTTAATAGATCTATGTAGAAAAAAGCACAAACACTTGTTTGCAGCTACAACATCAGTTACTGCAAAATTACAATCCCTGTTCCCTGCATCTTCCTTCTATGGTGCCCCTAAGGAGACATGGTCACTTCACTTAGTTTTGTTTTAGCCACAACATAATAACTCATGGGATCCTGATATGTCATGACCACGATATATTCATTTGAGGGAACGTCATATTAACTTGTGGGAACGTGATATTATGTCTTCTTATGTTGAGGGAACTACTACATATTTTTCTCATGGCCATGAATTAAATGTAAATAAACCTGCATTATCATAGCAAGTTAGAAAGTATTATATTATTTATTACAGAAATTATGACATTATTAAATTATTATATTAACCATAGTCCTTGGCTATCAGACTAAATGCAATTATCAGCATTCAAATTTATCATGAATAATTGTTACATAAAGTGCATAATATAAAATAGGACTACAAGAAAACCTTTTTATCCATCCTACAGTCTTGTCAGTTCATTAACCCTCTGGAGTCAATTAACGCGTATACGCATTATGAGTCATTTTTTCCTGATAATCCCGAAAAGAACTTAAATTACACTTTCAGTTTTGATCATACAGATAAGAGCAATACATCAATGGAATCTGTGAAGGGTCTACCTTTTTTTGTATACAGATATAATAACAGCAAAACTTTGTGCATTTGTGCATTTATAAAATAAAGATAACAAACAAGATGTGCTGTCTGCAGCCTTTGTCTGCGCTGATCTTCATTTACAAACGAGTCATTAAAATGAACTGTAACTCAGTGAATAATCTTTTCCCCATAATATTTTAATTATTGTTATTAGCCTATTATTATTGGTTATATTTTTTATTTGTTTTAATTAATTTCCCCCCTTCATTTCAGTCTCTTTACCTAACATTCTGAATACTTTTTTAAATAATAGCCTACTGTAAATGTTCGGCATGCCAATAAAGCTTTGCTTAGGCTGTCTAGAATTTTTGCTAGATTGCATTTTAAATTTAACATACATTTTCATTTTATTTCGGCTAATTAATGGACCATAATTATAAATGCTATAGTATTTCATTGAGAAATTAATCATTCACATAGTTTCATTTGTAAATGAAAACACAACAGGCTCATTTATCTTCACTTAGGGCATAAATACAATCATAAATTCAAAAAGTTATTGGCATAATTGTCAGGCATTTATTTACAAAATGTATTGTAGGCTAGCAAATACTAACATATTTATACAAAATGTTAACTAGGTAAAGTGATACATTAATTGAAAAGGGAAATATAAGCATATAAAACAATAAATATAAAATATAGCCCTAATAAGTTAATGTAATAATAATAATCATATACAAATATTAAATTAAATGTTTAATCTTAATAAAATAGTTTGATCTATTTTTGATAATCCCGGGTTTCTATGGTCATGCAGGTTTGTTTATCACGTGGCCATGACATTTTATCAGGATCCCATGAGTTATTACAGGTGTGTCTCAATAACTTAGAATTTCATGGAAAAGTTCATTTATTTCAGTAATTCAACTCAAATGTATTAAATAAAAATTCAGTGCACACAGACTGAAGTATTTTAAAGCGGGGGTGAAATGCTCGTTTTCACTCAATATCCTGTTAACCTTGAGTACCTATAGAGTAGTACTGCATCCTTCATAACTCCAAAAAGTCTTTAGTTTTATTATATTCATAAGAGAAAGATAGTCTGTACCGATTTTTCCCGGAAAAACACGACCGGCTGGAGGCGTGACGTGTGGGCGGAGCATGTGGAAGATGTGACATTACCGTGAGTAAAAAAACATCCAAAACAAACCATGGCTAACAGTCAGATTCAGCCATTTATTTATGATCCAGAATCAGATCCCGAGGCTGAAACTGAACGAGAGCAGCAGCAGCAACGACTCGCTCCGAGCGGGGCTCGAACCCGGGTCTCCAGCATGGGAGGCGGACGCACTAACAAGGAGGCAGAGATATTTGAAGCAGTTTTACTCACCGCCTGCGGTTCCAACAGACGATCGTGACCCTTTTTCATTGGGATTGCATCATCCTTAAGAAATAAATGATACGCAAATCCGTCATCAAACTGGGCCTTGTTTGTAAAACAAGCATCTTCGAAATGCAGGGAACAAACACTTGCACAACTCCGTTGATGCTCTGTAAAAATAAACTCCATCCACTGGTCCCTTAATGCTGTTTTTTCTTTGGTAATCTGTGCAGGGTTGTCTTGCCCTGGCAACCAAAAACACACTCCTTTTGTGACATTTCGCGACGCTCTCGCTCTGATCAGTGAATGTCTGTTGTGCTCTCAGTGCTCTGCTATACAGGAGCGCGCACTCTTCCGGCAGAAGTGCCCTCAGGACCCATATAAGGAAATTCCGCTCCATCTAACGTCACACAGAGCCATACTCGAAAAAAACTTTCCCAAACTTGTGACAAACCGGAAGGAGTATTTTTGGAACAGAAATACTCCTTCAAACGTACAACTTAATTTTTGAAACTTTGTCCATGTTTTTGAAACTTTGTCCATGTTTAGCATGGGAATCCAACTCTTTAACAGTGTAAAATACTCAGTATGCATGAAATTGATTTGTAGTGTTACCGTTGTGGTGAAGAGTAGAGCCTGTGGTTAGACTGAGGATGGACAGCAAAAGCCAAATTTTGAGTGTATTTCCCACATTATAGGAGTTGAAAAATAAATAAAATTATGAGTGAATTACTCCCTAATTATAAGTTCAGAAATATAATTATTTAAGATAACTCTGAGATAATTTAAGGCAACTGGAATTAAATTTTTTAAGTTTATGTAAACTTAAAACATTTAAAAACATCACTTAAATGTTTTTGTGTAATCTGTTACAAAATATTTTTTGAGTTCTGTGAACTTATCAGGGTTTACAGCGCACTAAATCTCTTGGTTAGGAACTGTATGCCCAAATGTACAGTAATGTTCACATTCAAAAGCATTCCAGTAAAAAGCTATTTTTTTCCTTTACTGTTTACTGCAGGAGGTACAGTAGAAACACGGTATGATAGAACAGAAAAGGTTTGACAGTATTGCTTACAGTGAACAAAATATCCATGAAACACATAAGAGCATTCTGAACAAAAAAACAACAACAGCAAAAAGCCCAGATAAAAAGGGGGGGGGGGGGGGGGATAAAAACAATCCCTCACTGCTCTTCTCACTGCTCCTGCTCCTCTCACTGCACCTCTCACTGCACCTCTCACTGCTCCTGCTCCTCTCACTGCTCCGCTCACTGCTCCTGCTCCTCTCACTGCTCCTCTCACTGCATCTCTCACTGCTCCTCTCACTGCTACTCTCACGGCATCTCTCACTGCTCCTGCTCCTCTCACTGCATCTCTCACTGCTCCTGCTCCTCTCACTGCATCTCTCACTGCTCCTGCTCCTCTCACTGCTCCTCTCACTGCTCCTCTCACTGCTCCTGCTCCTCTCACTGCATTTCTCACTGCTCCTGCTCCTCTCACTGCTCCTCTCACTGCTCCTGCTCCTCTCACTGCACCTCTCACTGCATCTCTCACTGCTCCTGCTCCTCTCACTGCATCTCTCACTGTTCCTGCTCCTCTCACTGCATCTCTCACTGCTCCTGCTCCTCTCACTGCTCCTGCTCCTCTCACTGCATCTCTCACTGCTCCTGCTCCTCTCACTGCTCCTGCTCCTCTCACTGCATCTCTCACTGCTCCTGCTCCTCTCACTGCATCTCTCACTGCTCCTGCTCCTCTCACTGCTCCTCTCACTGCATCTCTCACTGCTCCTGCTCCTTTCACTGCTCCTGCTCCTCTCACTGCATCTCTCACTGCTCCTCTCACTGCTCCTGCATCTCTCACTGCTCCTGCTTCTCTCACTGCTCCTGCTTCTCTCACTGCTCCTGCTCCTCTCACTGGGCCCTTTGCTCTTACTCTTCCTCGTCCATACATTACAGTGTTTGTCTTTTTATGTTTCTGTTTCCAAAAATATCACTCTTCAAAGTCCTCCTTTTATTGTATAAGTGTCAATGTAATAGAAAAAAATAACCCCTGCCATTGAGTCTAAGCCAGATTGGAATCAGCTGTGGTTGGCCAAATTTACACAACATAATCAGCTAAGATATATTGTTTTTGAACTGATATCATCGCAGAAGCAGAGGTTTGGAACATAGTTTTTGCTATTGTGGGATGTTGTGTGTTAACATTTGTAAATACTACAAAAACGATCCATAATTTTGTTGGGAGGTATAGCTTATCTGTTCAGAAAATGTAAGCATTGTGGAAATGTGTTTAATGACTCCATATTGTGTGAAAACGACATGAAATGTGTGAATGGTATGGTCACAATAGAGAGATGCTGTGCTTATTGTGTTTAGAGTTTTGAAAATGTGACAACTAGACAAATGCTTGTTAGCGACTGGAAAAAACTGTAATTGTGATGATTTTGGTTCACATTTAACAAAAACCCACCAATTCACTGTCTCTATCTCAACAAATTAGAATATGGTGACATGCCAAATCAACTAATCAACTAAATAGACCTGCAAAGGTTTCCTGAGCCTTCAAAATGATCTCTCAGTTTGGTTCACTAGGCTACACATTCATGGGGAAGACTGCTGATCTGACAGTTGTCCATAAGACAATTATTGACACCCTTCACAAGGAGGGTAAGCCACAAACATTCATTGAGAAAGAAGCTGGCTTTTCACAGAATGCTGTATCCAAGCATGTTAACAGAAAGTTGAGTCGAAGGAAAACGTGTGGAAGGAAAAGATGCACAACCAACAGAGAGAACTGCAGCCTTATGAGGACTGTCAAGCAAACATCGATTCAAGACTCTGAGTCAACTTCACAAAGAAAGGACTGAGGCTGGGGGCAAGGCATCAAGAGAGGCCACACACAGATGTGTCATGGATTTTGCTGAACCACAGACAAAGCCAGAGGTGTCTTACCTATGCTAAGTAGAAGAAAGAACTGGACTGTTGCCCAGTGGTCCAAAGTCCTTTCTTCAGATGAGAGCAAGTTTTGTATTTCATTTGGAAACCAAGGTCCTATAGTCTGGAGGAAGGTTGGAGAAGCTCATAGCCCAAGTTGCTTGAAGTTCAGTGTTATGTTTCCACAGTCTGTGATGTTTTTGGGTGCAATGTCATCTGCTCATGTTTGGTCCATTGTGTGTTTTTTTTAAACTAAAGTCACTGCACCCATTTACCAAAAAATGTTGGAGCAATTCATGTTTGCTTCTGCTGAAAGCAAGACACTGTTTTGTCACTGGCATTGTTTTGTGTAATATGCAAAACATTCACACATTTTGTATAGTGTAATGTAAAATCACATTTTTAAAGGAAGTGAAATAAAATGAACTTGAATGAAAATGAAAATGAATATATTAATAATATAAAGAACACTTTTATGTCTGTCTGTAAATGCATGCAGCTTTTTAAAGAGATAACTCTTAAAGAGATTATGTTATTGAAAGAATTAAACTGTCTGCCAATGAATAATCATGAAAACAAGTGTACTAAATAATAATAATAATAATTCAACCGATAACCAACTGCACTAAAAAAGTCTGAAATTGAAAGATAGAAACTTGATGACAACAGATCATGACATGAAAAGTCTAGTAGTTTCTGTGATGTAGCTAAGTAAAATAGAGAGGAGAAAATGCCCCAACCTTTCCTAACATGTTTTTTCTTTTCCAAGACAAATCCAGTGACCATCAACAGTTCATGTGTGGTTCCTACTGTCTTGGATATTTCTGTATTGATGGACTTGGTCTGCAGCATGTCAGATTAATTATGGGTAAGACTGACTAGAGCATTATAATAAAGGTCTGTAAAGGTCATTGTAATTTTGCCAGGTAATACATATTCCTGGATCAACACCTTTTGATGATCCTGGATCAACATTATTGTACAGAAATAAAGACTTAACCCAATCCCTACCCCTAAACTTAACCCTACCCATAATGATTTCCTAAAATCAGTGTGCATCTCAATTCTGATTGGTTGATTGGAATGTTGTTCCAGGAACATGTTGTACTTGGTGAAATCACACTCGCTGGTCTGTAATACATAATACAAATTATTTTGGAGATTATAAATTTACAGTAAGGGCCGTTTCATAGTCAACGCATCTGTACACATACGCGTCCCCGAGGTTACTCATCGATACGCTTCGGCCGCCATTATGCGTCGGTGCGTAGCCAAATGTGTGGTCCTAGTTTTTGATACGCGACACGCCGATTCACGCAATACTATGCGTTGTCGGTGGGGGTGACATTGCAAGTATTGTACATTAATTCAAGTATATTGTGTTTACAGAAGAAGAAGGTTTGAATACAATGGAGGGCGAAGAGGAAAAATTATGCGAACTTATACGTATTCATCCACATGTATACGATAGTTCATCAGCAACAGAATACACTCCTCTTCAGTTGCCATTGTGATCTGAATATCACGCGACCCGACTCTACTAATATCACCCGACTCTACTACCCCCTGTTGCGTGAGCAGTGTATTGCATACACGCATCAACCGTGACGCTTGCGTTCACTGTTTAGACTATGAAAGGGAGCACGTCGCTCGCGTTGCTTGCTCGCGTTTCTCGCGTTGACTATGAAACGGCCCTAAACAGCGGTATCAGAGCATCCCTGTTTTTCAAAAGTCCAGTGCTGAAAGCTCATTGAGCACTTCTTGAGAGTTTTGCATCTACAAAATTTTGGTTTCCATCCAACATCAACTGTGTCACACCATCACAAATTGCACTGATTTCACTGACTAAACTAAATTATTATGGTGTGATAAACACAACATCATTTTAAGTTAATCCATTCTGATGGATTGATTTCGATTTGGATTAAAGGATAGATGGAATGAAATATGGATGGATGAATGAAAGGACAGAATGATGGATGGATGGATGGACAGTCAGACTAAATGAATACTGAATAAATGACTATTGTCCTTTTCATTGTTTTCTGTCAAGTTTAAACAGAATTACTAGACACAATGTAGTTATGTTATAACAATTTGCTAAAGCCTTTGTAGAGTTATTATTCTTTTAATTATGTGCTGAACAGTTGATTTATGGATGTATTTGGGTCATTTTAATTTAATTGTTCATATTAAAGGCTTTTTTTTTACTTATTTTCTCATACGCCTTCTGGGTGGAGGATGAGGTTCAGGTTTGGGATAGTGAACAATTATATTGTCTCAGAAAAAAAAAAATCATGACCTATTTGAAAATTCCTTTTATAACATAGTTGATGAATCCAAAGGTGCTGGTTTGAAGTTATGAAATCAGATTCCTTACTTCCACTTGCTCTTGTCAGATAGACACATCTTCCAACATCACTGCATGGGGACGCTGTTTTATTCACAGGGCCTGAAGCAGCATTTTATCTTCTGTCATGGAAAAGGAGAAATTTAATTAAAGATGAACATGAAAATTAAACAGGTCATTTTTTTAAATAAAATCTCTAGCATGAGAATTTTCATACTCATTTTCTCTGCTTTCCAATTTTACGAGTCATTCTATTTAATAACTGACTAACAGTCATATATCAAAGAGTCATCCTTGTTCATACAATCATGAGAATAAATGTAGAATTAACAGTAATGGACTCCTATCAATACTGCAATTTATTTAAATTTAATAATGCACTATTACTGTATGTATCAGAGCAAATGTGGCTTTAAAATCTCTTCTGTTGAAGAGAGCTTAATTTCTTCAAATGTATGTACATATATATTTTTTTCTCCTTTGCAACAAATGCACAAATCATTGTGCTGCTTTCTTAATATAAAAAGATTAACAAACAGGGTCATTATGAAATATATAGACACGTTGCTTATAGAATGTTTCTGATATCTAGGTGTCTGAGAGAATGTTAATGTATACTGCAATAAGTACAATTCAACATACACATTAATATAAGTTTAAAATTAAGTTTATATATAATATATACGTTTTATTTCTGTTGTCAATATCTTGGTGTATCCAGCATAGGCAGTGTCACACTGATTTTAATGAATTCTATTCTCTGGTATAGATGTTAGTCTAAAATGAATGTTTAGAACAAAGAACTAAGATGTTAACTTGTCCCATTAATCCTCTAAAAGAAACAATTAAATGAATATGACTCAAAATCCTTTAATGGCTTTCTTAAGAGGACAACTATTCACACTTCAGCTATGAGCTGTGGATGGGGTGGAGATGGAGATGTAGTATAAATATCCCGTCTGCTGTAGAGACAAACTACAGAACGAGCCACAAGCTGGTTAAAGCAGGACTTACTGTTCACTTTCTGCAGCAGTTTCCAGTTCAGTTTCTCTTGAACAGACAAGGACAACATCCACGTAAGTAATCATCTCAGACATTGTTTGAAACTTTTTCAAATTATTAATTTCTATTAGAAAGCTGACATCTAGAATTCATAGGCTGTTTTGTGGATAGAGAGTTGTTTTAAAACTATTATACTGGTATGAACTTTATATAGTTAAATTTTTTGGGAACAGCTCAATGTTTCATGTAAGGATATGTTTTTGCTGTCTAGCAATTGCAGCTTAAAAAGAAACTGGAGATCTGATTTCTAAGAACAAAGAGACCTAATTTATGAATTATTAACCATCTACTGACCAATTACAGATCACACTCATGACTCTCATTTCTTTCTTTTTTGCCCAGCATGCCTTTTGTATACAACCCATACAAAAACCTCTGCAGCGTTGGCCGTTTCCCAGCCATTAAACTGCAGGAGTACAACTGGAGGAAACCAGCATACTATACACCGGTTCACACCAACCCTCGCGTTAACCCATGCACTATCCCTTATCATCACCCATATGTTAACCCTTGCACTGACCCATGCACTACCCCTTATGCCTACCCATATGTTAACCCTTGTGTTAACCCATGCACTACTCCATATGCTACTCCTTGCGCTACTTCATATGATTATCCTTGTGGTACTTCATATGATTATCCTTGGGGTACTTCATATGATTATCCTTGGGGTACTTCATACGCTAATCCTTACGGTTTTGTTGCTCAATGCCATGATTATGACACAAAGGAAGTCGTCGTCAAGAATTATGTGGATGACTGTACAAGCACGCAAGTCTGTGGAGCAGAGAGTAAGAGTCTTCACATTTCCTTTATCTTTGTCCTGCAGTGTATGATGGGAAATGTGTTATTCTTAATCATAATAACTAAATTAATTGTCTTTTTGATAATGAATTACCTGTGTTCTGCTTTTATGTTTTCTCAGATGCTGTCCTCCGGGTGAGTAAAGTCGACCTTCTCAAGTGCAGGACTGGACTGAATCGTCAGGAGCATCACACACATTGTTTCCTTGATGACCATCTCATCGTCCGCAGAGGACAGAGTTTCAACATGTGGGTTGATCTGTGCCGTCCTTTCAATCCCAGTTGTGACAAGCTTCACCTGGAGCTCAAACTAGGTTAGTTTCTAAATGATCCAAGACAACAGAGAATAAACTGTATCTACATATGTAGAGGAGGAACATGTGAGGAGCTGAACCAGCATTTCTACCATCACTGGAATCTCTTGTTGTTTTTTATGTTTAACAGGTCATATCCCATCCATCCGGGACGGCACTTATGTGATCGTTCCAATTGTGGAAGAGTTCAAGAAAGACTGCTGGGGGGCAAAGATTGTGGAACGAGCCCAAAACCGAGTCAAACTGTGTGTGCACTCTGTTCCGACTGCTTGTGTTGGACGATACCAGCTCAGTGTCGTGACACACTGTCCAGGAGGAAGATTCACTTTACCTTATGTTCCTGAAAATGACATTTACATGCTGTTCAACCCCTGGTGTAAAGGTACGTGTTTGATTATACTTTAATATTACAACTGAAACCTAAATATGAAAATGTAATAGAATGAGAAAAGAAAACAAATGCTTTTCCAATTAAAGTCCATCGTTCTCTTCATCAGATGACTGTGTGTACCTGAGTGATGAGGCGGAGAGAGCTGAGTATGTGCTGAATGACATGGGCAGAATCTACTACGGAACTAAGCAGCAGATTGGCTGCAAAACATGGAACTTTGGTCAAGTAAGAGCCAACATTTCATTAATATATTACGAAAGTTCAACAATAACTAAATGTTCATGATATGTTAGAGACTTAAGGCACCGCTATGGTTTCTAGTTTTTCCTAACCTTCCCATACTTGAGAAATAAAAGTGCACAATATAGCATGAAGGGGTTGCTCCACAATATCTAATTTTCTTCCTCTGTGATCTGTGATTATTAGTTTGAGAAGGGAATCTTGTCTGCGTGTATGTATGTGTTGGAGAAGAGCTGTACACCTTGCTCAGGGTGGGGAAGCCCCATTAACATTTCCAGAGTGGTTTCTAACATGGTGAGTCTTCATTTCCTTCTTATCAACACCTGATTTCATTTGGAAATCCTTCAAAATTGTCAGATTTGTTCTCTTCTGAATGTGGTATTTCTTCACAAAGTTCACTGCATTCAAAATGAATTAGTTTAAATAATCTCTCCTTAACAGGTTATTGCCAGCAAAGGCAGTGGTGTGCTGGTGGGTAACTGGTCACACTGCTATGGAGATGGAACTGCTCCTACATCCTGGTGCAGCAGCAGTGCCATCCTGAAACAGTTCTACAAATGTGGAGGAACGCCAGTCAAGTATGGACAGAGCTTGGCCTTTGCTGGAGTCACCAACACACGTAAGAGTTCCTGCAGACTGGACAAGAAGAAGTTTTGAGAAAGTGATTACAGATGTAATTATTTTGTTGTTCTTCTCTTTCTCGTAGTGTTGAGGTGTTTGGGTGTTCCTGCTCGTCCAGTTTCAAACTTCTGTTCTGCTCATGACACTGATGTTCATTTGTCAACTGATGTCTACTTGGATGAGAAATTTCAGCTGATCGATCACATGAACCGTGATCCAATCTGGTAAGCATCATTACCATTTATAATGTCACCAAGAGTTCCTCTGAATGTCCATGAAGTGTTTCTAGATCTTTCTTCTTCTCTTCCATGTAGGAACTACCATGTGTGGAATGAGGCCTGGATGACTCGGCCAGACCTGCCATCTGGTTTTGGAGGTTGGCAGGTGGTTGATTCCACTCCTCAACTGACCAGCCAGGGCTTCTTCCGCTGCGGTCCCACCTCTGTTGCTGCGATCCGCAGCGGGCAGGTCTTCCTGAAGCATGATGTGCCCTTCCTTTTCGCAGAAGTGCGTTATTTCCTTTAATTTACCATTGCATATAATTTACAAACAGCGATTATAACTTCTGATTCCTGTTGTGTCTCTAGGTGAACAATGATAAGGTTTACTGGCAGCGGAGATGTGACGGGACCTTTGGTGTTGTTCATATTGAGAAGGATGTAGTAGGTCACTGCATCAGTACCAAGGCTGTCGGCTCAGATCAACGTGTAGACATCACAAATTTCTACAAACACCCATATGGTAAAACCCACAAGCATTTCACTTAAAACATCTGCTTTAGCCCCTTAATACTTTGAACCATGGCTTCTAGAAATGATGAAGTTTGGTGTTTCTCCTGCGATTCAATCATATGTGCGTTTTACTTTGTCTTTTATTGATCAGGTTCTTCTGAGAAGAGCACTGCTTTGGAAACAGCTCTTCGTCATGGCTTGAGAAGATGCACATACCCACTGCCCTGTCCTGAGGATGTTGTCTGTGAAGTCAGCCTGAAAGAGGATGGACTATGTGTGGGCAAGGATGCCTTGCTTTACATCAATCTTAAAAACAAATGCAGCTCACCTCGTAGCGTCACCCTCTACAGCCAGGCTGCAGCCACGTACTACACCGGAGTCAGGAAGACCTTCCTGAAGAGAGACCAGACATGCATCGAGCTCAAGCCCTCTGAATGTAAGAAATCATAAAGAGTTCAAAGATAAAGCTGAATGTGAGAAGTGATAAAGAGTTGCAATACATGATACCACCCAGTTGGCATTATGCAGCTTATGGGTAAAGAGACTTGTAATGAAAGCATGAGTATTCATTCAGTGTTTGTCATTTTTGCTATAATAGGCAGAGCTCTGGAATGGACCCTGAGTTATGACGAGTATAAGGAACACCTGGTGGATCACACCTCACTGATGCTCAACCTCTTTGGACACGTGGCTCAGACGAAGCAGGTTCTGGCCACCCAGTACAACTTCAGACTGCGCACACCAGATCTTGTTGTCGCTGTGAGTTTAAAGTTAGAGTTTAACAGTTTAATCTTTTGATTGGTTGGAATTATTTAGTGTTAAATTGTGTCTTGTATGTGGTTCTTCTCAGCCTGTATGTGATGCTGTCTTGGGTCAAGAAGTGCCAGTCAAAATCACTTTCCAGAATCCACTGCCTCGTGTCCTGAAGAACTCTGTATTCCGCTTTGTGGGACTTGGACAGCAGCATGCAAGAGTTGTCAACTATGGGTAAAATTGATTTAATTATTTAAACCGTAAATTAATTTTGCATTATATTCAAACTGTTGCTAAACAGTGATTATTTAATCCAAAAAAGAAGAAGAGTAAAATATAATTACACAGTATTATAAAATCATCTTTCTTTCTTTCACAGTGACATTGCAGGGAATGCCACAGTGTGCCTGACAGAGAAGTTTATTCCCACGTGTCACGGTCCACAGAAACTTCTGGTCTCACTGGACTCTCCTCAACTCACTCAGGTTCATGGATTCTCCAACATTGCTGTCAAACAGCATTGTTAAACCAATCAAACAACCAAAACAGAAGAAACGTCATGGCTCCACTGAATAGAAAGTGTTTACACTGAATTGATTTGCAGAGTTAAATAACAGCTGTTAGTTTCTCTTAACTTTCAGGTTGGAAAACTTAAACTTCTCACAATGCATTTAATCATGATGTAGGACAATTGCACTAATGCTTTATGCAAGACAATGTTGTCTTTTCATCTTTTCTGATTTGTTTAGTAGTCTTTCTGAAATTGCCTTTTATGAGTTTGAAAGCTTATAATTGTGATTCTGAATATTAATTTACCAGTTTTTCCTCATTTGAAAGCTCAAGTAATTGTATCATGGTGTTGGTTACTCTGTCCTATGTAGCTTCAGCTTCAAATAAAAAAAAATAAAATAAAAAATCCAGCATACTAAACTGTGTCAGTTTGTGATATAGAGGGATCTATTAAAATGAGGCTTTATTCCTCTTGTCATTTAAAATTAGTCATACATTCTTGTCTCATATACTTTCCATAACAGATAATTTTATATACTCATTTATCCAAACTTTTGCAGACTGCTTGTTTCTAAAACCTCAGAATATTAATATAGACCAGTGATCCCCAACCTGTCGATCGCAATCTCTATCAGTGTCCCAGTTGCTGCTTTCATTAACAAAAAAATAAGTTAAACAAATATAATGAAATTTTCCAATTTTTGTACTGCATTTTTTGTACTTATTTTACTTGTTATTTGGGCTAGTTACTGGGACAGTGATAAAGAAAAATACACAATGCCTTAGTAAACGGGTCATTTTAAGACCAGAGATGCTTAAGATGAAAAACTTAAAAGCAGGCACTGTTACTGTTTACTATAGGCGAAATATAGTAAAATAATAATAATAATAATAATAATAATAATAATAAAATTAAAAAACTTCAATACTGGATTTGGGGTGAGGGGTTATATGGATGTATGAGCGCAGAATACATGGGGGACATGTCCTCCCAACTTTTGATAAAACGTAAATTCGTCCCAGAATAGACCAGAATATCAGTATTTTAATAGATATATGTAGAAAAGCACAAACACTTGTTTGCAGCTACAACATCAGTTACTGCAAAATTACAATCCCTGTTCCCTGCATCTCCCTTCTATGGTGCCCCTAAGGAGACATGGTCACTTCACTTAGTTTTGTTTTAGCCACAACATAATAACTCATGGGATCCTGATATGTCATGACCAGGATATATTAATTTGAGGGAACGTCATATTAACTTGTGGGAACGTGATATTATGTCTTCTTATGTTGAGGGAACTAATAAATATTTTTCTCATGGCCAGGAATTAAATGTAAACAAACCTGCATTATCATAGCAAGTTAGAAAGTATTATATTATTTATTATAGAAATTGTGACATTATTAAATTATTATATTAACCATAGTCCTTGGCTATCAGACTAAATGCGATAAGCAGCATTCAAATTTATGATGAATAAATGTTACATAAAGTGCATAATATAAAATAGGACTACAAGAAAACCTTTTTATCCATCCTACAGTCTTGTCAGTTCATTAACCCTCTGGAGTCAATTAACGCGTATACCCCTTCATTTCAATCTCTTTACCTAACATTCTGAATACTTTTTTAAATAATAGCCTACTGTAAATGTTCGGCATGCCAATAAAGCTTTGATTATGCTGACTAGAATTTTTGCTAGATTGCATTTTAAATTTAACATACATTTCATTTTATTTCGGCTAATTAATGGACCATAATTATAAATGCTATAGTATTTCATTGAGAAATTATATACAACAATAAATATAAAAATATAGCCCTAATAAGTTAATGTAATAATAATAATCATATACAAATATTAAATTAAATGATCTATTTTTGATAATCCCGGGTTTCTATGGTCATGCAGGTTTGTTTATGCATTAAACTAATGGCCACTAGAAAAATATATAATTCCCTCAACATAAGAAGTTGCAGCCACAACATAAGGTTGTCCTTCCTTAACAAAATGATCTTGAGGCCACAACATAATATCACATTCCCAAGAGTTAATATGACATTCCCTCAAATTAATATCAAATGGCCATGAAATATTATCAGGATCCCATGAGTTATTACAGGTGTGTCGCAACAACTTAGAATGTCATGGAAAAGTTCATTTATTTCAGTAATTCAACTCAAATGTATTAAATAAATTCAGTGCACACAGACTGAAGTAGTTTAAGGGCCCTATCTTGCACCCAGCGCAATTGACTTTGTACACCGACACACCCACGCAAAGCGCGCTTTTCCCTCCACAGAAGCATGTCGCTAAACTAGTGAATGAACTTGCGCTCCCTGGGCGGTTCAGCGCAAAAAAGGAGGCGTGTTCCGGCGCAAACAATCCCTGGTGCTATTTTGCTGTTCCATTAAACAATTGCGCCACTGACCAGAAAAAAACTAGTCTAAAGTCAGTGGCGCGTTGCGCGTTGTTCATTATGCTATTTTAAGGGCGCAAGCTTGACCATAATGTATAGCGTGCACAACGCGCATACACTTTGCTCATGTAATCTACACAGATGCAACAGTTATTTTTGAAAATCATAAATTGTTACACTAAAAAAATATTAACACATGAGATGACGGAAATCATTGTGAAATCTTGCTTACAAATTATTCAGGCTAATTGTAGTAATTAAGGATCAGACCTGTTTGCCTGATAGTGGCAAGACATATATGTATATAAGGACATCTGACAAATTTGTTTGTCCGTCAAGAACCAGGAAAAAAAAAAATCGCTGAAACAATTGTGGCTATTTCCTCCCACGCCTGTTTAATCGACGCTATATTGGGTGGGTTTTTCCCATCCCCATACAACACAACTTCTCTGTCTTTCACTGCTCTTACAAGAACATCAGTCTCCTCGGCTGTGAACCGCTCCTGGCGTGCGCCTGGTAAATACGCCATAAAAATAGCAATCCATAATGTAACTTGCGCACCTGCTTTTGAAGGCAATGTTGGATGATGCTCTGATTGGTTTATTTCACGTTACGCCCAAACCACACCTACGAATAATGAAGCTACTTCAGACCAACCCATTTTAGATTTGCACCGGGCGCAAGAGCCATTTATCCCGCCGGGAAAATAGCAACAGCGCCGAGACCCGCCCACAAACTTACTTGCGCTTCGCGCTTTGACACTTGCGTTTCAGATCGTTAAAATAGGGCCCTAAGTATTTGGTTCTTTTAATTGTGATGATTTTGGTTCACATTTAACAAAAACCCACCAATTCAATATTTCAACAAATTAGAATATGGTGACATGCCAAATCAACTAATCAACTCAAAACAAAAGGTTTCCTGAGCCTTCAAAATGATCTCTCAGTTTGGTTCACTAGGCTACACATTCATGGGGAAGACTGCTGATCTGACAGTTGTCCAGAAGACTATTATTGACACCCTTCACAAGGAGGGTAAGCCACAAACATTCATTGAGAAAGAAGCTGGCTTTTCACCGAGTGCTGTATCCAAGCATGTTAACAGAAAGTTGAGTGGAAGGAAAACGTGTGGAAGGAAAAGATGTACAACCAACAGAGAGAACTGCAGCCTTATGAGGACTGTCAAGCAAACATTGATTCAAGAATCTGAGTCAACTTCACAAAGAAAGGACTGAGGCTGGGGGCAAGGCATCAAGAGCCACTACACACAGAGGTGTCATGGATTTTGCTGAACCACAGACAACGCCAGAGGCGTCTTCCCTATGCTAAGTAGAAAAAAGAACTGGACTGTTGCCCAGTGGTCCAAAGTCCTTTCTTCAGATGAGAGCAAGTTTTGTATTTCATTTGGAAACCAAGGTCCTTCAGTCTGGAGGAAGGGTGGCAAGTTGCTTGAAGTCCAGTGTTAAGTTTTCACAGTCTGTGATGATTTTGGGTGCAATGTCATCTGCTGGTGTTTGGTCCATTATGGGTTTTTTTTTTTAACTAAAGTCACTGCACCCATTTACCAAAAAATGTTGGAGCAATTCATGCTTGCTTCTGCTGACCAGCTTTTTGAAGATGCTGATTTCATTTTCCAGCAGGATTTGGCACCTCCCCCACACTGCCAAAATCACCAAAGGTTGGTTAGATGACCATGGTGTTGGTGTGCTTGACTGACCAGCAAACTCACCAGATCTGAACCCCAGAGAGAATCTATGGAGTATTGTCAAGAGGAAATTGAGATAAAAGAGACCAAAAAATGCAGATAAGCTGGAGGCCACTGTCAAAGAAACCTGGGTTTCCATACCACCTCAGCAGTGCCACAAACTGATCCCCTCCATGCCACGCAGAATTGAGGCAGTAATTAAAGCAAAAGGAGCCTCTACCAAGTAATGAGTACATGTTAAGTAAATGGACATACTTTTTTTTTTTTTTTTTGGTCTTATGAAGTATTCTACATGTAATTGGTTGAGATAGTGAATTGGTGGGTTTTTGTTAACTGTGAGCCAAAATCATCACAATTAAAAGAACCAAAGACTTATACTTCCGTCTGTGTGCAATTAACTTATTTAATACATAAGTTTCACAATCTGAGTTGAATTACTTAAATGAACTTTTGTCAAATGTATCTCCAATTATAGAATCACCCACAGGCTACGTATTGAACATGTCAAATATATATATATGGAATGATGAAATATAGCCGGACTATATCGGGTCATTAGTTAACCGAGACATTAAAGACTGCATCCGAAAACTGAAAATGCTGCCTTCGGAGGACAAATTCAAAGGTAGGAAGGCATTAAGGCACGTCTAAATTCAGTGTAAGCTACAATTCCTGTCTCCTGAGATGCCTTCATCTGGCCAATTTTTGACAGCAGTTAAGATGTTGGTTAAGATGTCAGTTAAGAAGTCGGTTAAGATGTCAGTTAAGAAGTCTCGAAGGCAGTTAAGATGTCTAACATGTCGGTTAAGATGTTTAAGTATAAATTTAATTTTTTGGGTGGGAATTTTGAAATGTTAAAACGCAAAGACTTGAGTGATTTATTGCAATAATGTAAAATGTAATGTTTGCAACAAATAGTACTTGACCAGACTGAATTACAGTTCATGTGACAAATCAGCTCAAATTGATCAGCCAAATAAAGAAACTATGTATTTATTTATTTTTATTTTTTGCTCTTGTGCGTCTTATAAAAATGTAAAAGCAGGTATTTATGCCATATTATTACACAAAAATGAGAAAAAAAGGACACTGTTTTGTCACTGGCGTTGTTTTGTGTAATATGCAAAACACTTACACATTTTGCATAATTTCATGTAAAATTACATTTTAAAGGAAGTGAAATAAAATAAACTTGAATAATATGATGAATTTGAATAATATGAAGAACACTTTTATGTCTGTCTGTACATGCATGCAGCTTTTTAAAGAGAGAACTCTTATTAAAGAGATTATGTTCTTGAAAGAATTAAAATGTCTGCCAATGAATATTCATAAAAACAAGTGTAGTAAATAAAATAATAATAATAATAATAATTCACACGATAACCAACTGCACTAAAGAAGCCTGAAATTGAAAGATAGAAACTTTAAGTATTTAACTCCCAACAACAGTGATTTCAGTCTCTGAGATGACATGAAAAGTCTAGTAGTTTCTGTGATGTAGCTAAGTAAAATAGAGAGGAGAAAATGCCCCAACCTTTCCAAACATGTTTTTTCTTTTCCAAGACAAATCCAGTGACCATCAACAGTTCATGTGTGGTTCCTACTGTCTTGGATATTTCTGTATTGATGGACTTGGTCTGCAGCATGTCAGATTAATTATGGGTAAGACTGACTAGAGCATTATAATAATGGTCTGTAAAGGTCATTGTGATTTTGCCAGGTAATACATATTCCTGGATCAACACCATTTGATGAAAAAACCCCAATCCCTACCCCTAAACTTAACCCTACCCATAATGTTTTCCTAGAATCAGTGTGCATCTCAATTCTGATTGGTTGATTGGAATGTTGTCCAAGGAACATGTTGTACTTGGTGAAATCACACTCGCTGGTCTGTAATACATAATACATATTATTTTGGAGATTATACATTTACAGTAAAGAGCGGTATCAGAGCATCCCTGTTTTTCAAAAGTCCAGTGCTGAAAGCTCATTGAGCACTTCTTGAGAGTTTTGCATCTACAAAATTTTGGTTTCCATCCAACATCAACTGTGTCACACCATCACAAATTGCACTGATTTCACTGACTAAACTAAATTATTATGGTGTGATAAACACAACGTCATTTTAAGTAAATCCATTTTGATGGATTGATTTCGATTTGGATTAAAGGATAGATGGAATGAAATATGGATGGATGGATGAATGAAAGGACAGGATGAGGGATGGATGGATGGTTGAAAGAATGATGGATGGATGGATGGATGGATGGTCAGACGAACTGAATTAA
This sequence comes from Carassius gibelio, assembly GCF_023724105.1. Lineage (NCBI taxonomy): Eukaryota > Metazoa > Chordata > Actinopteri > Cypriniformes > Cyprinidae > Carassius > Carassius gibelio. The sequence continues at coordinate 21,253,618 of NC_068393.1, forward strand.
TAGTGAATAAATGAATATTGTCCTTTTCATTGTTTTCTGTCAAGTTTAAACATAATTACTAGACACACTTTTAATTATGTGCTGAACAGTTGATTTATGGATGTATTTGGGTCATTTTAATTTAATTGGTCATATTAAAGGCTTTTTTTTTTACTTATTTTCTCATACGCCTTCTGGGTGGAGGATAAGGTTCAGGTTGGGGATAATGAACAATTATATCGTTTCAGAAAAAAAATCATGACCTATTTGAAAATACCTTTTATAACATAGTTGATAAATCCAAAGGTGCATACTGATTTGAAGTTATGAAATCAGATTCCTTACTTCCACTTGCTCTTGTCAGATAGACACATCTTCCAACATCACTGCATGGGGACGCTGTTTTATTCACAGGGCCTGAAGCAGCATTTTATCTTCTGTCATGGAAAAGGAGAATTTTTATTAAAGATGAACATGAAAAATCAACAGGTAATTTTTTAAATAAATTCTCTAGCATGAGAATTTTTATACTCATTTTCTCTGCTTTAAAATTTTATGAGTCATTTTATTTAATAACTGACTAACAGTCATATATCAAAGAGTCATCCTTGTTCATACAATCATGAGAATAAATGTAGAATTAACAGTAATGGACTCCTATCAATACTGCAATTTAATTTAATAATGCACTATTACTGTATGTATCAGAGCAAATTTGGCCTTAAAATCTCTTCTCTAATCTCTTTGTTGAAGAGAGCTTAATTTCTTCAAATGTATGTACATATATATTTTTTTCTCCTTTGCAACAAATGCACAAATCATTGTGCTGCTTTCTTAATATAAAAAGATTAACAAGCAGGGTCTTTATGAAATATATAGACACGTTGCTTATAGAATGTTTCTGATATCTAGGTGTCTGAGAGAATGTTAATGTATACTGCAATAAGTACAATTCAACATACACATTAATATAAGTTTAAAATTAAGTTTATATATAATATATACATTTTATTTCTGTTGTCAATATCTTGGTGTATCCAGCATAGGCAGTGTCACGCTGATTTTAATGAGTTCTATTCTCTGGTATAGATGTTAGTCTAAAATGAATGTTTAGAACAAAGAACTAAGATGTTAACTTGTCCCATTAATTCTCTAAAAGAAACAATTAAATGAATATGACTCAAAATCCTTTAATGGCTTTCTTAAGAGGACAACTATTCACACTTCAGCTATGAGCTGTGGATGGGGTGGAGATGGAGATGTAGTATAAATATCCCGTCTGCTGTAGAGACAAACTACAGAACGAGCCACAAGCTGGTTAAAGCAGGACTTACTGTTCACTTTCTGCAGCAGTTTCCAGTTCAGTTTCTCTTGAACAGACAAGGACAACATCCACGTAAGTAATCATCTCAGACATTGTTTGAAACTTTATTAAATTATTCATTTCTATTAGAAAGCTGACATCTAGATTTCATAGGCTGTTTTGTGGATCGAGAGTTGGCTAAAAACTATTATACTGCTATGAACTTTATATAGTCAAAATTTTGGGGAAAAGCCCAATGTTTCATGTAAGGATATGTTTTTGCTGTCTAGCAATTGCAGCTTAAAAAGAAACTGGAGATCTGATTTCTAAGAACAAAGAGACCTAATTTATGAATTATTAACCATCTACTGACCAATTACAGATCACACTCATGACTCTCATTTCTTTCTTTTTTGCCCAGCATGCCTTTTGTATACAACCCATACAAAAACCTCTGCAGCGTTGGCCGTTTCCCAGCCATTAAACTGCAGGAGTACAACTGGAGGAAACCAGCATACTACACACCGGTTCACACCAACCCTCGCGTTAACCCATGCACTATCCCTTATCATCACCCATATGTTAACCCTTGCACTGACCCATGCACTACCCCTTATGCCTACCCATATGTTAACCCTTGTGTTAACCCATGCACTACTCCATATGCTACTCCTTGCGCTACTTCATATGATTATCCTTGGGGTACTTCATACTCTAATCCTTACGGTTTTGTTGCTCAATGCCATGATTATGACACAAAGGAAGTCGTCGTCAAGAATTATGTGGATGAATGTACAAGCACGCAAGTCTGTGGAGCAGAGAGTAAGAGTCTTCACATTTTCTTTATCTTTGTCCTGCAGTGTATGATGGGAAATGTGTTATTCTTACTCATTATAAATTAATGAATTATTTGCTTGAAAACCAATTACCTGTGTTCTGCTTTTATGTTTTCTCAGATGCTGTCCTCCGGGTGAGTAAAGTCGACCTTCTCAAGTGCAGGACCGGACTGAATCGTCAGGAGCATCACACACATTGTTTCCTTGATGACCATCTCATCGTCCGCAGAGGACAGAGTTTCAACATGTGGGTGGATCTGTGCCGTCCTTTCAATCCCAGTTGTGACAAGCTTCACCTGGAGCTCAAACTAGGTTAGTTTCTAAATGATCCAAGACAACAGAGAATATACTGTATCTACATATGTAGAGGAGGAACATGTGAGGAGCTGAACCAGCATTTCTACCATCACTGGAATCTCTTGTTGTTTTGTATGTTTAACAGGTCATATCCCATCCATCCGGGACGGCACTTATGTGATCGTTCCAATTGTGGAAGAGTTCAAGAAAGACTGCTGGGGTGCAAAGATTGTGGAACGAGCCCAAAACCGAATCAAACTGTGTGTGAACTCTGTTCCGACTGCTTGTGTTGGACGATACCAGCTCAGTGTCGTGACACACTGTCCAGGAGGAAGATTCACTTTACCTTATGTTCCTGAAAATGACATTTACATGCTGTTCAACCCCTGGTGTAAAGGTACATGTTTTATTATACTTTAATATTACAACTGAAAGCTAAATATGAAAATATAATAGAGTGAGGAAAGAAAATAAATGCTTTTCCAATTAAAGTCCATTGTTCTCTTCATCAGATGACTGTGTGTACCTGAGTGATGAGGCGGAGAGAGCTGAGTATGTGCTGAATGACATGGGCAGAATCTACTACGGAACTAAGCAGCAGATTGGCTGCAAAACATGGAACTTTGGTCAAGTAAGAGCCAAGATTTCATTAATATATTACGAAAGTTCAACGATGTTCATGATATGTTAGAGACTAAGGCACCGCTATGGTTTCTAGTTTTTCCTAACCTTCCCATACTTGAGATATAAAAGTGCACAATATAGAATGAAGGTTTTTTTTTACACAATATCTAATTTTCTTCCTCTGTGATCTGTGATTCTTAGTTTGAGAAGGGAATATTGTCTGCGTGTATGTATGTGTTGGAGAAGAGCTGTACACCTTGCTCAGGGTGGGGAAGCCCCATTAACATTTCCAGAGTGGTTTCTAACATGGTGAGTCTTCATTTCCTTCTTATCAACACCTGATTTCATTTGGAAAGCCCGACACAATAGTCAGATTTGTTCTTTTATTTAATTCAGTATTTCTATAATACTTAAAGTTGTCTCTCCTTATCAGGTTATTGCCAACAAAGGCAGTGGTGTGCTGGTGGGTAACTGGTCACACTGCTATGGAGATGGAACTGCTCCTACATCCTGGTGCAGCAGCAGTGCCATCCTGAAACAGTTCTACAAATGTGGAGGAACGCCAGTCAAGTATGGACAGAGCTTGGCCTTTGCTGGAGTCACCAACACACGTAAGAGTTCCTGCAGACTGGACAAGAAGTTGTTTTGAGAAAGTGATTACAGATGTAATTATTTTGTTGTTCTTCTCTTTCTCGTAGTGTTGAGGTGTTTGGGTGTTCCTGCTCGTCCAGTTTCAAACTTCTGTTCTGCTCATGACACTGATGTTCATTTGTCAACTGATGTCTACTTGGATGAGAAATTTCAGCTGATCGATCACATGAACCGTGATCCAATCTGGTAAGTATCATTACCATTTATAATGTCACCAAGAGTTCCTCTGAATGTCCATGAAGTGTTTCTAGATCTTTCTTCTTCTCTTCCATGTAGGAACTACCATGTGTGGAATGAGGCCTGGATGACTCGGCCAGACCTGCCATCTGGTTTTGGAGGTTGGCAGGTGGTTGATTCCACTCCTCAACTGACCAGCCAGGGCTTCTTCCGCTGCGGTCCCACCTCTGTTGCTGCGATCCGCAGCGGGCAGGTCTTCCTGAAGCATGATGTGCCCTTCCTTTTCGCAGAAGTGCGTTATTTCCTTTAATTTACCATTGCATACAATTTACAGACAGCGATTATAATGACATATGACTTCTGATTCCTGTTGTGTCTCTAGGTGAACAATGATAAGGTTTACTGGCAGCGGAGATGTGACGGGACCTTTGGTGTTGTTCATATTGAGAAGGATGTAGTAGGTCACTGCATCAGTACCAAGGCTGTCGGCTCAGATCAACGTGTAGACATCACAAATTTCTACAAACACCCATATGGTAAAACCCACAAGCATTTCACTTAAAACATCTGCTTTAGCCCCTTAATACTTTGAACCATGGCTTCTAGAAATGATGAAGTTTGGTATCTCTCCTGGGATTCAATCATATGTGCATTTTACTCTGTCTTTAATTGATCAGGTTCTTCTGAGAAGAGCACTGCTTTGGAAACAGCTCTTCGTCATGGCTTGAGAAGATGCACATACCCACTGCCCTGTCCTGAGGATGTTGTCTGTGAAGTCAGCCTGAAAGAGGATGGACTATGTGTGGGCAAGGATGCCTTGCTTTACATCAATCTTAAAAACAAATGCAGCTCACCTCGTAGCGTCACCCTCTACAGCCAAGCTGCAGCCACGTACTACACCGGAGTCAGGAAGACCTTCCTGAAGAGAGACCAGACATGCATCGAGCTCAAGCCCTCTGAATGTAAGAAATCATAAAGAGTTCAAAGATAAAGCTGAATGTGAGAAGTGATAAAGAGTTGCAATACATGATACCACCCAGTTGGCATTATGCAGCTTATGGGTAAAGAGACTTGTAATGAAAGCATGAGTATTCATTCAGTATTTGTCATTTTTGCTATAATAGGCAGAGCTCTGGAATGGACCCTGAGTTATGACGAGTATAAGGAACACCTGGTGGATCACACCTCACTGATGCTCAACCTCTTTGGACACGTGGCTCAGACGAAGCAGGTTCTGGCCACCCAGTACAACTTCAGACTGCGCACACCAGATCTTGTTGTCGCTGTGAGTTTAAAGTTAGAGTTTAACTGTGGAATCTTTTGATTGGTTGGAATTATTTAGTGTTAAATTGTGTTTTGTATGTGCTTCTTCTCAGCCTGTAAGTGATGCGGTCTTGGGTCAAGAAGTGCCAGTCAAAATCACTTTCCAGAATCCACTGCCTCGTGTCCTGAAGAACTCTGTATTCCGCTTTGTGGGACTTGGACAGCAGCATGCAAGAGTTGTCAACTATGGGTAAAATTGATTTAATTATTTAAACCGTAAATTAATTTTGCATTATATTCAAACTGTTGCTAAACAGTGATTATTTAATCAAAAAAAGAAGAAGAGTAAAATATAATTACACAGTATTATAAAATCATCTTTCTTTCTTTCACAGTGACATTGCAGGGAATGCCACAGTGTGCCTGACAGAGAAGTTTATTCCCACGTGTCACGGTCCACAGAAACTTCTGGTCTCACTGGACTCTCCTCAACTCACTCAGGTTCATGGATTCTCCAACATTGCTGTCAAACAGCATTGTTAAACCAATCAAACAACCAAAACAGAAGAAACGTCATGGCTCCACTGAATAGAAAACGTTCACACTGAATTGATTTGCAGAGTTAGATAACAGCTGTTAGTTTCTCTTAACTTTCAGGTTGTAAACCTTAAATGTCTCACAATTAATTTAATCATGATGTAGGACAATTGCGCTAATGCTTTATGCAAGACAATGTGTTTTCATCTTTTCTGATTTTCTTTGTATTCTTTTGTTATTTGGCGTTCATGAGAGTTTGAGAGACTATAAATGTAATTCTGAATAGTTATTACCCAGTTTTTCCTCAATTGAAAACTCAAGTAATGTTATCATGGTGTTGGTCACTCTGTCCTGTGTAGCTTCAGCTTCAAATAAAATGTTTCCAGCATACTAAACTGTGTCCGTTTGTAATTGAGCAGGATCTATTAAAATGAGGCTTTGTTCGTCTTATTTAAAATTAGTAATACATTCTTCACAATTTCCAGAACACAACTTTAAATTCACATAAATCCGAACTTTTGGAGACTGCTCGTTTCTGAAATCTCAGAACATTAAAATAGAGCATTGCTTTGCTGGTATTAAAAGATAACATTACATACAATACAAGTCAAAGACAGAATCAAAATAGAACTGATGCTACATTTAGTGTTAAAAATATATATAAAATGGTCAAACATCCTAATCTACCGCTGATTAAGTCCATCCAGTTATCCAGGTGAATGAAATGCATTCAGTGCACTGTACTGAATCCCTGAGAAAGAGACTACAGTCTTGGTCTGCAGGAAGCATGAAAGAACTTCATGTATCTCAAGATTCAAAGATCTTGTTAAATGAGAACAGATTTCACCTTGTAGGACCTCTTTTTCAACAAGGCATTGATTCATGAGTAAAACTTCAATGATGTTGCAAGGTCCTAAAATAGTATTCTGGCTTCATACAGAACAGGTCATTCAGGATTGGTCTGAAGTGGTCTTGTGTCTGATGACAAGATGACTCTCTGCTCATCTATCCGTTTGGCCTGGGAGCGAAGGATGAGGCTGAAGAAGTCTTCATCTGGGACTGTAGGGCCTCTGGTGGGAGGAGGTGGAGGAGCACATCTCTGATCATCCAGTCTGGATCCCTGTACAAGCCAAAAACAGCTATCAAACATACACTTTCAAAGAGAGAGACTGATAATAAACAACACTAACCTGGCTCTTAATCAGCATGTCGAAGAAGTCCTCATCTGCTGCTTTGTTATCGGCCGAGGCCATGAGTTTGCTGAGAACGTCCTGGCTGTGGCGCTGGTCCAGCCGGAGACCTGGGAGACGGTCCACACTGGCCCGCTGCTCGTCCAGCCGACGGCTCTGTGAGCTGGCCAGCAGGTCTAGGAAATGACCAGGCTGTGCCGAGGCCTCCGCTCCGGATGCGGAAATAGCTGAACAAGGTTAAAAACAGCACAATGTGGACCATTTAAACACTGTCCAAAAGCTTGGGGTAGTTAAGATTCTTTTTTTTTTTTTACAGATATAAATACTTTTATTCAGAAAGGAAACAAGAATTGGTCAAATGGTCAAAAGCCAATAACATTGACAATTGTCAAGTAAATAACATAACCAAAAATTATATTTCAAACAAATGTTCTTTTTTTAACTATTCATCAAAGGATCCTGAAAAAAAAAAAAGAAAATGTGCTCTGCGAAAATATTAAACAGCACAACGGTTTTCAATATTGATAATCAGAAATGTTTCTTGATGTTTTAAATGTTTTAAAATTGCTTGTTTTATTTTATTTTACGTCATGATTATTTGACTTTTATGTAAATCACTTTGAATTACCATTGTGTACGAAATGTGCTATATAAATAAACTTGCCTTGCTTTGCCTTGAGCAGCAAATCAGCAATATTAGACTGATTTCTGAAGGATCATGTGACACTGAAGTAATGACTGCAGTAATGATGCTGAAAATTCAGCTTTGATCACAGGAATAAAAGTACATTTTTCAACGTATTAATTAAAAAAAAAAAAAAAAAAAAAAAAAAAACAGTAACTGTTTTTACTGTACTTTTGATCAAATAGATGCAGCCTTGGAGAGTATAAGCGACTACTTAAAAAAAAGAAAAAAAAAAAAAGTTTTTTTATACCAGACTTATTTTTATTAAAACAAATGAAAAAAATTCATTAAATTCATTCAAATAAAATCACACACACACGTCTGGTTCACTATCATTGTAGGGACTGCCCATAGCTGTAATGGTACAGTACAAACTGTATTTACACCTACTCCTAAACCTACTCCTCACAGGAAACTTTCTGCTATGATTCTGCTATAAAATCTCATTCTGTATGATTTATAAGCTTTTGTACCCATGGGGGCCTTAATTTAGGTCCCCACGGTGACACAAGTCCCCATGAGTTGGAGTGCATTCAGGTTTAAGTCCCCACCAGTGTAGAAAAAACTTAACACACACACACACACACACACACACACACACACACACACACACACACACACACACACATATGTTTGTTTGAAGACATGTTTTTCTACACTGTGTCTATTTGAAACATCAAGTATCTTATAATTGGCTGGGATTCTGTCATGCGACACAATACTCTAGTATTGTCCCTGTGTGCACTTCTATACACTGGTATAATTATTACAAACTAAAGGTGCGTTCACACTGTCACTGTCTGTTAGTTGCTAGTGGGTGTTTCTTATATTAGCACAAAGTTAGATTCTGCTCACATTGTTTCACTTCTGTAAATTCAAATCAACTGCTCCTACTTTTCTGCTTTGAATCGCTGTCAGTGTGAATGCACCTTCAATGATTTTGCACCTTCATATACAAGTATAGTTTGCACAGGTCAGTGCAGTGAGGGAGGAAGGATGTCTCACATTTCTTCAAGACTACAGGTGGGGTTTCACAGGGTACGGAAGGGGCGGGAAAACGGCTTAGGCCGTCCAGTATTGAGCACCTCTGGTCATCCATGCGGTTTGCTTGAAAACGGCTCAGAAGATCAAAAAAGCTGTCGTCACCCAGAGTGTCTGGGGTGTTCTGTGGGAAAAGCCATTCAGGGAAATGAGAATATTAATAAGTAATACATCTTTTATAATATTAAACTGACAACTATGCTATTTGTCGTGTCATTTAGAAAAGATTAGTATTTGACCTGTTTGTCCAGACGGGCTGAAGGTGGGCTGCTGCTGCTGCTGTGGTTCTCAGCTGGTGGACTGGAGTTTGAGCCATTTATCCTGTGTTTTTTGCTCCTGAAGCGATTGATGAAGGAAAGCTTGGCTATGGATGATTTGGTTGGCGATTTGGTTTCCTGAGGAGTTGTAGTCTCCTCACAGGTCTGGCCCTGGACAGATGAAGCATTGAAAACTTTTGTTCTAGTCACTGACTTTTTTCCTGAAAAGTATAATTATCCAAGATCTTTGGAGTCAGCATTTAGCACACTAATAAAAGCACCGCGGTGAAAGTCTTGTCTCACTGTATTTTTGTCAGAGCTGAGTTTCATGAGCTCCATGTTCTCCATGCTGAGTCTCCGGCTTCCTCTGGATCTTCCATCTACAAAACCAGAAAGAAGCAGGTACTGTGACTCTCATTCTTTAGATCAGTTGTGCTAAGAGCAGTTATTGCTTATAAGCTGATATGTCGATTTACTAGTATTTTTTGCTGCCAAGCATATTAATCATGCACAATCTAATTTTGTACATTTTAAATGTATGTATTTGTAAATAAAAAAAAAGATATTCAAGCCATATAACTGAATTGAAGTTTAAACAAAATGTACAGTTTTTTTTATCCAGTAGGTGGCGCTATCAGCAAACTCCCAACACCAAACTCTCAAATTAAACTTTTATGTGCCAAATATGCCAAAATACAGGAGAGCTCCATGTTTAAGGGAATGTCATTTCAATACATGTACTGCAATTGTTTGCATTACAAGTTTTTTAATCTGATTTTTGTTTTAAAATCTTATTTTTAAAATGATTTAGATCTTAAGTTTTGATTAAGATTTGTTAAGTTATTGGATGATAGTTAATATGCTTAATATTACTTCAGTATGGCTTAATTGGGATTTTGTTTTCAATTTATTCAATTTCTCAATATTAATATTAAAGTCCTATTTTTGGTCAAAAAATACTATATTTATTTTCATAATTACTTACCTTTTATCTAAATTAAATTTTGTATTTTTTTTATATTATTTATTATATTGTGGTTGTTTCTCCAGCCCTCTCTGTATTACAGACATATAAATATATCATAAATAATAATAATAATAATGAAGTTTGTTTAACACTTTATTTTACAATGTCCTTGTTACACATTACATATAATAAAAGAAGGTAATAAGAGAAGAGTAATTAGACAAAATGACTTGCAATAACCCTATAAATAAATAAAAATAGCCCTAGTAAGCACATGTTATTAAATAACACATTTTTCAAAGTACTTAAATATATAAATTACACTGTAACAAGGACACCAAACTTTGTGCACCTTTAAGGATTCTTGTTTTAAGGATTCTTGTTCATCTTTACATTCAACAGCATCTACCATGTGTGGTTTTAAAGTCTGAGGAAAGTTGTGTGTGCTGTTACCAGTCAGACTGCTGTCTCCGGGCGGACTCTCGATGAAGGCAGAGCTGTTCTGCTTCAGACCCAGAACTAACTGAAGATCAGAGAGATTCATTCGAGCCGTTAGCTCCCCGCTACGGTCTCCAATCTGAGCAGCACACACACACAGAAAGGAAAAAAACATTAGAAAGCAAGCACGCAAAGCCTGTTTAAATCATATTTCCCCTCATAATCAAAAGAAAGAAATAGGAATTTTTATTTGCTTTGCTCTCACATAATTTTTATCCTCTTTCTTGCTTTTCACCTTTGTTTCCTAATCTAATCTAGTGTTCAAATAAAGGTGATTTTGTATCCTTCATGTTCCTCTGCTGTAACTAACTATGGACAAAACATCTGCTAATGATTAATGTAAATGTAAACACATTTTCCCTAATTCTCAATACTGAAATGAAGAAAAAAAAACAAAAAATGATTTCAGAGGAAATTATTTAGTGGAATAACAGTGACATTATCATTCACAGGAATGTGCATTAAGAAAATAAACCTGTTTAATTTTGATGATGAATTGAATGTGTTTTAAATAATGTTTTAAGTGTGTGTTGTACAAACTAATTCATGCTGAATTAAATACAAATAAACTGTATCACTGTAATTAGAAAATCTGTCATTGGGAGCAATGGGAACTTGATTTTTAGCATTGAGAATTAGGGGTGAAAGAGATCTCAATTGTCATAAAAAATAAGGTCATGTTCAGAGTTACTGTTGTTAACTAAAAGCCCAAAAATACCTGAAATAAAATACTCTTTTTTTCCCCCAAGTTAAAAAAAACATATATACATGCAGTTGTGGACAAAAAAATGTATTGATGACAAAATATTGACCACAACTGTAATAATAATGATGAACATAATACAATTTTTAATTACTAAAACTAACTAAAATTAAAATATAAAAATAAAATTTCAATTAAAATATTAGCAAAAAACTATAATAGTATAGTAAAGATACTAAAATAGCACTTGTTATAACACCAAAAATGTTACTAATCCTAAAATAAGCTTCGTTTTCTTCATGTAAAGCATAATTTCTTATTCTTATTCTTGATTTTTGGCATGATTTTTTTTTTTTCTTGAGATTTTTCTTTTCTGTGAGATTCATCCTTAGGCTTTCCTGTGCAGGCAGGAAGTGTGTTGGTGTTATCTCAGTGTTCACACGCACACACACCTCTTTGGAGATTTCCAGATGTTTTTCAACAAAGCTCATGGCCTGCTCGTGCTTTCCCAGTGCGGTGTAGGCATTCCCTAAACTCCAGCATGCCCTCCCTTCTCCGATCCTTCACACACAGAGACAGAAACAGGGTTAGACGTCAGGAAGAGCAGCAGCCCAAACAGGAAGTGTGCGTGACAGGGTACCTGTCCTTGAGGTCCTGAGCTATGATGAGATGTTTGAGGTGAGAGTCTATGGCTCTCTCGTAGTCCTGCAGTAGTGTGTAGGTGTTGCCCAGACTGTAGCAGGCCTGAGCCTCCACAGCCCTGTCCCTCAGCTGCCTCGCCAACTGCAGTGTCCGCCTGCAGGAAAACACCAAAACCAGCTCATCATATCACTCCAGCTCATCTCACAGTCAAATACAGAAGTACATGTTTTTTGGACAAGTACCATGGTAAAACCCTTATTTTAAGGCATGAAATGTTGAGTCAAATTAATAAACGGATGCTTTCCCAAGGAAAAACAAAAATACTATAAACATGGCTTTTAATGGCTATGATCAATAATTTCTATATGACTGGAAATTAGGTAAATAAAGGAAAGTGGAAAGTAAATGAGTTATAATTTGGAAATTAATTATGATAAAATAAAAATAATAATAATAATAATAATAATAAAAAACACCCCAGTTGTTGTTTTTTCTTTCTCTTTTGCAAGGACAAAAATGAGCAAACATTACTTATAAGGGCTATAATATAATGTCTTTAATAATATAAGTTTAATAGGAAGGTGAAAAATAAATTCAGTATCAGGTTAAAATAATTCAAATAAATAAAAATAATATAATTAATTAAAAAAATATCACTATTGTTGAATTGTTCATTTTACTTCTTTGGATATAAAGTTAAACAAATAAGATAAAAATATTCAATTGCCATTGTTGCTTTATTTGTATTCATTGCTTTGTATATTTTGTTAGAAAATTTGAAATAAAATAAAATAAAATAAAACTGACTTGTAATGTTCAACTGCAGCTTCAAACTGTCCGAGGAATATGTATGCATTTCCAAGGTTGCAATACGCTCTCCGCTCTGCAGCTCTGTCTCCAAACTCCTTCGCAATAAGGAGACGCTGTAAAAAAAAAAATGAAGAAAAAAAATTATAAACTCTGCTGATTCATGAAACAATTTGATTTGATTGTGATTTGATTGAACATTGCACAAGATTCTGCATTATTATTGTATATCCAAATGAAATGCTTTTATTTTGGGCTCTTTGACTAGCGCCTAGTGCTGAGGTGAAGTTAGGGTGTGCGTCTGAAAATCTCCCATTTGATGTGGTCGTAAAGATGTTCTGTGTCTAAATAAATGCAAAAAGAGACAGACGCAGCAGTTGTGAGTGGGGTGGCCAACCCTGGCTCTGCCCCTGCATTTATTGCGTTAAATATCTGTAATGCAATAAACTGTAAAAAAAAAAAAATAACTGCATCCATTATTTCACAAATTTTGACAGCACTAATATATATTATTGTGCACATAATAGCAGACTTTTTCTGTACAGTAATCCAACCTTTATCAGTTTATCTGTGCATTTTAATAGAAACTAGTGATGAGGGAAAAATCGATACAGCATAGTATTGCGATATTTTCCGCAACAATACTATCGAGACATGGATGCCAAGTATCAATCTTTTATTATACTATTTGGTAAAATAATAAAATATATTTTTTTACAGTCCACAAGTTGGTGGTGTTTAGTTTTTTTCTAAAATCTTTTAATGCAATCTTTTAAAGCACTGATTATCGCGCTTATTCCATGGTCATTTGCTAAGTTATGGATAAGTTAAAAGTAGCACTGCTCTTTGCAGTGCAATATTTGACAAAAGGGTAAAAATTACAGTTATTTTCATAAATTACGGAATTGTAGAATTACAGAATTAGAACTTTTTTTAAATTAATTATCGATTGTTTGCAGCAATAACACTGAAGTGAGATAAACAAACTGAGAAATGCTTTTTTTAGTTGAAACAGATGTTGCCAAAGTTGAAGTTTAGGAACATAATTTGAAGTTGGAAAAAGGTCAATAATAATATGGTATTGTGACACAAGTATCGTGATAATATCGTATCATGGGGCCTCTGGCGATTCCCATCCCTGACAGAAACCACAAGTTGATTAATTTAAGAAACTCTCTGTATGAAATACCTGTTCGTGAGCCAAGACAGCATCCTGGAAGTTTCCGAGCAAATAGTGTGAGTTGCCAAGATTACCGTAGGTCCTGCCCTGAGCCGCTTTGTCCCCCAACTCTTTCACGATGGCCAGATTCGCTCTTCAAACAGAGAGGTGCACTATTAGATACAGTAGAGGGGATAACGCAATAGAAGCTAAAGCATGCCTTTGGAAAACTTTCTACTGCAATCTCTGCTATGTTCTTTCAGAAATGAAATATTTTGTCTCTTGGCACATGTGTGTCGTCTACACACTGGTTTGGGTGTTTAAAAGAATGAAAACAAATGCTGGCTGGCTCACTCGTAGTACTCAGTTGCTTTCTTTAGAGCGATGTGTGCCTCCTCGGGAAAGTCTCCAGGATCCATACCGCTCCAACATATGTTCTTCCCCTTGGCGTGGTACACATTCCCATAATTATAGAGCGCTCTGGCCTGCCCCACCTAACAAACCACACACAGACACGCACACAACAGTCAGTCCACAAGAAACGCTCATTACACACCTAAATAGGATTGAAGCCTTGCATTTAAACATAAATATGTTTATGGTCTGTTAAAATAGATCAAGTGGTGTTTCGGGATAACAGGGCTTCCAAAAACATCTGAGGCAAACTTGGCCATGAACTATTCAAACAGAGTTTAAAGGAATAACGTGAGAGATATAAAAAAATTAGACCATAATAATCTTACATTTTGGTTCATGATACCAAAAAGACAATTTTATTTGAACAGTTAGTTTTATTTGTATTTGTTCAACAAACAAATATTATTTATTTACATTTCATTTAATTATTATTTACATTACTAAATAAATATTACCAATCAACAAATCCACTGACAATTTTAGCTTTTTATTAAATCTGTTTGGCTTCTTTTTTTTTTTTAAAGAGATGAGGCGTGTTTCTTTTTAGGTGAACATTTTATGTCACAATATTCTTAAAACATTTTAGTTGATCATTTATAAACATATATTAAACTAAATTATTATACCTCTATATATATATATATATATATATATATATATATATATATATATATATATATATATATATATATATATATATATATATATATATATTATTATTATATATACATATTTAATATACATATATTAAACAAAAATTTAAAATGAATAAAAAGTCATATTATTTACAATTCTATTAGTATTTATTTAATTGAACATTCAGTTTTATTTGATCAATAAATAAATCATTGTTTTATTTTACTTTTTTAAAGTCTTTAATTTACTTTTTTAGTATTATCAAAAATACTGTAAATACATACCCTTTTATTTATATCTATGAACAGCTTAATTTATCAGTTTATCAATAAATAAATTAGTATTTCTTACATCAATCAATAAATAAAATCAGTCCATAATTGTATCTAAAGTGCCTTTTTATTATATCTCCTCATCGTATATATATATATATATATATATATATATATATATATATATATATATATATATATATATATATATATATATATATATATATATATATATATTTTTTTTTATTATTATTATTAATGAGTCTTGTTTTTTGGTTTCGTTTTACTTTAACTTTTTCTTTGGTTCTGCATTCATATTGTGACCAGGAGCCTCAAGCTCCAAAAAAAGGACAAAAAAGTGCCATAAAAATAGTCAATGCCATTCAATATGTGATGTTTCCAGTCTGATGACGCCATACGATAGCTGTCAGACCTTATTCACACGTACACATCGCACATATGTACAATGTGCCTTGACACGCCGGGTTTGACATCAGTAAAGAATGCCATTGGTTAGTGAGAATCATACTGTAGTTTCTTTAAAATATCTTATTCTGCATTACAGATGATAAATGATGACCAAAACGTCATTTCGGGGTTCAGCTATTGCATTAAAAGGCCCCTTGGTTGTGTTAAAAACCTCACTTTATCATGGAGCATCCTGGAAATGTCCAAGTGTCTTTGGCAACAAACTGCTGCTTCATCATAGCGACCCAAAACCTTCAATGTGTTTCCAAGGTTACCACTGGCTTTAGCTTCTCCCAGCTGATCTCCGATAGATCTGAAAGAGTCAGAATAACAAGACATGCGATTTTAGATAAGGACATTATCCTACTAGCTTCGAAACCGTGGCGTAAGCGTCCAGATTCAGACCTGGTGAGCGTGAGGTCATGCCGATGGTATTCCAGCGCCTTGTTGTAGTCGTGCAGGTGGAAGCAGGCATTGCCCAGCTGACTGTAGATAGCGCTCAAAATCTGCAGGTCTTCAGTGCCCACCTGGATGGCAGATTCTAAAAAGGAGACACCAGCACGGTAATCTCCCACTTTACACAGACGCTCACCTTCCAGAGCCAGTTCCAGACATGAGGCTTCCATCCTGGAAAAAATGATAGAAATTATATTTTATATATATATATATATATATAGTAAAGTATATATATATAGTAAAGACCAAAAGTTTGGAAACATTAATATTTTGAATGTTTTTGAAAGATGTTTCTTCTGCTCATCAAGGCTCAAAATACAGAAAAAAACATTAATATTGTGAAATATTATTACAACTTAAAATAATAGTTTTCTATTTGAATATGCTTTAAAAAAATAATTTATTCCTGTGATGCAAAGCTGAATTTTCAGCATCATTACTCAGTGTTACAGCCTTCAGTGTCACATGTAACATCCACATGATCATTTAGAAATCATTCTAATATTCTGATTTATTATGAGTGTTGGAAACAGTTCTGCTGTCTAATATATTTGATGAATAAAAGGTTAAAAAGAACCGCATTTTTTCAAAATTTAAGAAAAAAATTCTAATAATATATTTTCTTTACGATCACTTTTTATCCATTTAACACATCCTTGCTGAAATTATTGATTTTATTTTAAAAAAAGAAAGAAAAAAAATTACTGACCCCAAATTACTGACCAATAGTGTATATTGTTATTACAAAATATTTATATTTTAAAAACATAGCTTCTTTTTTTTATTTATATATACTTTTTATTCATCAAAGTATCCTAAAAAAGTATCACGTTCTGAAAAAAACTTTGATAATGAATCATCATATTAGAATGATTTCTAAAAGATCATGTGATAATGATCCTAAAAATTCAGCTTTGCATCACAGAAATAAATTATAATTTAAAGTATAATGAATTTAGAAACAATTATTTTAAATTGTAATAATATATCACAATATTACAGTTTTTTCTGTATTTTTGATAAAATAAATGGAGGCTTGATGAGCAGAAGAAACTTCTTTCAAAAACATTAACAATAGTAATGTTTCAAAACTTTTGGTCTGTACTATATATATATATATTATTACAACATCATTAGGTCTTTGTCTACACAAGTTCTTAAACATGCACTAAAAACATGATGACTCCCTTACAAATAGTGTCACAGACTGACTAAGAATCTCAGCTAAAATGCTTCCATGAACCAACAACCACAAAACTGACCTGAATGCTCGGAAACGGTCTAAATTATGAAAAAAACATATTCAAAATATAAACACATATGTTGTATTTGCAATAAATGGACTTCTATTTGTTTTTTTAGGTGTGTTTTCATGTCATAAGGTGCTATTTTTTGTCAAAAGCACATATTTTATACATAACTGTTCTCTATACAAATATTATGTCTCGTATGTTTTTGTTCTCACTTTTCATCAATTTGATGATGCACCCTTGCAGAACAAAAATATTAATTTCTATCAAAAACAATGCAAGTTACTCCAAACCTTTGAATGGCTTTTCAAACCAATAAGCAATCACTTCCAACACCCTGTCAACACCTTAGCAACCACATAGCAATACCCTAGCAACCACACGTGTCAACTGTGTGCATGAAAAATCACAAACCAAAACAAACCTCACCTTTTCTCCTTTTTCTTTTTGAAACATTCTGTGCACCGTCTAAACATCTCAATCTTCTGCATGACTTTCTCTCCTCTGGTGTGATAGACACGTTTAATTCTCCATGGGGTGCAGCATGAGACCCACGACTTCGACCCTCTCAGACACATCCTGAAACAGTTTGACCTCTTCCAAAAGACACTGAATTCCAGGATAACCCCCTCTGTGAGACCTTTAACAAACCCTCTACTCCAGTGAGAAGCCTCTGCACAACCAAACTGGGCTTTAGCTTGTAAAATGTTTTGTTGTTGACCCGTGGTAACAGGTAACGCTGGGTCTTTCACACAGAACGGAGGGTCAGCGCAGTAAGCCTTCTGATAACAGATGCAACAGTGTGACATGCCAGTGTTATCTGCGGACACCCGATGGCAAGCGTCAATTCCAATTAAGAGTGAGATGACACATGGAGATTATCACGCGTAAAAGAGGAACCAGAGTAACTCTAATGTGCTTCCAACAGCTTCTAAACCCGCTATTCCAGTCGGATGGGTCAACCTTAGAAAAAAAAAAAAATGCCATGCAGCTTCTGATTTTTTTCCTCTTACACTCTTAAAAATAAAGGTTCTTTATAGACATAGATGGATCCATGGTTCCAAAAGGTTCTTTATAATGTAAAAAATGATTCTTTAGATTTAAAAGTTCTTCAAATTAAAAAAAAGAAAAGAAAATGGCTCTTTTCAAAACTGTTCACCGAAAGATTCTTTGGGGAACCAAAAATTGTTGTTCTATGTGGACTTTTGGAACCTTTATTTTTAAGAGTTAAGTTTTTAAATGTATTATACTTTAAATTATCATTTATTTCTGTGATGCAAAGCAGAATTTTTAGGATCATTATCACATGATCCTTTAGAAATCATTCTAATATGATGATTCATTATCAAAGTTGGAAACAGTTCTGCTGCTTAATATTTTTTCAGAACATGTGATACTTTTTTTAGGATACTTTGATGAATACAAAGTAAAAAAAAAAAAAAAAAAGAAGCTATGTTTTTAAAATATAAATATTTTGTAATAACAATATACACTACTGGTCAGTAATTTGGGGTCAGTAATTTTTATTTCTTTTTTATATATATAAAATCAATACTTTTATTCAGCAAGGATGTGTTAAATTGATAAAAAAGTGATAGTAAAGAAAATATATTATTAGAGTATATATTATTAGAATTTTTTTTGTTGTTATTTAAATAAATGCAGTTCTTTTTAACCTTTTATTCATCAAATATATTAGACAGCAGAACTGTTTCCAACACTCATAATAAATCAGAATATTAGAATGATTTCTTAATGATCATGTGATTGACTGGATGTTACATGCGACACTGAAGGCTGTAACACTGAGTAATGATGCTGAAAATTCAGCTTTGCATCACAGGAATAAATTTTTTTTTAAAGTATATTCAAATAGAAAACTATTAAAGTTGTAATAATATTTCACAATATTACTGTTTTTTTCTGTATTTTTGATCAAATAAATGCAGGCTTGATAAGCAGAAGAAACTTCTTTCAAAATCATTAAAAACAGTAATGTTTCCAAACTTTTGGTCTGTACTGTGTGTATATATATATATATATATATATATATATATATATATATATATATATATATATATATATATATATATATATATATATATATATATATATATATATATATATATATTTTTTTTTTTTTTATCTAACTGCCCACAAACAATTTGTAACTTTTTTTTAGGAACCCGGGAAGTAAGCACCTAAACACCTTGGCACCATTAAGAACACCTTAGAATCCACAATTAGCAAGAGAAAGACAAGGTAAGAAGGCTTTAGAGCTGTGGAGGAATAAAGCAATCCAAGAAAACCTGCCAGAATTGATTAATCTGCTGAAGTAGAGTAAGAACGAATCGACTCCAGCCAGAGAAACTGTCAGGTTATCAAGGCCACGCTGGGAAAATCCATTAAACCAAGTTAAACCCTGCGCTTTGCCCAGAGTGCCCTCAGAAGAAGGCTGGCAGCGTTCACATGTTCTCATTTCTTTATCCTCAGTGAGGTGGGACGAGCGCCGAGCGGCTGACGTGATTTCTCCACTGACCGATGGAAATGACTAATTCACACCAACTCATACTACGCATGATGTCATGAACTTCACTGATACTGAATGAAACACCAGGCACATGTTGCTCATTATTTCTGTTCATTTCTAAAACTCCAACTGTAAAATTAAACTTCCGTCATTAGTTATTCACCCTCATGTCTTTCCATGAGATCTGTAAACTCAAAATGAGAAAATCTTGCACAATCTCGTTTCCATCTAAATAAAATAAGTTCTGACCAAAAAGGAACAACAACAAAGTTTTATAAAAGAAGCCCATTCGAACCAGAAGCTTCTGAATCCAAACAAGAGCACTGTGTGAGGAACAAGTTGTAAATTAAGCTGCTTTCAGTGTTGTTGTTATTATTGATTAAAACTGTTAAAAAATGTTGTCAATAATTAAAATAAAAACGAAACAAAATAAAATAAAATATAATTACATGAAAAAACTTAAAGAAAACTAGAAAAGCTGCCTCGAAAAGTTGTAAGACTTAAGTCAAACTAAAATAAAGTTAGGCTAAATATAAAAAATTTGACAAAAAGTGACAGAGGGCTGCACAATTAATACAATTTCTAATCGTGATTACAATTATGGATGCCACAATCATATAATCATTCAAAATCTTAAGGGTTATCTTAAGGGTTTTTCCATTGTTTTAGTTTTAGAATAACATTATAATACCATTCATATTATAATACCAAAATTACGACATGCAGTTGCATCAAACAATGGTATAAGCATCATTCACTGTAAACTGGGAAAATCATAATTAATAATCGCATTTACAATTTCAGTGGAATAATCGACAATTATGATTATGATCAGGCAGTCCTACACATAATATTACTAAAACTTAAATTAACATTTAAATAAACAAATAAATGCTAATTTAAAATATTAACATACATTATAATAGAATAGAATATAAATAAGTGAAAATAAAACATCATAAGTGCTGTAAAAGTGACGTTACTCTTTACTAAAACTAGAACTTACATTTTCTGTGATTAAAAAAGAGATTAAATAAAATATAGTTAAACGAAAAACTTACTTAAAAAAAACATTCTTAAAAAACATGAAGTGTGTACTACAATTACTAAACCAGAAATAAAAAAAATTAATGAATAAAAAAGACAAAAGCACTAAAACTTACACTAAATGACTAAAACTTAAAACAGCTTAAACATCTTTTAAAACATTTTTTTTTTTTTTTTTTTTTACAAAAGAAATGTTTGGCATTATATGAAGATGAGCAAATTTAGATAATCCATCTCATCCAAACATCAGGGCCTTGTTGGAGCCATGGCCTAGTGGTTTGTGCATGTGCTTCGAAACATGCTGAATTCGAAGCCGTTCTCCAAAAGTTGCACGTGTGGAAAGAAACTTATCCACTTGACTCATCTTTCAGGTCCAGTGTGAAATGCTCCTCCACTATTTGTGGATGTGCGACAGCAAGACAAGAAACAAAACTGCGCCTCTGTTTTAATTTTTAAACACACCTATTAAAAATTCACACACAGGAGATCTCTGGACCAAACTGAAACCTCATTCACTCGCCTCCATCCACCACATGCTGTATTACATTTCAAAACCATTCATCTGATGGAAAAACGAGAGCACATCAGTGGATCTGGATCGTATGCTAAAGAATGACAAACACTTGTGCTAAACGGCTTATTTGAAGTAAAAATAGAGATGCGCTGTAAAACTAGCTAATATATGATAAGACAGGTCTGTTCTCCTACCTGGAACGAACATGAAACGCTTGATCCTCATCCTTTGAGATCACATCCATTTAAGTTCATAGTAAAAGTCCAAGTGTAAAACAAAACCCCACAGCAGAGACACAAGAGACTTGGAAAAACATCAAACATCACATCATCACAACTCTAAAATAAAGAACAAACATAAAGACGGAGCGAAGATGTTCATGTTTTCACCGTATCTCAACCAATCCTCTGACTGGTGAGTGTCACTAAAGAAAGAGTCTAAGAAACATGAGCCCCCCCAACCACAACCACAACCACACACACACACACACACACTGATGTGCAAGTGATTTCATTACGAAAAAAAGTCAGTGACTGATTAATCCACCCTACAAAGTACAAGCTAATTCTGACTTGGTATGTACTGTATCATGTTGCATCTCATGTGGAAGAGTGAACATGAGGAAGTCTCTTGACTTCCTCATGAGCAACCATCTGATCATCAAAAGACATTTTCTTTCTGGATGGAAAGATGTCGCATTACATTGTCTCTTTGACGTGACCCGGACAAGTGTCAGATGAACCAGTACATGAGAAAAACAAAGAGTTTAAAATCTTGACGAATGTTTTCATCTGAAAGGACAGTGACACATTAGATACCATTTCCTCACCCTTACATCATTTCAGACCCACCCATATGAGTTCCACCCATTTCTTCCAAGAAACTCAAGCGCAGACATTTTCAAAAATGTGGCCACGACCTGTCCAGCTACAAAGCTGACAGACAAGCATCATAAAAAAGTCCATATGACTCACATACTATTATTTTGAAGTCATATGATAGCTTTATGTGAGGGAAGAGCCAAGGATTCAATGCCACTTGGGAAACGCTGATGTCAAACCCAGTGTGATGCTTCTTCATGCAATGTCTGAATATATGCATTTGTGCAAACAAGATGTGCGATTTTGCAATATTTTTGAGAAAATAATAAATAAAAAAAATTGACAATTTACATCTTTACAGTATTTCCTTTTGCATTCCACGGATGCAACCATGTCATTGTTAATTAAAACTAAAATGATCTAATAAATAATAATTAGTTGTTCATAATAAAACGAATAATAATAATAATAATAATAATAATAACAACAATTTCCTTTTTGTTAAATAAAATAAAGTTTAAATAAAATACATATTTATTTTTTTGTATATTAATATAAAATAAAATGGATTAAAATCCTAAACATAAAGAAACATAATTGCCTTAATTATTTATGTTTTTCAAATAAATTTAAGTTGAAGAACTAAAATGACTAATAAATAAATCTAAGTAGAGAAATGTAAATTTAAAACAAAATAAAATAACATTGTCAAAAATATAACAAGATTACTAAAACTTTAAAAAAATAAAAAATAAAAATATAAAAACAAAAGCTAATAAACACTGATAGTATATAACAACAATACTAATACAACACTGCACAGAAGAAAGTCCTGAGTTTGGGAAAACAAAATGGTGAGTGGCAAACCTTTTATCTTTGAATTAACTTTATCCTGATCAAAAACTGAACAGGCAGTGGGAAAATATGGTAGAAATCATATTTGTTTGTACTTCAGGAATTCCTTGTATTGAGCAGAAATCTTAAAGGTGCCATCTGTAATGTTTGGCAAAAAAAATCAAGTCATACTCCACATTCCATACCAGATGGGGGCAGTATGCCTCAAAGTGAATTGGTCTACTCTAGAGTAACAAACGAGAAACGGCATAGTCTCTATGCTCCGCCCCTACTTTCACAACAACACTACAGCCATAGCCGAAGCCTAACTGTGCGTTCACACCGCCGGCGTCTAGAGCGTCAAAAATCGCTCTTGCCGCTCTGCTCACGACGCTGCAGAAAGATTTGTGAGCGCTCAGACGCTCTAACATAGATCGAATGCTTATTTTGTATTTAAAGCGGCCGCAAAGCAAACAAGCTTGTTGATCTCGTGCAGACTAACCACAAGGTGTTATAACCTCATTAAATATTGTTGTGGACGAAATATGAGGATCCTTACTTAAAATGAACAATCTCAGACACCTTGGTCCACGTATCACTTTTAATTTATTTTTTATGTCCCTGTAGGCAAACAGGGACACATCATAGATTAATACAAACGCTAAACAGCAATAATCAACCTGTCCTTTATTCTGCTTGAGAACTAATGTGCCAACTCTCAAGCATTCACCGTGAGACACACGCAATTGACTCTTTTCACACGCTTTCATGCCACACATCAATTTTTTCACGCACAGAAAAACCATGAAGCAAAGAGGACATGGAGACCAACAGACTAGACAGAGCAGGTTAGTTATGATATAATAATAGGGCTGTGCAAAAAATCGAATGCGATTTTCATGCACCTCTCATCAGTAAAGACGTTCCTGTAATTAGAAGTATAACTTATCTCCAGCATGTGCGTTCAGATCAGGGTTGCCAGGTTGCACAACAAATCCTGCCCAGTTGCTTCTTAAAACTAGTCCAAAACTAGCCCAATCATGTTTCCGGGAGGTTCCCCGATAAAAATTGCTTCCTGGGGTTAAAATATACATTTTTGGGAAGGGTTTCCCTGGTAAAATTAGCATTTTAGGGGCTAAATATCACGTTATTGGTATTGTGTTTGCTTCAAACCACGGACATGAAAAACAACCGCATACTTGGCAACACTGGTTCAGGTGGAGCGGCAGTTACTACACAGAGCCGTAGTCTACCGACAACTAACACAAAATCGCTTTCAAAATCGACAAAGAATCGCCTGCGATTTTAACATCGATTTTGTGTAGATTGTCAGTGAATTACGGCTCTGTGTAGTAAATGCCAACCAGTGTTGCCAAGTCTGTGTTGGTTGTTTTTCATGTCTGCGGGTCGCAGCGACCCCAATACAAATAACGTGAACTTTAGTCCCTAAAATGCGAATTATACCAAGGCAACCCTGCTAAAAAACGTATATTTTAACCCCGGGAAGCAATGTTTTATCGGGGAACCTCCCGGAAACGCGATTGGGCTAGTTTTGAGAAGCAACTGGGCAGGATTTGTTGTGAAAACCTGGCAGCCCTGATCTGAACACACGTGCTGGAGATATAGACGGTTTCAACGGCATCAACATAAACAAACGTTAATGCGAGTGAGCGCTTTTGTGGACCTAACTTTACTTCCGGTAGACTCCAAATAGAATCAATAACAACAGCCAAGTCCCTCTAGAGTAGATATATTTTGATAACAAACAAAATGTGTTTTCTGTGTGGATCAGGCGGACTTAATGAAAATGCTAATTCATTATTTGCCAGATGGAGATGCTTTAAAGCATAGACATAAAGCGCAAGAAATAGAGGTTTCCCCAGTAACAGCTGTAAACAAAACAGAGCTGGTACGCTCACACGCTGCTTTATCACGCATATAACATGCAAGCCTTCCTTCAGAGATACAGCGATATAAAAACACCTGTGCCTCGTTTTGATATTTAAACATAAATGTAAGGAATTATTATTATTAAACGTGCAGTACGTTACGTAACGTTACGTTACTCATGTTTATTTAACAAAGCCTTTTTGAAAATCGATCAGTTTTAAAATTGTGGCGAGTCTCCAAAAATAAATAAATGTATGGGAAACACATCCCGCAGCACAACCACCTGAGCCCAACTTCAGTCTACTCATCACCTTGCCTTTAACTGCGTTTGTAGATGGCACCGCAGCCAGACCGATATACACAACACAGACCGGAAGTTAACTTAGGTCCAGGCGCGTGCGCCCGATGAAACCGTCTATACTTCTAATTACAGGAGCGTCTTTACTGATGAGATGTACATGAGTAAAGACATGCACAGCCCTATATAATAAAATGGGTAACGTTAAGTTATAGCTAGCTAAATATCAAACGTAGCTACGGTTAGCCAACGCTAACATTAGCACGTTTATCGAACAGCCTTCGATACATTTCTATGTTATAACTTCCCGAAAACAAATACACAAACATATAAAACAAACTTCTAGCGAAATACTAACAGCATCTAACTTACCAATCCAAAAGAAATGTTGCAAGATCGGAGTCGAACCTCATTTCTTTCAGGTCCATCAGTTGTCTCCAGTGATTAAAAGCAGTGCCGATGTTTACTCTTGATTTGTGTTTCCGAGCGCGGTTGTTTCCCTGTAGCGGGTGATGCTCTCTTCCCATGAACTGAAATGAACTAGTGGGCTGTACTTTCCACATGATTGACATCAGGTTCAAGTACACGCCCACAAGCCGTGCGAGTTATTCGTGTATTGTAGGTTGGCTGGTGATTATGTTGCCCGCATACCGCCTCCCATGGCCGAAACTGGTATTACGACACCTGTCGGGCCGGGGCTAGTAATGCTAATGCTAATTAAGGTTGATATCTCTGCAGCACTATAACTTGACATTTTTTTAATTACATCATAGCCCTTATTTCTTCTCATTATTTTGATTCGTGTAGGTCATGTTATGGATATTTTTACCTCAATGGCACCTTTAAAGCATTGTTCACGTTCAAAACTGGATCAACCAACCAACAATCTGAATATTCATCTCTGCAATGCCAAACACAGTCCTTTCCTGGCAAAGCCCAGGCCATGTCCAACCATATATTTACTCAAGCATGTGATAAAAGACACACTCTATGAATTTTCATTTTTGTTTGACATATCAACTTCCTATATAGCGTAATTTCACTAAACAAGCATGTCAGGATCATTTATCCTCTCAAACACTGGTCCAAAATGACATAACGAAACAACTACATCATCATTTCAGTTCTTCTTCATACAAACAGTTCCAGAACCATTGATCCACTTATTCAAAGGGTTCTAGAAAGGTGATAATAATAGCTTTGTGAGCAATGAATGAGCAGATTAGTCAGTCTACAACAGAATAAAACACAAAGGTACAGCCTGTGCACTGTAAACGCCTGTGATTCATGAAAAGATTCAAGCACACAAACACAATGAGCTGCTGTGTCCATTCTCATAAAGTCCCACAGGAGGCCTTCGAAAGCAGTGAACTTTGGGGAACTACTTACAGTGAGACAACAACCTTTCGTGAGAATCTTAAATACTGTACCATAATAATAATTCCCCCTAAAATCAAAATCACTAAGTGCAAATAGCCCGCCTTGTTGGCTGAGGCGGTTTACACTAACTCCACTCCAGTGGTGCAGATGGTAACATGTGTAACGTAACATGTGTAACATGTTCATTTTGACGCAATCGACCTGGGTTCGAATCAGCCTTTTGTCTAACTTTTTTTTCCCTTTTCAAATTTCAAATCACATCAGAAGACATTTATTTTCAATGAAAATGAATCAAAGAGTTAAAAATGAAGTATATGGTAGGGTTAGGGTTGGTTTGGGAAGACTTTATTGTCCCAACAAGGTGGCATCCCTTTATTAATTTGTATTGAAATTAAAATTTACACTCAATGAATGAGTTAATAGTGCATACTGTTTTACAATGTACTACAATACCAAGGTGCAGATAATTGCTACTATTTGCAATAAGTAGTAAAATTTTTACAGTGTAAATACAATTTAGAGTAAATAGCATCTAATTGCAATTTACACAGTGCAAATAGCCACTGCCAAAAAAAAAGATACATTTAACATAAAAATGTAGCCTACAATTTCATATTTGTACTTATTCTCAAAATATTTTAATGAAAACCGATGTTTTACTTTTGCAATTCTTATAATTCTCAGTCTTGACAATAAAAAAATAATAAAATAAAATAAAAAAACTGCCCCATAAAATACAGATCAAATTAAATTCTGTATTATACTACATTGAAGTTATAAATACATTAATATTAAGTTAAATAATAGATCATTATTTTAAGTGCACTACACTAACAGATATGATTTTTATTTATTTTTGCTTGATAATTTGTGACAATTTGTTAAATAATGCCACAAAGCAGCTTTTTACTTTATGTATAAATATAATATAAATATAACATAGTGGTGGACAAATTAACAGTGACGTTACGTTTTGACAGAACTGATTGTGGTCACCGTCACTACTACTATCCATCCCATGACCAGCATACACTGAAGTGTCTTTGAAATAAACTTTAAAGATCACTTTGACTAGTTAGAAGCCTTTTTCACGAAATCATCATATAAGTTAAAAAAAGAAATGCAATAACTTTCTCAAAAAATACAAGGAAGTACTTAACTTATGCGACACATACAGAATATGAGAAGCTGTTTAGATTTAGAAAATAAAAAAATCAAGAAACGAAATCAAGCTCTTACCTCACTTTAAATTTAGTACAGCTTTAATCGCGCTACATGTCCTGTGGTGGGAGAGTTTCTCGTTTTTTGAAGAAGCATCGGTAAAGTCTCTTTCTCTTACTCCGCCATGTTTTCTCAAGACACTTCCCTTTAACCTTTTTCGGAAAAAAGGAAAGCGTCTTTTACTTTGGCACGCCAGTCATTACACAGGAGTTTGTAAACGCCACGCCTCGCCATTAGAATGCTTCAGTGCTGAAGTAATGCTCGCGAACAAATCGTTCTAATGAACCGACTCTTCTGAATGATTCACCAAGCGATTCCCAAATCGCTGTAAAAACTGAAGAGGGAGCAATATTGTGGAAATATTACTTATAATTAGGGATATTATTTTTTAACAAACTAATGCTGAGCCGATTGATTCAAATGTTAGGGCCGAAACAATTCACAAAGTATTTGTGAATCACCTGACTGTAGAAATAAAACTTTAGCAATGAAGGTAGAAATATTGTTAAAGGTGAACAGGCTATAAACTAATCTAAAAAAAAAAAAAAACATTTTAACAATAAAAATAAAGCGAAAAAAAAATGTATAATAAGTGATGACTTGCGGTGAATCGATTCATCTGAACTGATCAAAGAATCAATTCGATAAAGTGAATTGGACGTCCTAGTGGTAGCTGCTAGATCCAAATTACTTCGTATAATTAATTGCAAAATTGTGTCAAAATTGGGCTTGTTCGTGGCAGATTAGATGAAAATGCTCGTGAAAACATGCAAAAATTACTTTAATAAAAATAAACAAATAAATAACGAAGGAGGAAACATGACTTTATTCTCATTAAAATAAGTATGATGAGTAAATACAGTAGTAGTGTTATGTATCGAGCAGCAGAGGTCAGTGTTTATTACAGACAGACTAATCTTTAATAGATTTCTGAAGCCTGGACATTTGGCAATTCTGTACATTTTTCCTGCTATAAAAAAATAATAATTATATTTTAGACATTAAAGCAGATATATCAACATTCAACCAAAATCTGAAAAACAATGAGCAAACTGCGCCAGCTTGCTTATGGACATACACATGCACATGACAACATCAGCTTAACTGCACTATTAAAGGGAAGAAAATAGACAAAAAATCATAATAAAATAAATAAATACATCCATTACACGGATAGAGCATTTATAAAATTGGTAATATTTCCATCTCTGTAAAGCACTCTGATGATTTAATGCATTTATACACTTAAGGACATTCCAAGAGCATGTGAAAACAGACAGATAAACAAATAATGTATTACAGCTGAAAAAAATATACAGTATAATACAATATTTATATCAAAAATAAGTTTACAATGCTTTTACTAGCTGTTTATAGGCAACAAAATATAAATGCACATTTGGTGAGAATAAATAATCAAAATAATATCTTAACAACTAGGCCTACTAGTTTGTCAAGCAGCATAACGTAATGTTTGAAGTAGGCCTACAGCTAAAATAACTGGAAGTGAATGGCACCAGAAGCCTCACACATTCAAGTTACGAATGCTATGTTAAAATGAAAATTAAATACATCAATCATTTTTTTTAAGTGACCAAGAAAGAATCGAGCAGCAGAAATGAGATACCAGGGCTAGATGTCAAACTTTCAGCTTCGAGCGGGGGTTTAGTTTGAAAGTCAGTTTCTTTATACATTACTTTCAGTCTTTGCTACAAAGATGCTTTTGAACATTTATACTGTTATTGCAGGAAAAAATTATGTAGGAACAAATGATGAGCAAACTGCAGGGCATGTTATCACACTATGGGATTGTGGTATCATTTATTTGTATTTTTTCAGTAAACTTACGATTCTTTGTCATGTTGGTTTTACTATTTTGCAAGTTGTCTGAGCAGTACAGCCTAACTACATAAACTAAGTTCAAATACACATAATATACAAAAAATAAAAAATAAAAAAATTAATTCTGTCTTAATTTGCTCATCAAGTTGTTTCAAACCTGAAAGAGTTTCTTTCTACTGTTAAACAGAAAAGTTATTTTGGAGAATGTGGGTAACAAAACAGTTGCTGGTCCTGCAGTGACTTCCATAGTATTATTTTTTTTCGCTACTAAAGTCAATGGGGACCAGCAACTGGTTGGTTACCCAATTCTTCAAAATATCTTTTTTTGTGTTAATCAGTGCAGGTTTGGGACAATATGAGAGTGTGTAAATAATGGCAGAATTATAATTTTTGGGTGAACTCTTCCTTTAATGACAAGCGGCAGCATGTTTAGTACTGTTAGACTGCTGTCACTTTAAGACCTGCAAGGCATCTAATATACAGAAACACAGCTGTTTTTCTCTCAAGTGTTTACTTTGACTTTATATGGGGTAAGTTGTCACACATGAGAACTTGACATTAAACTACCTATTACAGGCATTTCAAATGTAAACAGAAATATAGTTATCACACACAAAACAGCTTGTGAAATGAAAGATAAGGACATATAAAAACCTCTGTTTTTGCCAACAGAAAGTGTAGCTTACAAACTCTACAAAATTACAACATATAAAACATGTAAAAACTTGCCCCGGTTACTTGAATCTCACTCAGAAATCCATTAAATCTTCCAATTAATCTTTACATTTCTCTATTTTAAATAATGTACTTACATACAGATAAATACATAAATATTAAACCTGCCATACTGCCTTATATTGAGTAATTTTTTACAGTTTAACATTTCCACAAATAAATAAATATTATAATTAAATATCTGAATTTGAAGTGCAACAAATTTTGCATTACTGTAACTAACTGTTTTGATTGTGTGTAATTCACAGATATACTCTCTTTAGATACACTCTTTAAGTCATTGGTTTTCATATAAACTGAGCAATACGATCTGCATTTAATAAAACCGTTTCATTCAAATGTTCATGTATTCTGGAGGTGTTGAGGTCTGTATGGAGGCACTGGTGAGTTTTAGCGACTAGAATGGAGTATCCATCTGACTTCCTTTGGCTCCAACAGGGACGACAACGTAACTCCCCTCTTGATTTCGCATCCATCGTAAGCGTATTTCATTCTGAACCTGACAGACAAACATATATATAATCACAAAATCCCACGAGAGACTTCAATCAAAACCAAACCTAAATCTAACGTACATTTTAAAGGCGACATATGATGTGATTTCAAATTTTCAAGTTACAAGCTGTTCGTGAATAGATAAGATTCCTAAAGTTGCAAACACTGAAGTCTCAAACCCAAAGAGATATTTTTCATAAAAGTTAAAGACTTGACTACGTCTTCTTAAAACACCTCGTTTAAACACGCTCCCCGAGTGTCTACGTCACTGTGTGGGAAGAATAACATAATGCCGCCCAATTGTTCACACAAAGAAAGAAGGTGTAACTTTGATTCTCGCAGTTGCCATCGAAAAAGCGGCGCAAGGACTGGAATTGGAATATGGTTTATTAGGACAGGACAATATTTGGCAGAAGGACAACTATTTAAAAATCTGGAATCTGAAGGTGCAAAAACATCTAAATACTGAGAAAATCACCTTTGAAGTTGTCCAAATGAATACTTGGCAATGCATATTACTAATCAAAAATTAAGTTTTGATATATTTATGGCAAATATCTTCATGGAACATGATCTTTGGGATAATAGAAAAATATTTCTTTTTTTTTACCCATACAATGTTTATTTTGGCTATTGCTAAAAATATACCCCAGCGACTTCAGACTGGTTTTGTGGTCCAGGGTCACACATATATATGGTGCTGTTAGAGATGTAAAGAAGAATGGGTGCCATCAGAATGAGAGTCCAAACAGCTGATAAAAACATAATAATCCACAAATAACCACATGACAGGATTTGTTTCTTACAAACATACAGTGTTCCCCTTCATGATACATTAACTGATGGACTGGAGTTGTGTGGATTACTTGTGATGTTTTTATCAGCTGTTTGGACTCTCATTCTTACGGCACCCATTCACTGCAGAGGATCCATTGACGAGAAAGTGATGCAAAGCTGCATTTCTTCAAATCTTTTCAAATGAAGAAACAAACTATCTTGGATATAGATTTTCAGCAAGTTTACATTTTTGGGCGAACTGTTTCTTTAATATATTGGATGTTAAAAATGATTTTAATTAAATGTAAGACTGAAATACAATGCATTATTATTATTTATCCTTAATTGCATATTGGCCTTTAAGCAGTCCTCTTGTTAATTTCCCAATCGGTTTCATAATCAAATTAATAAAGATTGGCAAACATGTTTGTCAAGGATTTTATTGGGCCAGATTTTGATTACAAATGTTGTTTAGGTCTCTGAGAACACTGATTGTCTCCATTCAAAAACAAACCTGACTTTCAGAATCAACTGTACACAAGCCGGTTTGTCCAGATATCTGACATGCATGCATTTTTACAGTTTGCAAATGCATAAGGGCATTGCACTTAAAGAATCTAGCTTTTAACACATTATTATGAATTTTGTAGTGTATTTTGTATTTTTATGATGTGAGAGGGCTAAATAATAATCACTCACCTCCTGGTTCAGGAAACAGTAGAGAACCGCCACAATAAGACCCTTAAGAAAATCAATGAAGAGAAAGTGAAAATAGAATTAATGTTCCTCAGACCTGTAATAAACAATTCAAAAAGACTCAGAAACATTCTTTAACGTTTCATGGATGTTTTAAAAATGTTTACATTTGCAAAATTGGAAGTTTATCATTTTAGAATAATTCTGCACATTATAGTCAATGTCTAACACGAGAAATTAAGTTTACAAATGGTATCCACAGAACAGATTGTACTCTTCAAATTTCAAATTACAAACATACAGGTTTGCACACAGCACACAAGGATGAGTAAATAATGGCACAACTGTCATTTTCAAGAGAACTATCCCTGTACTTTCAGATCAATAAGCCATATATATATATATACACACACACACACACACACACACACACACACACACACACACACACACACACACACACACACACACACACACACACACACAGCCTATATACTGCCCTAAAATAGATGTCTTAGGATATCAAACCTGTCACTAGCACCACTGTAGACTTTGTAAACATCAAATAGCAATCTGTAAACTTGAGGCATTTCTCTGTCTGTCAGTCATTTTGCACATTCAGGGTGAGCTGACATATCTGACTACTCAAGATTAATAACATAGTCCTGCTTCAATGTTAGCCTTCAAAGAAAGTAATTAGCATTAAAAAAAAACACACATCACGGACATCATATAAAACCTTTACAAGAAAGCCTTCATGTTATGTTTCTCAACGTCCTGCATGGAATTAATCTTTAAAATTAATCACCGGCCCTTCAGGAAACTCAATTAGGGTTCTATCTAACTAAGTAATATCTCTAAAGCCCCAGTGTCCATCTTCTGTGTCAACAGATCAAAGGTGAGTATGAGGTCTGCTCGGAGGTTGTTTTGATCTGAGCTCATCTGAAGTAAGAAAAAAAGTACACTACATGACTTTTACAAATCTGAACAGAACATTAGGCATCATACACTTTCGGATTTTGTAAATGGATGAAAACGGGAGAAAAACTGGTCTTCATATACCAAACAACTGGGGATAGCACACCGAAACACAACAAAATCCTGCAGAAACATGCGCCTTATTGTTAGTGTGTGACACATTAAAAAGAAAAAAGCTATTTGCTGCTAGTTAATATGACTACATTGCTTGTGCTGCATGTTTTTAATTCAGTAAAAAGAACTGGTTTTAAAGTTTTGTGAATCAGACTACTTTTGTTGCTATCTATGTTTTTGATTTACTAAATGGAACCATTTTTAAAGAGTCTTTTGTTTGTGAATCGGACTATACTGTTTACTACATGTTTTTGATCCAATAAATATAAATGGTTGAAAAGAGTCAGTCTGTGAATCAGACTATTCTGGTTGCAAATGAATGAATGTTTACGACTGACTAAAAGAATAATTTTAAAAGAGGTATTTGTTTGTGAATCGGACTGTACTTTTTGTGCTGCGTGTTTATGATTCAGTAAAAAGAACTGGTTTAAAAGAGTCATTTATTGGTGAACCAGGCTACGCTGGTCACTACAAGACCACTGGTCACTATAGTTATTTGGATTACCATGGTTGTGCTGTATGTGATTCAATAAAAAGAGCCGTTTGAAAAAGTAATTTGTTAGTGAATCGGACTGTACTGTTTGTGCTTTGTGTTGTTATTATTCAATAAAAAGAACTGGTTAAAAGTCATTTGTTTATGAACTACACAGATTGGTTTTTATGTTTTTGATTCACTAAAAAGAACCATTTTAAAAGAATCATTTGTTAGTTATTCGGGCTACACTGAATGTTTTAAGACATTTGTTTGTGAATCAGACTGTACTGTTTTTCCCGTGTGTTTCTGATTCAATAAAAAGAACAGAAAATATAAATTTGTTCATGAATTGGACTATACAATTTGTGCGGCATGGTTTAGATTCACTAAAAAGAACCAGAATCAGAAAGAGTCATTTGTTTGCAAATCATCTTCCAAGTGCTGAAAACTGCAGACTGGTTCTGATTTTTGGCAACTAAAGCGTCAACAGGCCCAGGCTGAAGATCTGGTCAAAAATGGTGTCTTGTATTCCAGCCTTAATAAGTGTATGCGTGCTGTGTGTGTGTTTAGGCTGTGTTGTGCTGATAGTGGGCTGAATAACCTGGAAGGAGCCCAGACACAGCTCGATGCACAGCCGCAGGCTCACGTTGAAGTAGTCTGGGAGAAAGCTGAAGACCATGTAATGAGTGCCGAAGAGAGGGATGAGGAGGAGGGTGGACTTGGTCAGTCGTCTGAGGGGAGGAGAGATAAAGTGTTATTTTAGGGTGAACTGTTCCTTTAATATTCCTTTGTGTCCTCTGTATTTGCACACTGATCTGAATAACCTTAAATGAATAAGAAATACTGTAATGTTGTATTTATATCTTCCAGTAATATATTTTCTTATGTTTGTATAGTTCTTCATATGTGAGACAGATAAAAATATGTATTAATGTAAACATTTCTGCAGTGATTATTATAATTGCTGATTTTAAAACATAAATTAAAAATGTGTAATTTATAGAACCATCATTCTGAGCTTAAAGAGAAAGAAAAACATTCATCTTCTCACACTCCAGACCTATGATTTTCTTTCTTCGTAGAATACAGAGATTTAGTAACCTTTTTCAGAGAACAAATCTGTATAAAGAACTGTTGCATAAACGTAGTCTTTATAACTTGAAAGTCAACTTTGTGTGAAACTGAAAGTGAGCTATACCTTTAAGGTCCCTCAGTGTTAAATATATTAAAATTTCACTCAATTTCACAGTTTAATGAACTCGCTGTGTTTTTATTTTTATTTTTATGTATTAGCACCACTGCAAATATTAACCATCAAATATTCTGACAGAAACTCTTAAAAACCCAGTTTAGAGAGTGTAGCTGTCATTCACAGGCCTGTGTTACATCTTTATATGTATGATTATGAATATAAACACAACAGAAGCAAACACTACTTTCTGGCAAAAACAAAGAGCCTCGCTCTTCATGATGTTACCATTAACAGGTCATAAAGTCATATTATCTCTCCAGATATTATGTATGAGCTGTGTCCAGGCAGAAATGTACTGGAAATCATCCTTGGACACCTGGATGTAAAAACAGTAGTGAAATTTGATTGCTTTGTTACTTGGCAACAGCTTTAGCTTTAACAGTTTAGCTATATGAACAGGCGGAGGATTTGTTTATTATGATTTTGTTTTTAGTAAAACAATCGATTACAGTTCGAGTACAATTAACATCTTTCAAAAACATAATTCTTCAAAACTTTTGATTACCAGTGTATATAAATAAAATAAAGCTCATTCAAGCTATAATAATTCAGAAATAACTCTGCTTGAGGGTTATCTATTAAAATACCTAAAATTGCAAAGCAATCTTATTTCCAGTGGTTGTCATGATCACCAGTGCTGCTATCTGCAGGTCTCCGTGGAGGGAAGTACAGTAGAAACGCTTTAGAGGGTGGAAGAACAAACTCACTTAAGATAATTACACTTCCATCAGCTGCAGTGGCTAACAATGATCAAAGGATCAGTGACAATGATATGTCGAGTCCACATCAATCTCCTTCAGCGGCATTCTGGGAACTCGATTTTATTTCCTGTCAGTTATTTCCTTTGCATCTTAGTTTCGCTCCATGCATTTCATTACCACATCCCTGGAGAGCCAGTTTTGTATAACATCCTGTCCTACTCAGATAGACTCAGTACCATAAGACATTATTAAATAATCTGACCTTACAATGACTTTCATTGGCGTAAACTGATGTTGTCCAGTTGATTCAGTCATATAAATAATAATAAATAGTAATAATATCGCGTTAATGTAACCAGTCAGTTTTGAATTTTGCAGCATTTATTAATGTTGGTTCATTTTAACATCCAAACATATAACAGTGTTGTTAGTAAAACTCAAACTATTAAAAAGTATTGTTGGTAATGAACTTGAAATAAAATAAAAACATAAATATTAGATGAAAAACTTGTATTAGCAACAGATATGAAAAAAGTTGCCCTGCAACTAAACTGAAATATGCTGAAGTTCTAAAACGACTTAAAATGAATTAAATGTAAATTAAATATAAATGACAAAAGTACATGAAGGAATTCAAATTAAAACTGAAAAAAAAAAATCTAATTCAAAATATCAATAAACCTTATAATTGTATACACTGCTACAGTATAATATTTAAGGAATATATTAAAATTAGATCATGCATTATAAACTGAAATGAACTAAAAATGAACAATAGTATATTAATAAACTAGCATTGCCTTTCAGTTCATAATACCTAATACATTTAATACTAAAGTTGATGCATTGAACCTAGTAATCTGTTAGGCTCCCTTGAGCCACGCTATCCCACAATTCTCCACACAGACCTGCTGCTCAGCTCCCATAGAGAATGAACTGAAAACACCCACTCATGCATTTACTGTCCCATTTTGATATCCCTGCTCATGGGTGTGTGGTGTTGCCTTGATTTCTGTACCTGTACTGAGCCGAATTGTTGAACTGGATCAAGCGAGGGTTCAGTTTCTGCACCAGAATCCTGATGATGTTCACGAAGAGAAAGAAGTTCACCTGGTTGGGAAGGTAAACGGGAAAATATGAGCTGAAAAGAGCTCATGAGCTTATGAGCTTTATATATATATATATATATATATATATATATGAGCTTTATCTCACCCCTATGGACACCACAATTGGACCCTTGATGATCCACCAATAAGGAGAATCTTCATTTATGTCCCAACACCTGAGAAAATAAAAGAGGGATAAGACAGAGCTGATTCAAATCCATCGCTTTTCTTCTCTCACACAATCCACTAAAAGACTGTGTCCAACTGTGGATCTAATGAGAAATAAAAACACTCAACTGCTCTCAAAGATCATGTGACCCGGTAGAAGGTCAATCAAGTCATTCTACTTTTCAGCTGTTTCGTTTCACTGTGTACTGCTGTATAGAGCTGAAATGATAATAAAGTCTCTCTGACTCTGACTCTGTTCTGGGTCATTAGCCCCAAGTCTTGTAGCAGACTAGCTGCCGACTGAAAACATCAAAGGCGATGAGACTGAATCTCGCTTGGCTTTAAGAACTTGTTCAAACCCTAACCCTAGTATGAGGAAGCACCACTAAGTAAGGTAAAGAAAAACGTGCAATTACTCTGTGTCCTCAAAATATAGTCTAGAGCAGATCCAGAGGATGATGCAGACAAGGGGAAAACCTGCAAGAAAAGACAAGAGACAGACAAAAAGATTGAATAACATAATAATAAAAAGCACGCGTAATATACCTAGAAGCTATTACTTTAAATGATTATCATGGTAATGACACTGCGTGTAGAATAAGTCAGACTTTATTCAGTGACATGCAGACAGAAGCACATTTAAAAAAATCTGAGCTATGCTGCATGAAACATAAAGTGCCTTTTAGTCAAATGACCAAAATTTGGCAAAATTCTAAATTAATAACTTAAGCAATTATGAAAATAAGCTTAAACGTTTATGGAAATTATCCAGCATTTAGACAGTGTTCATTAAGTATTAAACATTTGCACAAGAAATCATCGATTTTCATGTACTTACTATAAAAAAAAAATCTCTTAAAAGTCTGCATGGAATGCAGTTTGTAACCTCTTTAACTTTCCAAAATTTGATACAAAAGTATGTGAAGCAGGGAAAAGATGCAACACTTGATTTAATCCTCCAGGAATTGACTAGAAGCATTATACACCAAAATGTATCTCAGATTAAAACTAAAAATAGTTCTTTAAAGTAACATGCGCTGATCACTGACAATAAAACTGTACTCAATAGAACCGGGAACATGCATAAGAACAAGAACTGTGATTTGCACATGATCCGTGCAGCTCTGTATTGAGCATCGACAAGTTCATTTGAACTCTTTCTTTCAGAGTCTGCTCAAATCAAAAAGCACAGAAATGCCAATCACATAAGTTGTTCTGACACTTCTCAGCCCTCCCGGGGTAACAGAGACAGGGAGGGAAGAGAGAGAGATATAACTGGAAACTGAGAAACAGAAGGATCCTGCTGTACTTCACTGATTGGAGCAACTGAGACTGTAATAGCTGCTAACATCAGAAAAATAACAGGTTTCAGAAATACACATCATAATGTACAGTCAGTAATGTAATGGTTATTACTGCAAAAATAAAACCCTAGACTGATCGTGATACACATACATTACTCTTTACATACATATATTTCCATTACAATTATTAGCATGGTTAAGATGTTTTAATGTTTTACGCTTTTATGCTCATTAAGGACGCAGTTATTTAAACAAAAAAATTAAAAGATTAAGTAAAACAGTAATATTGTGAAAAATTACTAAAATAGCTGTTTTCTATTTGAATCTATTTTAAAATGTAATTTATTCCTGTGATCAATGCTGTATTTCCTGCATCATTACTCCAGTCTTCAGTGTCACATGATCCTTCAGAAGTTATTCTGATAAGCTGATTTGCTGCTCAACAAACATTTATTATTATTGTTGAAAACAGTTGTGCTGCTTAATATTTTTGTGGAAACCATGATGCTTTTTTTTCAGGATTCTTTGATGAAAAGAACAGCATTTATTTGAAATCTTTTTAACATTATAAATGACTTTATTGTCACTTGTAATCCATAATAAAATTTATGGATTCTTGTTGAATAAAAGCATTGAATTATTATTAATATCAATGTTGAAATCAGTTGTGTGTATATATATACCATTTGAGTATCCTGACACTGCAACACTCACTCAACCAATAATATAATTTTGGTGCGGGACTGTGTGTAAATTTGACCAATGGCAGATGGGATACATTGGGGATGGGATGTGTTATTACTTTTGCTATTTCATTTGGTCTTTGGTCTCATTTTTTGGTCACACTGCAAATATAACTATAATGACACAGAAGATTGATAATGTTGGCATTTTTTCCATTTGATAAACAATAAGTACACTGACAGCCAATCAGAATCCATCCTGCTTTAAAAGAGCTTGAGCATTTAAAGTGACAGACGACAAAACTGCAATGCGCTTACAATAAACAAAATATTATATTCATTGTTATACGTAGTTTTCATTTTTGGTGTGAACAGACTTTTAGTTACAAAAATAATATCAGGACAACAAACTAAATTAAAGTTTTCATTAGGGGTGCTCCGATCACGATCGGCCGATCGTTATACGCATCTCGACAGTAAAGCCGGTTCTCTAATCAGCGGTTAATTCCATCAGGTGCGTGATTTCACATAGAGCAGCTGTTACTACGCAGAGCCTTTAACCGAGAAGATGCACCAAAAAATGATGGAATTAACCGCTGATTAGAGAACCGGCTTTACTGTCGAGATGCGCATTAACGATCGGCCGATCGTGATCGGAGCACCCCTAGTTTTCATTGTTTCTTCCTTTAATAACTCACATAGTCTACACTAGTAGATGAACCTCATTTGTGATGGCCAGAGGAAAGTGTTTGGGAGAGGACAGGGCCGGGTGGCTGTAGGGACAGATATGAGCGTCTCACCCCAGCCCAGAAGAGCGAAACTCCAGAGACAGCGGCGGCTGCGCGGGAAGGCCGAGACCAGCAGAAAGTTCAGATACACAGCTTCAACCAGCAACCAGAAGAAATTAGTCATGATGCAATAATGACAAAATACCACTGACACCTTACAGGCCACCTGCAGAGAGAGAGAGAGAGAGAGAAAGAGAGAGAGAGATGCTGAGAATGATAAACAGGGGATGACGGCAAAAAAAGAAGAAGAAATAAACAGATGGAGAAAGCCCAAACTCAGCAGGAAATGACAATGACAATGACAATTTTAAGGATCTTTCCATAAACAGGGCACAAAATAAACTCTTAATACATTTTTAATTACGTTTTTCTGTTCTTTTTTTAAATAAAAAGGTGATTTTTCAAACCTTTTTATATTTAGGTCTGTGTTAAGATTTATATTTCCAATAAAAGCTGTTCTTTTACTTTCTATTCATCAAAGAATTCTGAAAAAAAAAAGGTATTATGTTTCCACAAACATATTATCAGCACAACTGTTTTCAACATTGATAATAATCAGAAATGTTTCTTAAGGAACAGATCATATGAGAATGATTTCTGAAGGATCGTGTGACACTGAAGACTGGAGGAATGATGCTGAAAATACATCTTTGATCACAGGAATAAATTATGGTTTAATATAGATTCAGATAGAAAATTATTTTACATTGTAGTAATTATTCACAATTTTACTTAATTTTTTTTGTTTAAATAAATGCGTCCCTAATGAGCATAAAAGCGTAAAACATTAAAACAGTTATTTAAATTGTAATAATATTTCACAATATTAAGGTTTTTACTGTATTGTATTTACTGCATTTATTGATCAAATAAATGCTGGTTTCACAATATCAGGCAATATCACATACATCCTTCATGGAGAAAGCAATCCCAGAATGCATTGAGTCACAATCAGTCATGTTTTGTCCAGTTCTCTGTGAGGACTGTGGTGTTGATG
Organism: Carassius gibelio; assembly: GCF_023724105.1. NCBI lineage: Eukaryota > Metazoa > Chordata > Actinopteri > Cypriniformes > Cyprinidae > Carassius > Carassius gibelio. The sequence continues at coordinate 21,294,382 of NC_068393.1, forward strand.
GACTCACTGTAGAGAGCGTGCAGTGATCTGTGTCGTCACTGGAGAACAGCGTAGCATCTTTGATAAACACAGCCACCGATTTCAGGATGAAGGTGAAAAACAGCTGCATGTGGATGTAGTTTCGAGCACAGTGTAATCGCCTACAGAATACAAACAACAGGTCACTTCTTTCATTTTAAAGAACACAGTTTTTTACCAACGTTTGCAAATTATTTAAAGATGTATAGCCAGGGTCAGGTTTATGTAAAAACAATATTACTCACAAAAGAGACTAAATATATTAAAGCAGGCCTTTTTTTTACAACAACTTTCAGGTTACATGAGGGGATTTTGTATTTAGGTTTGGATTTTTCTATTTTGTCCATCAATAAGAACTCATTGTAAAGGCACAGTACCTGAAGAGCATCAGTATTGCCACGGCAACAGAGAGCGACAGCAGTGATGCTCCATATCCAACAGTATAGATCAGCTTCACAGTGGCAAAGTATGACTCCTGAGGGACAAACAAGCAGAAATCAATTACATCTGAGACCATGTTCAGGACACAGAGTCGGTTTAAATACAAGAAACATTTCTCTGGATACAGGGTAAAGCAGTGAATCAATAGATCCATCATTATTTGACGCAATGATGAATGAATGAATAATCATTTGAATCAAACAGACATAATTATGAAACCCTAAAGTCAGTTTATACAGATTTTTTTAAAACTTAAAATACATTTTAAATATTTATTTTTTCAAAAATGTAAATTAAAATTAGTTTGAGTTTACTATTGTCTTTTTAAAGCTGCATTATGCTTTTTTTATTACTCTAAAGTTGCGTTGAAACAATCTGTATTGTAGAAAGTGTTTATAACTAAAGGTGACTTGAACTGACACAAATACACACACACACACACACACACACACACACACACACATATATATATATATATATATATATATATATATATATATATATATATATATATACATATATATCCATTTTATATTAAACATTAAATATAAAAAATAACTGTATTTAAATAAAATAAATGAATGTAACTAGATTAAAATTAAGTTAATTAAATTATCTGGAAATTGTATTTACAATTGATGTATTCATTTATTTCTATATTAACTACATGTGCTTATTTCATCATAAAATGAAAAACTATAAGCCAACTATAAACTATAAGTGAGAATTATGACATACAGACATAATTTTTAAAGCCTAAAGCCTGTTTATAAAAAAAAAGAAAAGAAAAAAAAAATTCTGCAAAAAAAAAAAAAGATTTATATTACAATAAAAATGTAATATAAAGTGTAGTATAAGTAATATTGAGTTAAATCAATGTTACTAGATTTAAATTAAGTCACTAAAATTATTAAGTAATTCTTATTATGAAACATGTATTAATTTAATAATAACTTTACAATTAATGTATTAATATATTTGTAAATTAACTTCATTTATTAGAACATAAAATTTAAATCCAAAGCCAGATCATTTGGTTTGAGTTCATACTCAGATTCTTGACTGTGTCTTTAAAAATGAGTCTGAATTTCAGAGCATGTGTGACCTCTGGGATTTCGTCCTCAACACTGCAGGCCTCATGGTACGGAGGGAACGGATGTGACCAGCCGCCAGGCGTGCAGTTACGACTCACTATACCTGGAGAAATCAATGATAGGTCAAAAGGTCAATGACAATAATGCAAGGCAGTCTCTGCAAGCTTTTAAAAAACAACAACTTATAACAAATATGCTAATACGGTCACCAGCACTTTCAGATTAAATGAATAAACACAAGTTGACATTTCATGTGGTTTGTATTGACTTCTTCTCTAGAGAATGAGCTGCAATGCATTAAATTAGCTTGTGCTTAAGCTGAATGTGAAATGAAGCCTGTTTCCTTTTCTACACCAGACAGAGATACAAGGATGGAGTGCAAATTTCATTTGAGAGCTTTCAGATGTGAATGCAGTGTTGGTTGGTCGGGCTTAGACCAGGTTTAGTTTGATATACTGCTGGATCTGTGGAGACTTTAAAAAGTTACTGCAAATATAAAAGCCTTTTTTTGGGTCAAATTTAAGTCTTGGTAGAGTACATAGTACAAAGTCAAATATTGAGGCTGTGCATTTTACCATTTGAGGTTTCAATTCATCTTCTCAATGTGTAGAGTTAAAACATCACATAATGACCACAACATTCCTTTTGATCATTTTCAACAAATAAAAATGGCCCATTAAATTAAAGTTAATTTATTAAGTTCATGTACAAATTTCTCTAGTTAGCATCTCAAATGTTGTTTATAAAAAAATAAAAAATGCAATGTTTTAATTCAATGCTGGATAATTAAAAACAAGCATGAATATGGCAGGACTGTTTTTAAAGTCCTGAACTTTAAAATTCAGTTTTGAATCATGCACAAGTGTGTTGTGTGTCGTACCCGTGTTGTTCTTGATGACAGAGAAAACAGCAGGACAGGGCGAGTGGATCGTCTCACCCACTGCAGCCCTGGGCCAACACACTACTGAATCCCATACTGGCAGACAACCTTCACAACACACACACACACACACACACACACGCACACACATACACACGAAGAGCATGTGTTTATTCAGTAAATACCCATGCACTCAAGCACCATCTGACAGGCTATCCGTGGCATGTAACAGCTTGTATTTGCTATATAAATGTCCAGTTTGCCATGTTGGATTGGCACGATCACATGTGTGTATGCGAATGCCCTGCAAAGCCGCTGCCAAACACGACTTCACTTCTGGGATTCACTGGGAAACACAAACGCAAGGCGCTGCATTTCAATGAGTCTGATCTTGTACTAAACTCTGTCTCTGAATGTCACCACTGACAGCTTGTGGCAGTGCTAAATGCCATGCAGATGTGATTTATTTTAAATGACATCTCAAGTGTTTGTGACCTGTTTTCATGTCATTTCAAATAAAGTCAAAAAGTTGACAGGAGAAATTACTGATGATGTTGTGGTTTATTTATTTTAGAAATAATACAGAAATTAAAAACATATAGTAAATTATTTTATAGTAGCTGAATTTCCAGTTTGGGGTCAGGTTTTGAAAGATTTCATACTTTTATTCATCAAGAATTCGTTAATTTGATTTAAAAATCAAATAAAATATGAACTCAGTACTGACATTTATAATGTTACGATATATTTCTGTTTCAAATAAATGTTGTTCTTGAACTTTCTATTCATCAAAGAATCATGAAAAAAAATTACAGTTTCCACAAAAAACATTAATCAGCACAATTATTATGATTATATCAGAAATGTTTCTTGAGCAGCGAATCATAATATAATGATTTCTGAAGGATCATGTGACACTGAAGACTGGAGCAGAAAATTCAGTTTAAATGCATTTTAAATATATTCAAATAGAAAACTGTTCATTTAAAATGTAATGATATTTTACAATATTTTAGTACATTTTTTATCAAATAAATGCAGCCTTGGTGAGCACATTTAAACACATTTAAAAATCTTAATGAACCCACATTTTTTTGTTATATAATAGTCCTGGATACATCTGAGAAATGTTTGAGTTTATATTGAGATCTGTGACTTCTGATTGCAGAACACAGTTTCTGTGGAGAAAAATCTGAGAAGCATTATGCCTTAACAAAAGTCTCCATTTTCTCTCAATTGAAACTCAGCGCTCTTTAGCACGCTTCTCACATCCTACGTTTAAAATCTCATCAGGAGTGTCGGTTTATTTCTACCTGAGGAGCTGCTGAGGTTCCCGAGATCTGTGATCTCTCTGAGACACCGCTGTTCATCTCTTGCAAGCTGAAAGATATACTCACACTCAGGATGCAAACTAGACAACACCTGCCAAGAGAGAAAATGAAATGTGTGAGTGAGTGGTGCATAAAAATGCAGGTCTACCTTATAACACAACACTTAAAGATCCATCTTCAGACACTCAGGCTCAAAAAAATAAAATAAAAAAGAATATTACTATCAATTGCATTTGCAATCCTGACCCACTTTCCAAACACAGAGAGAGCATGTGATAAAAAAGATTGGTATTAACAGCACAGAACAACATTCATTCTGACTGCATTAGCAGAAAGGAGAAATTTCTTCTTTTCAATCAATCTTCAATTTAATAAATACACCATTACATTTCAAATGATTGCTTCCTCGGTTTTTGACAAGGGCTACTTCATTAACAGCCTTAACAATTTCAGCATATGTAGTGTATGCACAAACACACGCATATATGCATGCATTAATTATGTACATGCAATCACAGCGCTGATTCAGAGTGTCTCCAATCAGACACTTCAGTGTGAGTTTATGCAGGTTAAAATGTTACTATGATCTCTAGCAGCTTTTGAAAGCAATCACAATCAACAGCAATTTAACAAATATAGATTTTCAAAGGCCTTTCATAAATGTGGTAAACATGTGGTACCAATAATTCATAATATTCCATAAATCATTTATAGTAAAGTTTCTGAAATGGAAAGAGAACTGTTTTTTGTTTTTACTCAATTTACTAAAGATTTACACACAAAAATCTTTCTTAATAAATGTATAATTTTATAGCCTTATACGTATATGGAAGGGATAATGCATGGCTAGCTGTGCATTAAACATTTATTATGAATGGCGTGGAGGCCAAGAACCCTGGTTCTTTGATGAATAGAAAGTTCAAAAGAACAGCATTTATTTGAAACAAAAATATTTTGTAACTTGTTTTTTTCTGTCACTTTTGATCAATTTAATAAATTCTTGTTGCATAAAAGTATATATTTTTTCAAAATTCTTTATAAAATCTTTCAAAAACCAACTTAAACAGCGGTTTTCACATCAATAGTAAGCCAATGACAAAAAATTCCCCACCATTTGCCAAGAATAACTCCCATTTAACATTTACTTTGATACAAGTTCTTGCCAATAAAACTGAAAAGTTAAATAAATATATTATTTTACACATGAGAAGTTAAAAGCTCATCACTATGCTCTTCACTGGCTGCCCGATAAGGCTGGTTGTACATGCTATAGTCTGTCTTTAAAGGTAAATCATCTCTAAAGCGGTCACGTCTCTGATTTCATTGAATGAACAACACAGGTCAGCAGCAGGGTATTGTTCATTAAAAGATTTCTTCAAAAGCACTGAGCCGTTCGACACCATAAACAAGTCTACAGAGAAGGCAGTCGTCTGTGAGGTGCTATACTCTCATACAGCAGCACTATCTCATCCTAATCTTCTCATATTTACTGGGTTTTCTCTACGTTTATCTCTCTTCATCTCCTTCTTTTTAATCCTCAAGCCTTAGAGACGCAGTAAACTGATATTATCACTTGCCATTTTCAGTCTCTTAAGAAAAAATAAAATAAAAATCAAAGCACAGCTGGGAAACAGAAACGGAGGGAAAACTAGAAAAACAATTCAATCAAATAATACTAAATAATGAGAAAGTGGAGTGTTTTTAGAAAAATTTGACTCCTGCACATTGCAAGCAGGACTTTTATAGACAACTAAAACATCCTGATCAGACATAAAGCTGAAATAAATTATAATATATATATATTTATATAAAATATTAGAGAAAATGCTATATACAGTAGCAATGTATTATTTTGTATACATATTAGAACATTTATTTATATTTTTTCAACTTTTTTTATTGAGTAGATTTTACATTTTTTGACAGCAGGTAACAAATGTATAGTTAACAAAAAACATTACAAAGTGGGACCAAAATGGCATCTGTACCCGATTCCCTTCCCACGTCACCCCTGAACAGACCCAACACAGGCCCATAGACAAACATACAGATACATGCATACCAACAAACATTCAGCAGTATAGACACACACACACACACAAGTACTTGATAAGGTCAAATTAAATTGAAAATAAATTAGAAAAAATAAATAAATAAATAAAGTAGGGATTCAAACCTCCAAATCAGGGGATAGGTTGAGGGAATCAACCAGCCCTAGGAAAGGGTTCCATGTTCACAAAAATTTTGAGGTAGCGCCTTTCAGAGAGGATCTGAGCTTCTCCAACCTCAGATTGTCAAGCACTTCTTTTATCCAACGATCATGTGTGCGGGGGGCGGGGAAGTTTCCAATTGAGCAGAATTAGCCTCCGAGCTAGCAATGATGTAAATGCCAGGGCCTTTTCCAGTGCAACAGGGAGGTCAGCGTCTGGGGAGACGCCAAAAATGGCTGATAAAGGGTTGGGTGAGTAAACAAGGTGTCGAAAAAATTCATCTCAAAATTTGTCAGCTTAGGGCAGGACCAGAACATATGCGTATGATTGGCAGGGGACTGGTTACACCTTCTACAGGCATCAATGACATTAGGGTATATTTTAGACAATTTTGCATTTGTGTAGTGAACTCTATGAAGGATCTTACACTGGATTAGACCATGACGTGCGCATATGGAAGAAGAGTGAACCATAGCCTTAGCATGGCCCCACTGTTCAACCGTAATAGCCATGCTCAAGTACCCTTTGAAAGGGTACCAGGGTGTGCAGAGGTAGATCCTAATTACTCGTACAACACAGAAATGCATTTTCTACGATTGGGGTCTGTCGCCAAGAGGGAGTCAGTCAGTGTTTCGGGGGGACGATTTGGGAAGTGGGTAAATGTTTTCTTAACAAAGTCTCTAATCTGAAAAAAAGTGGAAGAGGTGTGAATTTGGCAAATTATGAAGAGAAGAGAGCTCTGTGAAGAATGCAAATTTACCATCCTTGTACAGGTCATTAACACAAATAAGAAATTAGAAAATTTGCCTTGGCTACTAACTGAAATGTGTTGAAGCACCAAGATTATATATATATATATATATATATATATATATATATATATATATATATATATATATATATATATATATATATATATATATATAAGTAATGTTAATAAAATTTGAAAGGAAAATAATGTCATGACCCACAATGTAATATCTTCCTTAAACTAGGCTTCTTAATCTGTATGCAGAATAGGTGTTCTTATTATTTAAGAGAAATATGACTGTGACATTTGTTTGTAAGTTTAGTGTCATGCTGTTTAAATTGATGGAATCTATTGACTGGATATGAGCATGAAATCAATCAAACCTCTGTCTGAGATCTTGCTAATAAAAGCTGACAGTGTAACCAGTGATTGAATCACTGCTGTCTCTGTGTCAGGATTCTGGACTGTTCTGTGTCAGGTTTGCCCCTGTTTCTGTTCCTGTGTTCCCTATTGGATCATGTTCCTGTCCTCGTTTAGACAATGCTGTGCACCTATGTTTGGTATTCATCCTGTGTTTCTGTGCAGTCTGTCGGGTCTTACAGCTGTTCCCTGTGTTGGATATACCCCCTGTATAGGAAACTATTAAAATCTCTTTCGGTTATCCACGGCTCCATGAGTTGATTTGTAAATAAGCAGCATCATTCAAGGTCTCTCTCCATTCATAAAGTCTCACACCCACTTCATTACACAAAAGAAATATTTTCGCAACGCTCCACGCTCATTTCCATCTCATACTGGCGGATGCTAAAATTGACCCGGATACTCCGCCGTGTTCAGAGTTGCAGTAGATTTGATTGATTAGATTAAAAAGGATAGAAGAAAGCTATTGCTTTTGTCACTAATGCTTTTGATTCTCTGGACATGAAATAAAAAGAGAGTCCATTAATGCATTCATGCTGTTATTATGATATCACGCACAATTGGATTCCATGGATTTCAGAGCTGCACGCTGTGGATATTTTACCCCACATGCTCTTCTGTCCGTGGTTTTATTTCTCTCTTTCTGCTATTAAAGAATGCAATTCATCAGAAAAATTCAATACAGTTACGGGCTTTTACTTTATGGTTTTGATCCTGAGCTGCCTAATAGTATTCAGCCATAATAGCATGTTGGCTGAATGTTTTCACCTAATTATAAACTAATTTTTAATCAAAGTACAGTAAAAAATAGTAATATTGTGAAATGAATACATTTCAATATATTTTTATTTGAATATATATATATATATATATATATTAGGGCCGGGACTCTATTAAAAAATTAATCTAATTAATTAGAGGCTTTGTAATTAATTAATCGAAATTAATCGCATTTTAATCGCAGATAAATATTTGACCTGAGAACAGTGAGAAGTAATTTTTTTCACATGGATTTATAGTATACCATTGAATAATGACTGAATACATAAGCTTAAGCAACAAAATATTGTTTATTTTTGTTCAACCAAGTCTAGCAGACCAGTGCAATTTTTGCCATGAAGTGTAGCAATAGCAATTTAGAAATAGTACATTTCAGAAATTCAGGAAGCTTATACCTTCTGTAAAGTGTTTTTTTTTTTAAGTAAAACACAATACTGTCAATTACATTCAGAACATTGGAAACACTGACTATTAGAAAACATCTCTCTGTTGCTTCAGAGGCCATAACATACTAAGTCTAACTCTCAATAACCTTGGCCAAAACAATAAAGAGTTCAACATAAACTGTTGCACCAACAAAATAATACATAGTTCAACATAAAGTGTAAAGTCCACGCTAGCTGCTATATGTTTTGCGGTGAGGTGATCCTTGAGGCTCGGATGTGCTGCGGTGATAGAGTTGTGACGTTCGCGAACGAACCGATTCTTTTGAACGGCTCATAAACATGAACGATGGGAGCCGAGTCGCGACTGGAGAGGAGCCGTTCTTTCTATCGTTCTTTTTTCCTATGCGTGTTCATACAAATGAGCTCCGCCAGGAGACAGAACAGTTATAGGGGGAGGGGCGCACCCAGCGCAGGCCAACCCTTTATAGCGTGATGATATTAGTTATTAGTTGTGCATGCATTTACATTGCATTTTGTGTTCATTTAAAACTTATTTTAAAATCATTAAAAATGTTCTTTTGTGATACTGTACTTGTATAGAAATGTTTCACTAAAAGCTGTTTTCACAGACATTCATTGTGTTATTGTTCATTGACTTGAAGGGGCTGATGTCCTATTTGCAAAGTTTACAGTAGTAATAGTATGTAGTATGTAGACATTTCCATTTTATTTATTCTAATTTTATCTACTTAAAAAAAAAATAGTTTTCTATCAAAATGTTCTTGTGTGATAACAATGTTCTTGTGTGGAAGTGTTTGTAGTAAAAGCTGTTTTGCACAGAAATTCATTGCAGCCGGCTTTGTTTTTTATGTTTATTTGTGAGTAGGTATTGTATGAATAACATAAGTCAACGTAGTTTTACACACACACACACACACACACACACACACACACACACACACTTTGTACTAAAGGTAAATCAAAATAATGATGTCACTGTCTAAGCAGAGGGATTTGTGCAACCCTATGGAATATAGTCGACACATGAGAAATGAGGTAATAATCAATATTTCAGAATAATTCAAACTCAGATATTGGTGTGTGATATCTGAGCTTTAATTATTTGACTACAAATCTCACCTCATAATACCTCCCAGTGATTATTTCCAGGATAAACTGAGATGCTCCCAAGCTGGCTTCTTAAAACTGACTAAATATTTAAAAAGAGCCAAAAGAGCCATTCTTTTGAACGGCTCTTTGATAGGAACGGATCGCGAAGATCCGGATCCCCTCAAAGAGCCATAAATCCCATCACTATGCGGTGATATGCGAACCGATGCGAACCGATGCGAACGCTAGTTGGTGCTCCAGTATAATCGGTCCCGCCGAAACTCATCCAGTGAGAAACGTTCCGCGGTGCAAAAATAAGTTATTTAAAATGCGGGAATTTTTTTCTGTAATTAATTAATCTTAGTTAACGCGTTATTTTTTGTGTAATTAATTAATCTCAATTAACGCGTTAAAGTCCCGGCCCTAATATATATATATATAATATTATTTCTGTTGAATTTTAAGTCTCAAGTGATCCTTCAGAAATCATTTTGATAAGCTGATTTGCTTGCTGCTGAAATATTTCTAATTATTAATGTATCATTGAGAGACAATTATAGCTTTTATTATTTTTTATGTTTTATTATAATATTCTCAATTTATTGTAATTAAAGTTTTTGTAATTTTGTTGTTTTTGCCATTTTTAGTAGTTTATAAATACTATTATATTTCATGTACACTTTTATTATTATTATTATTTTTTTTTTTATTTGTTTTGCAGTTTTGAGTTATTTTGACTAATCAAGTTAAACCAAATGGGCAATGTTTTTAGACAAATATTTTATTTCCGTTTATTTTTATTCAAGAAAATATTTTTATTAACATTTTTATTTATTTATTTTATTTTTACTAAAATAAGCCTGCAGAATAAAAGTGTTAATTTCTTTACAAAAAAACTGATTATCTGAGAAAAAAAAAAAAAAAAACAAACAAACAAAAAAAAAACATTCTTATTATTTCTGCAATTAAGTCGTGCTTTTTTTAATCAGCTGTTTATAATAATAATAATAATAATAATAATAATAAAAACCTAGCAATTTACAATTCATAAATGAATTACTCTTGTGATCGGATTGAAACAGATTTGTGAAAATGTCTGAAATGGTTTGTGTTTCAGTTTGATTTATTTGGATAGATCGCTCATGCACTGGATCAAAAAGAGCGAGTATATTTACCTACAATTCACTGACAAAAAAATGTCTTCTATCCTCTGTCAGTAATGAAGCAGCTCTTTATTGCAAGTGCAGTTTGTGAATGATTTATATCCATTTGTATCAAGATATGGGCACACTTTTCTGTGCCCCAGTACTGATGGCTACAAATGCCCTGGATATATTTAGAAATATATCTTGAATCTTCAAATTAATGCAATAACTAATAACTAATCTGAAAATGTCACACAAATGCAACCACTGATTCCACTTATGAATTCCAAAGGCCTGAAATGTTAATGTCCTTCAGCAAAGAAAATGAAAAAGAAAATGCTTATTTGTACAGGCACTTAGAAGAAAAAAAAAAAACCACCTGCGCCATATGAAATCACCGGTCTCGTTTACAGAGAGCTCTATTATACTGTGCATTCTCTCTGGAGAACATTAATCTCCACTCTACACGACAGCATGCAGATCCATTAACTGCCCCGTTTCCAACAAGGGTCCCCCAGTTCAGATCGCAGATGGCGCTTGTGCCTCCACATTTACTTCCTATTGTGGTTTTGCAGTGCATTTGCCAAGGAAATGGGCACACAAGTGCACAACCAAATGCACCAGAGGAAAGTTGAGAGCTCACTTATTTTTGACAGCCAGAAAGCCTGAGATCATTTCAAAGCCTTCTCCTGGTGACGACATTCACATACACCTGTATTTTCCAGCTCCCGCAGGAGACGTAATGAAAAATTCAAAACTAAAAGTCATCATCAAACACAGATGAGATGACAACCTTTATTGCAAGAAGGTTAAATTAGATGTGTCCAAAAATAACCGTATCTGAAGTCATCCTGACTTGCTCTCCAATCCGCACTGACATAGGAGAATTTAACACTCCACAAAAAAGAGTTTTCTCTTTTCTTCAAAACTGCAAATGTCATACTCAAACCTCTAACCTCAGATAGCAACCTTGACACCAGAAATGTTACAGTTTCCTTTTTTCATCAATGCTGAGGTTTAGAGTGGCTAAAACACAGAGATGTGGGTGATAGAGGAAGATCATAAGCTGCAACAGGTGGGAAAACATGGATACATGCTTTGGCTATTATAAATACCTCTAAAACTTTACACAAGTTCATATGGAAAGTAACAGCGGTGCTGGCTCCAGTATTTTTTTCCATTAATTTTCCCCATAGGAATATTAAAAAAGTCTTAATTCAAAGCATTATAATCTAAGAACCAAACCAGGCAGCTATAAGGTGTATCACAATGTTTCAAACTTTTATTTAAAGAGTATGTGTAAATCTGACAAAAAGAGAATAGTCCAAAATTGTTTACTTTACGGCTTTAATGAGAGAAAGAACTAATCCCATGGACCATTGCAAACGACATAAGTTTAAAACAATGGAGAAATATCTAACAAAATGATTGATTGTACACGTAGAAACAATACCAGTTTATTGCAAAAGATGCATATATATATTCAAACATTTAAGTGTTTTGAGAGCATGGGAGATGGATTTGATTATGTCATATGTGGTAATTAATGGAAGTGGGCGGAGTCTGCACTTGTTTGGCACTCACTGCAATTCTCTGATTGATGGAATTTTCTTAACAGAATCAGGGGTATTCTGTATTCCAATTCCACTGTTAAACATGATTTAAAACAAGTTAAAAAAATGCAAAGAGATGGCTTCAACAAAAGCATATAGCATCAGTTCACTACCTCAGAGCTGACCGTAGGTCTTCTTTAAAGGTTAATAAGTTATCACTAAAATTAAATTTCCTTAAAGAGATAATTAATGGCACTTTTACTCCTGGAACACTCGGTAACCATTGCTGCATCAAAAATTGCATACTTCCCTACTATATAGTAAGCGAAAAACAGTATGTGAGCAAGTGTGCTAGTAGCATGTCCGAAACAGTATTCAAAAAACCGTGAGCAAAAATAACCAGATGATGAAATACCCTTTTCTTACACTCAGGTTCTGAAGGGTGCATTCTATGGACACTTTACTATCCCATGAGGCCACAGGAGAGGATTTAAGAAGGGCAGTGAAGCAATGCAACTCATGCAGGCAGGTTAAGTTATGACTGACGTGGTGGTGATGTAGAATCAGGAGGCGGGGTTTAGCCTCTACGTCATAGAATGACAAATTCCTCAACCATTCATTTGCAGATTGGCTTCAATATAAGCCATTTTTAGACTAATGAAAAAGAGCTCTTACAGAATGCTTTTATAATGCAATGACCTCTAATAACCAATGTCCAATGACCCCTTTAACGGTGGCAAAGCAAATTCTAAACAAAATGTAGTAACTACCTACTCCGTAGTCTTCTTGTCCTCTGTCTTCTTGAACATGGGCACAGCAGTAAAATAATTGGTTAATGTATTAAAAATTGATATTAGCTTACCTCGCCCTTTTACCATTAAAAATTAAGGATTGCACTGAAATATTATGTTCAGTTAAGCCCCGCCTTCTTTGATTTGATTGATCATTGGCATTGACAATGTTAGACCGCTATTTAAAAAAAAAAAAAAAAATTATGCCTGAAATCATAAATATACGGAAGTTTTAAGCGGCCATGTATTATAATTTTTTTCCTTCTTGTTTTCTCGTTATAACTACTTAATTTTCTCATTATCTCGACATAACGAAAGTCGCTTTCTCGTTATAACGACTTAATTTTCTCATTATCTCAACATAATGAAAGTCGTTTTCTCGTTATAACGACTTAATTTTCTTGTTATCTCGACATAATGAAAGTCGTTTTCTCGTTATAACGACTTAATTTTCTTGTTATCTCGACATAACGAAAGTCGCTTTCTCGTTATCTCGACATAACGAAAGTCGCTTTCTCGTTATAACGACTTAATTTTCTTGTTATCTCGACATAACGAAAGTCACTTTCTCGTTATAACGACTTCATTTTCTCGTTATCTCGACATAATGAAAGTTTTTTTTCTTGTTATAAGGACATAACAGTTTTACTGTTTCTATAGTAACGAACTCAACTTTGACATGCATCTGGACAACCATTTAGGCGCTCTTACCGTAGCCTATATTTCAGCAAATTTTGCTTCGCCTAGGTAACAACATCTACAATACTGTACATACAGTAAATAAAGGGTGATTGATCACTGTGGATTTTTCCAGAGACAGTACACCAAACGTTTTGTTTTTTTTAATTAACATGTTTAAATGGCAACACCGCGAACACTTCAGAAGGATGCAGAACTATTCTAAGATCTTCTAGAGCTGCTTGGATTTAACTCACTTTTAATTTTCCCTTTATTTGAAATAAAAGTATATAAAATTTGTTATTTTTAGTAGTCATTATATGCTGTGACAGATATATCATGTGCGTTACAAGCTTCTGTTTGAAAAGAGCGTTTATGTGTACGTGTAGTACGTGTTTGTGTGTGTGCAGAAAAAAAAAACGATTACAACATTATAGAACAATTAAATTTAATTAGCCTATGCACTTTACATATACATCACATTTCTCATCAATATGGTTAACAATAAAGATTACGAATAAGGAAAAGAAGCACATCACAAATAGCCTATCGTTAAATCCCGTCCTACTGTAGATAAACAGAACATCTCTGCTTATTAACTACCTAATCATGTGCCTAAAAGAACACAAATAAAGATAGGTGCAAAGAGAATACAGTGACGTCAACCTTGGTTTTGATAAGCAGTTATTTTATGACACAGAACGCATTGTTGAAACTCATCTAGCAAGAACTTAATACACAAAATAATCATATTGATTCAATCATTTGACATTTATGAATTAATTAAATGTCAGTAATGAAAAAGACTGCACAAATTATAGCGATCACGAGGAAGGTCCGTGTACAGTAAAGTGGATAGTGTACAACACCCCATCAGTTATATTCAGGTCTATAGTGCCACCAACTTCTTAGAAAAAATTAAGTCGTTATAACGAGAAAACAACTTTGGTTATGAGGAGATAACAAGAAAATTAAGTAGTTATAACGATAAAACGACTTTCGTTATAACGAGAAAATGACTTTCGTTATGTCGAGATTAAGTCATTATAACGAGAAAAAAAAGGAAAATAATATATATAATGCATGGCCGCTTAGAACTTCCATAGCCTACTATGTTAACCAACTATGCTATGTTATCCCAAAATGAGCAGTATGGTTTTCGTTGCACACTTGTTTTGACTAAAATAAATAATAAGCAGTAGAAAGACTGCTATGCAATAATAACGGGATACCAATTTACCAAATGAGCTTCATTGCAGAGATTCCTTTAATCCACACGATAATGAATTATTATTAAGAAAATCCGCTGAAAACCCCTCCCTCCAAGGATATTATAGACAACATGCTCACAGAAAATGATTGATAGACAAAGAGCCTTTTGATTTTCCAGGCTATTATCAAACAGCGCATGCCGCTCTCTCTCTCTTTCTTTTTCTTTAAATTTTTTTCTCTCTCGCTGTTTAGAGAGTCTATAACAATCGCCGACTCCAGCTTTACTAAAGCAGCGCATCGACGGGATATTCCATGCAAAAATGTATTAGTTAAGATCACATAAGCGGCATCATATTCTCAATGAGCCAAAAAAATGTTTAATAAAACAATACAAAGTTAAATTAATAAAAGAGATATGAAACACAAACTCTCAGTCTTCATTCTAAGCGCGTGGAATAATTTAATTAGCTTGCCAGACTACAAAATCCGTTCAAAAGTCTGTAGTTATAAAGATGCTTCTTACACAAATGTGACAAGATATTAATTTCAGGTGTGACTCATTAAATGAGGTTGTGCATACTCACAGTTGTAAGAGATGTCAACCACAGGACCCCGCGACACGAGCGCATGTCTCCAGCCGTGTCCACAGCGCGCGCTGACGGCTGTAGTTAGATCAAACGCTTTATAGACTGAATCTGACCAATCAGAGAAGAGAGAGGAGAGAGCGCACATCATTCACAGTTCTGCCTTCAAAACCTCTGCATCTCTGCTGCAACTTTTTACAGCTCGGGTTACTTTCCTCAAACCAGACAAGGTCCATCGGGGCTCTATATAGACCCTAGGGTTCTTTACTTAAATCCAAACAACCCTTTATGCCAAAAAAGTTTCTATATAAGCAGAAAGACCCCTCTTTGGCACACACACACACACACACAAAATAAATAAATAAAAACATTTTACTGACACACCTTTCATTATGAAGAAAATAAATTTAAAATGTAGGCTACTTCTGCTCTTTCAAGATTAAGTTTTAAAATAATTACAACATGATCCTGTACACTGAAAAAAAAAAATGGCACCATCCAAATTAACTGGTTTTACTGAAGTCTAAAATACTTAATATCACTTATCAGCCTAAATACATTCATTTATAGTAACAAAACTATCAGGAAGAAATAAGTAAATGTGTATAGCAGTGAAGAAGGTTTAACGCGTTGTAAACCTCCGCAGTGTGGACAATAAAACTGATTGTATTTTGTCAATTTAAGAGGACACAATTAATTCAAATAAAAGTGTGCATACATAAACACAGATTTGGGTTAATTTCTGTAACTGTTGCAGTATTGCAAAGTGATATATTGCTAGTGATAAAGTATCTACGAGCAGTTTAAGTCAATTAAAATATAAGAAAAATTTATGGGAACCTCTAAAGGGTTCTATATAGAACTTTTTTTTTTCCAACTACAAAGAACCCTAAAGGATTATTTTGATTGAACACTTAAAAATGGTTCTACAGTATATAGAACCTTTTCTTGAGTGTGCAAGATTGGGAGATAACATTCTTAATTCTGATGCAAATTGTTATTTTTTTTATTTTTTTTTACACATGAAATAAATAAAGTTAGTTCAGAATTTCAAGGAAAAAGTCTGAACTGTGAGAAAAAAAAGTCACAACTACCTTTTTATTTTTATTTCCTATAGCTTTAACTGGCTTCCATCATATTTGTTTTATGTATTTTTTATACACTTAAAATTGTGTACTCTGTATTGTTTTTTTGTTCTTTTCTTTCTTTCACAATGAATTTGTTGGATAATATTAATATTGTACACTTTATGAAAACTGTTTTTCATTCTACCTGGAGAAGGTCGCCCCCTCATGTTGACATCACGACCAACAATGTCATGCAAACCACCAAATTACCAGCAGAAGATCTAGTGAGCAACACACCACAGTGTTTCCAATACAGACTCAATCAGGCTATTCAAAAAAATGTAAAACGCTTGTTTATCATCGTGTGCATGTATACAGACAAGAGTATGTTTCTGAACAAACGAAGCAGATGCACTAAATGTTGAACCAACTCAACTTTATTACATTTAAAGGGTTCAGCCATTTGTAAACACTGCACTGTGATTGCATAGATTCACAAATATCATCAAATTCAGTTACATTCATGAAATATTCACAATTTCCTGAACAATCCATTAAAATGTATTTAAAATGCACCAATTTATTTAAAATACCATATGAAAACTCCTGTAAAAGAGCAAGTCCTATTAGGAAAATATGTAAAATTGCGCAAAATTCAAATAAGAGCTTGAGATACAATATAAATATATAAACAGATCTTCATAAGAGCAGCAGTCTAGTTCAGCTTTGTCACTTGGAAATGTATGTGAAACATACACCTGGATAAACATGAGTGTCTTGGATATTTGCTTTCAAAGTTGTTAAAACCAAACAAGACACGTTTAACAGCCTTAGTGTTCATATTACTAGTGTTTGGCCATCTACCAGGATGAAGATTCAGTAATGCATATACAGAAAGGAGGAATTAAAATTGAACATGTCAAAAATACTATGCAATCCAATTTTATAAGATTAAAAAACTGAGCCTTATATTTTGCAAAAATAGACACTTTGTGCAAGTGCTAAATGACTACATAGTATCCGCCATTTAATTCAATATATTGTATACAAAATAGTCCACGGAGTAGATTAAATAAAAAGTGCCATATTTACCTGTATAAATTGTGAATAATTAATGCTTTAGATGACACAAGAATAGTGAGCAGATAAATATTGCTGTGACAATTTGACAGTTGGTGGAGACTACAAAAAGATAGTAAAACTGTTATACTTTCAGGACTATGTCATGACACATCGGAGAAAAACAAAACAAAAAAAAAACAAAAAAAAAACTGGAGTGTCGTAAGCATAGCTTGTTGCTTTTGTGAAGCATGCAGTTTTACCTTGTATGAAATTCCTAATGTAGCATTTCTTTAAGAAAATATGTCAAAATACACATTTTTCTCTTTTCCCTGTGTACTTGGTAAACTCAGAGCACATGCTATCGTTTTGGACAACCGTAGTGGAACTGTAGTGTGATATCGATACAAACTGCTGCCATTTTTGGATATCTCCAAGTCTTGTTTGCAGACTTAAATTGTATTCTCTGTCATATGCAGCTAGAAATTAAAATGACTTCTCTGAATTGCCATTTTTTAAAGGAATAAATCACTCAAAAACCTCCTTAAAATCTACTTGGCTTCAGGTCATCTAAGATGTAGATGAGTTCAGAACAAAAAGCATTTTCCAATAAGTACATATGCTGTAGAAACTGTGAATAACCTGAATGCTATCAGCGATAAAACATGACTTTAATACTACTCTAACCCATACAACTCTAAAACAGAAACTCTTGGCACACAGGAACAGGTCTGAGATGAATAAAGATGAAAATAAAGCACATCAAGTTCACACGAGGACGCTACACACCACAAAGCCACATTTAAGGGAAGTCACTTCCATCATAGACGATGGGCTTCTCAATGGTCAGCTGGTAGTTGACCTTCTTGGAGAGAAATCTGTAGAAAAGAAAACACAGGAGAAACAGGGATTGTTTCATTCCATCCTTCCAATTAATAACTACACTGTAAACATTTTTTTTAAGTTGTAAATAAAACAAAGATTACTGCAAAACGATTGAAAACAATATATGTTATTTCAGTTTTTCTACTTCAAAATACTGTTCAATGTGTTACTTGCCATTTCTTTTTAACTGTATCCGAGTGAATATTGCTTTTATAACAAGCTTTTTTCAGTGTACTGATCTCTTAAAAAGTTATTATAATTATAGTGCATAAGCAGCTAAAAGCACTGATATTGTTTCCAGTATTTACTGATCTTGTCACAATGTGCATGTAATATAGTGCCGTGATTTTGTGAATTTTGGACTTTCTGCTTTTATAAGGCCTTAATTTGTGGATGGGTGAATTAATACTTTCAAGACCCACAGAAAGCCAATAAAATGCACTGCACAACAAAAAAACAGCCTACTATAGTAATCATGAGCAAAATACTACCAGTCAAAAGAGTAGATATTTTCTGTGAAGCAAAAAAGCTCTGAAAGGTTCTCCGGAGTGTATAAATGCTACCTGTGTGTTACTGTACCTGGAAAATGAGTTATCGAAGATGAGTGTATAGACTCCAGGATTGCGGACTTTCAGTTGGCCCTGTATGGTCTCTTTATGCGAGTTACAGCGTGTGAGAGGAATCAGAACCTGAACCACAGGGACATCAAATAGATTTAGCACTCTAAGAGGTAAAAGGGCTGCTTTATGGTTATCATTTTAAGGAGTGAGAATAAAGATGGATGCATTTGAGACACTACCACACAGAAGGGAAGTAACAATGCAAGCTGATGCAACGTCTGTGAAGAAATGCAGCAGTTTGTATTAGCCTAACTGATTATTATTCAACATACAGTTATCATACACAGTCTAAGTTACTGTAAATAACAAAGAAATGAAATGACTGAAAATATACAAATAAAAGCTAATTTAAAAAAAAAGAATAAATACTAAACAGCATATATAAAAAAAATATTAAAACAACACTGACTAGAAGTTACCAAACACTAACTACATTAGAGCTACTTAGTCAGGCAGATTTGATCATTTAATATTTATTAGTAACATAAAAAAAAGAGACCTTAATTAGAATGGAAGCATCTAAAGTGCATGCATAAAATAGCAATACATTTAACTAAAATAATAAAAACCAAGAATGTTCAATAAATTATTTTAAAATTAGCTGGAAACAATGGTATTTAACTAAATATTATTTCGATATAAACAAGACGATGCAAAAGGTTTTAGGTCAATAAAAAGCCTAATTTTCCGTTCCATTGTATGAAAAAAAAATGTCCTCCTTTTCCACAGAAGGAAGTCAAAGTAAATAATGGTTGGGTATTACAGGAATTTTTGTGTAAATTTTTCCGTTGTCGCCTCTCCCTTAACTGATCTCCTCAGTCCAAAAGTGCCATTTAAATGGACAGAACCGTGTCAAACAAGTTTTCAAAAGATTAAAGCGCTTCTGATTAATTCTCCTATTCTCTTTGCTCCTGACTTTTCCTCTCCGTTCTTGCTTGCTGTCGATGCAAGTGACACAGGTGCTGGAGCTGTACTTCTCCAACGAGATCAGTCTGGTGTTGAGCATCCCGTTTGCTATTTTTCACGGAAATTTAATAAACATCAGCAACGTTACTCCACCATTGAGAAGGAGGCGTTAGCTCTTGTCCTTGCTCTCCAACATTTCGATGTCTATGTGGGTTCTGTTTCGTATCCGTTGATTATTTACACCGATCATAACCCATTAGTCTTTCTGGCCCGAATGAAAAACAACAACCAACGTTTGATGCGTTGGAGTTTGTTTTTACAGACGTTTGACCTAGAGATTCGACACATTCGTGGTAAAGATAATGTTATCGCTGACGCTTTATCACGTGTCTAATAGGAATAAATTGTTTTTCCTCCCTTTTTGTTAAAAAGAGAGGATTAAAAAAAGAACCGGGTAAGAAAGATTACTTTTACAATTTATTCACTTAAGGGTGAGGGTGTTATGTGTATCTGTGTGATTAATTATTTCTGAGTCCGTAGGTGGCGTTGTGGGAGGATTTCTTATGTGAGAATTATGACGTCATCGGGGATACCGGATAAAAGGCTCCGAGACGGCAATGGCGGTGCTCTCTTTCTCTCCGCTTCCCATTCATCAGCGTCTCTTATCGCCTCTTGGAGGCGGTTTTTGTTTGTTTTATGTTAAGCTTAGGTTTAACGTATAAAGTTGTGTTTTGATATTTAGTATATTTCTTATTGTTCAGTTGCGGGTGGTGTATGTATTTATTTATTAGTTCACGTTTGCTTATTTAGTAAGAACTGAGCGAGGGAAGCAGATGTCCGGAAGACTCACCTGTTTTTATTTTTCGGTAGCCAGGTAAGAACTTTACTCTGAGAGCAGGTGTAGTTAGGGAACTGTTTTCTTAGTTTTCCTACCCGTGAACTGTTTGTTCTCTTTATCATCCATTGGATTGTTTTCTTTATTATAAATATTATTTGTGAATGTTTGATTTTGAACTTTAATTAAATAGAGACGTCTTGGAATTCACATCAGGGGTTGTGATTCTTCTTTGTTATATGTTCGGCCTGTGTCCTTAGAATTCACGAGCCTTGAAATGGTAATGGGCCGTAACATATTTGGGGGCTCATCCGGGATTGATCTGGATTTTGTGTGACTTCGTGTGATCTTTTTGATCTGTTCACACTTGAATTTGTTACTTTGTAACTTTGTTGAATCACAGACTTTGATGGGCATTTTTTTTTTTGGATTGTGTAGTGCTTTGTTTTTCTCTTTAACCTGAGACGTTTATAAATCATGTTTGAATTAACAAATTTTATTGCGAATCCGACGCAAGCTGAGTTGTTCCAAATTAATAGGGTTGATCTTATGAAGATTGCTGCACATTATAAGGTTGGTTTTCGTAATACGCAGTCCAAACGGGAACTTCAGGTGTTGCTTGTGGATTCGTTGCATAAACAGGGCGTCTTTGGTGAGGAGGAAAAGCTGGTTGATTATCCTGAAGCGGATGAGGTTAGTTTAGATCTTGCTTTACAAGTCAAGAAGTTGGAGTTGCAAGCTAAAGAGCACGATAGAGAGTTGTTAAAAGAAAGGGAAGAATGGGAGCGTGAGAAAGAGAGACGAAGAGAGCGTGAGAGGCATGAACTTGAGTTGAAACGGCTTGAGATGGAACAAGCTTGCCGCCTCAAGGAAATCGAGCTGAAAGCTCGTGAAAGGGGTGCCGCGGATGTTTCGGATTTCGATGTGGGTCGCAATATTCGTATGGTTCCTCCTTTTCGAGAAAAAGAGGTAGACAAGTTTTTTGCTCTTTTTGAACGGGTTGCCATTAATCTTAAGTGGCCGAAAACATTTTGGCCCATGTTGTTGCAGTGTGTTCTTGTGGGGAAAGCCCAGGAAGCTTATTCTTCTTTGTCCGTGGAGGAGTCTCTCGATTATGAGGAAGTAAAAGCTGCTGTTCTTCGAATTTATGAATTGGTTCCGGAGGCTTATCGCCAAAAGTTTCGTAATCATCGAAAAACTGATGAGACCTACGTTGAATTTGTTCGTGAGAAAGAGTCAATGTTTGATCGGTGGTGTGCTTCTATGAAAGTAAAAATGTATGAAGAGCTACGTGAACTGATTCTTTTAGAAGAATTTAAAAACTGTTTACCAGAACGCGTTGAAACGTATCTAAATGAGCAGAAAGTTCTCAAATGTTCTGCCGCTGCTGCTCTAGCGGATGAATATGTGCTTACACATAAGACTGTGTTTGGTACTGCACAAAATCCTGGTAGCAACAGTCGACGGGTAAAGCGCATCTTGGATCGCGCTCCGCGTGAGGATAAAGTGGCGGAGAATACGATCAAATCCGTGTCCTCACCCGTTTGTTTCTATTGCAAGAAACATGGACACATTATTGCTGAGTGCAAAGCACTCAAAAAGAAAAATAGTGTCCCTAAACCGGTAGGTTTATTGATGTCCTCGCCACATTTAGAAGGACTGGAGTCGTTAGCTTTACAGGCTGACATGTGTGAAAAACAGGGGTATGTCCCGTTCATAATGGACGGATTTGTGTCTTTGGTTGGTAATGCAAATTCGCGAAAACCAGTCAGGGTACTTCGTGACACAGGAGCGGCTCAGAGTTTTATTCTAGAAGGAATATTACCCTTGTCAAATGAGAGCTCTATTGGTTCAAGTGTCTTGGTACAGGGATTTGAGATGGGCTTTGTGAATGTGCCTTTGCACAGAATTGAAATTGAGACCTCCCTTGTTACCGGCCGCGTTGTTGTTGGAGTGCGTCCGTGTCTTCCCGTTAGTGATGTCACATTTATTTTGGGGAATGACTTGGCGGGAGGAAAAGTTTTTGCCAGCCCTGAGGTAACAAATGTTCCTCTTTCCTGTGATACTCCTGATGAATTGGCTCAGAAATATCCAGAGGTATTTCCTTCGTGTGCTGTGACCCGCGCTATTTCACAGAGACTTAAAGATAAAAGCTTTGATAAATCAGAAGGTGAGTGGGAATTTGATTTGAATAATACGTTCCTCTCGAATTCAGATTTTGGTGAAAGGACGTGTTCAAACTCTGTTGATGGTTTAGACATCGGCATCGCCATCAAGAAACGAGATGAACATTTCATGGAGCTTGATAAATTGTCTCTGTCACGCGAGCAGCTTATTGTTGAACAGAGGAAAGATGAGAAAATGTCATCCCTCTTTGAAGCTGTTGTTCCTGTTGAGCAACTCGAGTGTGTATCGCAAGGATACTTTGTTGAAGATGGTGTGTTGATGAGGAAGTGGAGACCATCAAATGCTGCTGCAGCTGACGAATGGCAGATTGTTAAACAGGTAGTAGCTCCTTCCTCATATCGTCCTGAAATCTTGAGACTTGCGCATGACGGTCCGTTCGCCGGTCATTTAGGAGTAAACAAAACGTATGATCGCGTGATCCGACATTTTTTCTGGCCTGGCTTAAAAAAAGATGTAGCAAGTTATTGCCGAAGTTGTCATGTGTGTCAAAAGATTGGGAAACCGAATCAAAATATTCCACCTGCTCCGTTATATCCAATTCCAGCCATTGGTGAACCATTTGAGCATGTGATGGTTGACTGTGTCGGTCCCTTGCCTCGAACGAAGTCTGGTAATCAGTACTTATTGACAATAATGTGTACATCTACGCGTTTTCCGGAGGCAATTCCTTTGCGGAAAATTACTGCACCGGTGATCGTAAAATCACTTCTCAAGTTTTTCTCACTGTTTGGTCTTCCGCGTACTATTCAATCCGACCAAGGTACGAATTTCATGTCGCGTGTGTTTAAACAGGCTCTAGATCAGCTACACATCAAACACTGCACGTCAAGTTGTTACCATCCAGAAAGCCAAGGGGCACTCGAACGGTTCCACCAGACTTTAAAATCAATGCTTCGTGCGTTTTGTCTAGAGTTCCAGAAAGACTGGGATGAAGGAGTGCCTATGGTAATGTTTGCAGTGAGGGAGGTAGTACAGGAATCGTTAGGTTTTAGTCCGGCCGAGTTAGTGTTTGGTCATACTGTTCGTGGCCCACTAAAGCTAATCAAAGATCATTGGACTAATGATCTGAGAACAAACAATGTTCTTGATTATGTTTCAGAGTTCCGTTTGAAACTGCACCGTGCATGTGAGTTAGCCAAAGAAAATTTGAAGATGTCACAACACCGAATGAAAACACGTTTCGATCGTGGTGCTAAACTTCGTAGTTTTTCTCCTGGTGATAAAGTGCTAGTGCTGTTGCCAGTACCTGGATCTGCACTGCAGGCTCGTTATCATGGTCCTTACCAGGTGAAGGAGAAGGTGAGTGAGCTTGATTATGTGATAATGACCTCAGATAGAAAGAAAAAAACTCGTCTGTGTCATATTAACATGCTTAAACCGTACTTTGAGAGACAGCCAGATCTGTCTAGAGCAAAGTCAGCTGTGTTAATAGTTTCACCTACAGATTCTCCGGTGGTCAAAGAGCAGGCGCTGTCCAGTGCTGATCTACCTGCTGATGGGGT
Source organism: Carassius gibelio (assembly GCF_023724105.1). Classification (NCBI taxonomy): domain Eukaryota; kingdom Metazoa; phylum Chordata; class Actinopteri; order Cypriniformes; family Cyprinidae; genus Carassius; species Carassius gibelio. The sequence continues at coordinate 21,318,827 of NC_068393.1, forward strand.
GCTGTCCAGTGCTGAACCTTTGCCTTGTCTATTGTTCTCGCATACCTCTGATAATAGTGCTGCCGTCCTAACCACACTGGAGGATGATGTTGATTTTCCTTCTACAGAGTTGGTGGCGGGAAGGTTGAGAAATTCTGAGATAATTCAAAATCTTGACTCCTTTCTTTCTCATTTGACTGTTATCGAACGCTCTGACGTGATTAGTGTAATTCAGACATATGGTAATCTGTTCTCCGACGTTCCTTCACGTACTTCGCTGGTAGAGCATGATATTGATGTTGGCGATTCAAGGCCTATAAAACAGCATGCATATAGGGTGAATCCTGAGAAGCGAGCTCAGTTGAAAAAAGAAGTTACTTTCATGCTCGAAAATAACATCGCTGAGCCAAGTTTTAGCCCTTGGAGTTCACCCTGTTTGCTGGTTAAAAAGTCAGATGGCTTGTTTCGTTTTTGTACCGACTTTCGACGTGTTAATTCCGTAACTAAACCAGATAGCTACCCACTGCCTCGTATGGAGGATTGTGTGGATCGTGTTGGAAATGCTGCTTTCGTCACCAAAATCGATCTTTTGAAAGGTTACTGGCAGGTGCCTCTGTCGGATCGCGCAAAAGAAATCTCTGCGTTTGTAACACCGGATCACTTCCTGCATTACACTGTAATGGCTTTTGGTCTACGAAACGCACCGGCGACTTTCCAAAGGTTGGTAAATCGTGTTATTGACGGCATGCACAACATTGAAGCATATCTGGATGACTTGGTTATTTATAGTGCATCCTGGTCAGAACATGTAGAACAGCTTCATGTTCTTTTCAGTCGTCTGTCTGACGCGAATCTTACAATCAATTTAGCGAAATGCGAGTTCGGACGAGCTATGGTGACTTACCTGGGAAAGATTGTGGGGGGCGGTCAAGTTCGGCCTGTCGAGTCTAAGGTGGAGGCTATTACTCAATTTCCTGTGCCCACTACGCGGCGTGAGTTGCGTCGATTTTTGGGCATGGTTGGGTATTACAGGAATTTTTGTGTAAATTTTTCCGTTGTCGCCTCTCCCTTAACTGATCTCCTCAGTCCAAAAGTGCCATTTAAATGGACAGAACCGTGTCAAACAAGTTTTCAAAAGATTAAAGCGCTTCTGATTAATTCTCCTATTCTCTTTGCTCCTGACTTTTCCTCTCCGTTCTTGCTTGCTGTCGATGCAAGTGACACAGGTGCTGGAGCTGTACTTCTCCAACGAGATCAGACTGGTGTTGAGCATCCCGTTTGCTATTTTTCACGGAAATTTAATAAACATCAGCAACGTTACTCCACCATTGAGAAGGAGGCGTTAGCTCTTGTCCTTGCTCTCCAACATTTCGATGTCTATGTGGGTTCTGTTTCGTATCCGTTGATTATTTACACCGATCATAACCCATTAGTCTTTCTGGCCCGAATGAAAAACAACAACCAACGTTTGATGCGTTGGAGTTTGTTTTTACAGACGTTTGACCTAGAGATTCGACACATTCGTGGTAAAGATAATGTTATCGCTGACGCTTTATCACGTGTCTAATAGGAATAAATTGTTTTTCCTCCCTTTTTGTTAAAAAGAGAGGATTAAAAAAAGAACCGGGTAAGAAAGATTACTTTTACAATTTATTCACTTAAGGGTGAGGGTGTTATGTGTATCTGTGTGATTAATTATTTCTGAGTCCGTAGGTGGCGTTGTGGGAGGATTTCTTATGTGAGAATTATGACGTCATCGGGGATACCGGATAAAAGGCTCCGAGACGGCAATGGCGGTGCTCTCTTTCTCTCCGCTTCCCATTCATCAGCGTCTCTTATCGCCTCTTGGAGGCGGTTTTTGTTTGTTTTATGTTAAGCTTAGGTTTAACGTATAAAGTTGTGTTTTGATATTTAGTATATTTCTTATTGTTCAGTTGCGGGTGGTGTATGTATTTATTTATTAGTTCACGTTTGCTTATTTAGTAAGAACTGAGCGAGGGAAGCAGATGTCCGGAAGACTCACCTGTTTTTATTTTTCGGTAGCCAGGTAAGAACTTTACTCTGAGAGCAGGTGTAGTTAGGGAACTGTTTTCTTAGTTTTCCTACCCGTGAACTGTTTGTTCTCTTTATCATCCATTGGATTGTTTTCTTTATTATAAATATTATTTGTGAATGTTTGATTTTGAACTTTAATTAAATAGAGACGTCTTGGAATTCACATCAGGGGTTGTGATTCTTCTTTGTTATATGTTCGGCCTGTGTCCTTAGAATTCACGAGCCTTGAAATGGTAATGGGCCGTAACAATAATATTAAAATGTTTCTTCTAATTGATTTATAACTCCCCAACACTAAACAAGGGGCAATTTTTAGAGTTATGATCAGAGCTCTGAGAAATCATTTTTTAAGACACAGAGATGTCCATTACCAAATTATCTGAGACTCTGCAGAAATGCATTGCAGTTTTCAAAAGACTATCTACTGAGCATCACACTAACAAGGCAGTTATTTTAACTTTAGTGATGGTCGACTCGTGCATGTGCGAATGAGTTGTCCGTGGCACCCTTTGCAAACCAAACAGGTGTTGAAGGCAGTGTGTGTGTGTGTGTGTGTGTGTGTTTGTGTGTGTGTTTGATACCTTGGCCTGCTCAACAGGAGTGTCAAGTGTCTCTCTGTACACCACAGTGAAGGAGATGTTCTTGGGCTCAGAAGAGAAAACCCAGCTGATGATGGGCCCTCGGTCGCCCACAGTGATGGGAACGGCACTGTAGCAACTGGACTTGACAAACAGTTCACGGGAACCATCACCGAAATGAAGAATCTGATCTATATCCAGAGGCACAGAGGCACTACAGAAAGACATGCACCCAATCAACAGAAAAAATAACTGTATAACCGGATGAGTGTGAGTGTGTGTGTGTGTGTGTGTGTGTGTGTGTGTGTGTGTTTTCTATAGGCGTATACTAACGTGAGTTCTCCTGACTTGAGGAGGGTGATTTCTGCATCCTGTACAGGGACCATCTCTTCCTGTTCATCAGGTGTCATGTCACTCGATATGCTACTGAAAAAGACAATCATCAGAAACAGATGGAACACCGTTTGAAGCTATAAATAATAAAATACAGTAAAGACAGTAATTGGAGAATAATATTACAATTTAAGATAACGGTTTTCTATTTTCATATATTTAAAAATGTATGGTAATTCATAGCTGTATTTTCAGCATCATTCCTCCAGTCTTCAGTGTCACATGATTCTTCAGAAATCATTTGAATATGCTGTTTTGTTGCTCAAGAAACATTTCTGATTATTATCAATGTTGAAAATACTTGTGCTGCTTAATATTTAAATAAATAAACCAAAAATATAAATTTTTCTATCGGGCAGTGCATCTAATTACAGAAACCTTGTTCACCCACAGGAAAATGATCTTTTGAGGTTGCTGTAGAATTATATGCCAGGCAGGTGCTCATCTCAGAGTGACAAATGTCAGGAAATGCATGCAAAGATGGCATGAAACGCATAAATTGACAGTCATCATCCCCCCCTGCAATCAGTCTCCCGGCAGGACTTCCTGTCTGTCTGTAACACTTATTTGTAGAAGCATCACAGCACAATTTTCTAAACAGAGGCCGGAGATGCAGCCTGGGGAATCTTGATAACACTGCTACAAACTGACACATTCGAAGTGTGATTGTGAGGACATGGGAATGTTTTAGCACCTCCATTGTCTCTGGTCTCTTCATACAGAAGTGAGCAATTCTTTATATGATTTCATTTAATAAATGTGGTTCCTTATTTAGTGCATTTATGATTCTTTTAAGGTTAAAAGAATGGAATATGTCTTGCAATAAAAAGATGCCGGCTTTCACCTAGCCTTATTCCAATAATAAGTCTGAAAGCATCATTATTTGCAAAAACTACACACCCTAAGCAGCATATACCTTAAAACTGAGCTCTTATTTTTTGTTTACTTTTACCTAAATTCAAATGGAAGAAGCATATCTGAAAACCAGGTTTAAAGTTAGATTAGTTCAGCAGGTACACTGCTGTTTAAAAGTTTGGTGTCTGGAAGATTTTTTCCATCTGTCTCTTATGTGTGTTATATTTGTTTGAACAAAAATACAGTAAAAAAAAGCATCATCACTCCAGTCTTCAGTGTCACATGATTCTTCAGAAATCATTCTAATATGCTGCTCAAGAAACATTTCTGATTATTATCAGTGTTGAAAACAGTTGTTCTCCTTTTGTTCAGGATTCTCTGATGAATAGAAAGTTCAAAAGAACAGAATTTACTTGAAATAGAAATCTTTTGTAACTTTACAGATGTCTTTGAAGTCACTTTTGATCAATTTAATGCATCCTTGCTGAATAAAAGTATTGATTTCTTAAAAAATCTTACTGAACCCAAATTTCTGAACATTAATGTTTTTACAGGTGGTGTTGTCTGGGATCATTTGTTTGTGTGTGCATGTATCATCCTTACAGGTCTCCAGTTTGTCTTCCATCTCCTCCTTCTTCCTTTGACCCGGTGGTGGTGCGCGAGTCACTGTCATAGGTATCATTCACTTCCTCCTCTGTTATGATGTCAAATGCCCCATCATCCGGTTTGTCGCCAGGATCTGTGACTGCAAGTCAGGACACGGGACGTTATATGCATTAATATGACACTGACCCATGAGAAATGTAAAAAATTAAAAATTCTGCCTTGTCATCTAACTGAAATAAAACAAATTGAAGAACTTAAATCACTACAACTAAAACTGAAGTAAAAATTAATTCAAGCTAAATATAAATCTTAAAAAAATAAATAAATTAGAAAATGCACAAAGGAAAAATACGAATACTTTAAAATTAAAAGGAAATATGAAAATAAAATGTATTTTAAAATATTAAAAATACTATATCACTATACAAATAATATTACAATAATGCTAGGTGGCTCTAAATTCACTAAAGTTTTCAAGTATCATTATCCAGGTTTGAATTACTGATGATACATAGATGGCGCTGTCACATGGTACTTTACTTTTCTCAGTGCTGGTCAGGATTGAGCAATCACAGTCTGCAGTGAACGTATATTGTTTTTTTTTTTAAATATCTAGAGATTGCTGGAGATGATTTCTATATGCATGTCAGGTATCAAACCTTGAAATCGATAGGATTTGAACAGTTATCCTTTCTTTAGTACAAACGTCAAATGTCCGAATTTTTATTGTATATCTGGCTTTTTGAACCATCAGACACCTCCTTGAGAAAAACACACAGATATATTTATTAACAAGCAATATTTGCTGTCCAGTACATCAATGACAGGACTGCTTGTTAGAGTCAAGACAAATCTATGACGTTCCACCTGTCAATTATGATGACAAAGACAATTTCTAGTCTTTTAGCATTCAGGAATGGACTTCCCGGCCAGTCAATCCATTCATAAAGACAATCTTCAGTCACTAAAGATGAATGCCAGGCAGAACAATACATTTAAGCCCTTGAAGGTTCTCTTTTGAATCTGTGCTGCTACTGTATATTCACACACACACAATGAAAAACCCACTCAACGGTGACTGTCCTTTTTTATCAGTACTTATGTAGAGAGTTTACAGGAAAGAAAAGTAACTTTGATGCTTGCTGAGGGAGTTTGAGGTGCTCTTAAATGGAAAAAGTTTCCTGAATTTAAAACATAAAGAATAACTACTCTACAACTACTAGAATAATTTTACATTCAAGACCTGCTGGGAAGGTCATACTTGCAAGGCAGAAACTATGATATAATAAAGAATAAAATGGACACTTCAGATATCTCTTTTTTTCTCTGTCAGGAGGCAGAAAGTTTTTTAGCACTAGTGCAACACAATGAAGAGTAATGATGCACATGTGGTGTGCAATTTAAGTTTGAGTATCCATCATGAGAAATGCAAGTTAATTGCACGGGTGTGTCTTCATGAATCAGCTAAATGAGTAGTTTTTTCTGGCTACTCTTCATAAACAAAATGCATTCAAACTAAACTACACAATTAACATGTATATAATTATAACTTTTCACATCGCATTCATGTGCAATCAACTCATAAGTATTAGTAGGGTCTGTTTTTGGCTGCATCTGTACCTGTAACTCTTGGTGTGGGTATATAGGGTGGTGGTGGTTGACTGGCAGCATTTGGAAGAGGCGGAGGTTGATTCTCTGATGAGTGGTTGAGTTCGGCTTTCGTGAATCTTTCCACCACAGCGCTGTGCTGTGTGTAGCACTCTCGGCAGCAGCGCTCCTTCTTTGAGTTTTTGGTCATCACAAAATTATTGCTGCAGTAGTAACAGAAGATACGGCCACACAACCTGCCAAGAACACAGTATAATTAAAGTCAGCAGATTTGGAACAAAATAATAATAATTTGAAAGTCAATTTAGGCGTCCAAATATGTTTTGTTTCCATTGATAAAAATTTCATACTCAGTGTAAATAGTTGCAGAAAATTGTTGGCAAATTACTTAGCAGGTCTTAAAATAAGAATTCTATTAAATTTATACATAATGCAAAAATGTTATAATAAGTACTGAAAACTGTTTTTTAAAATAAAAATTTGCTGAAAATGTAACCTCAGGCCAATATGTAGGTTTTGTTTCTTCATCCCCATATCTTACTCGACAATGGATCCTCTGCAGTGAATGGGTGCCGTCAGAATAAGAGTCCAAACAGCTGATAAAAAGATCAGGACAATCCACACCACTCCAGTCCATCAATTATTGTCTTGTGAAGTGGAAAGCACTTAACTTCACCAGAGGTTAGCTGATTGACTGGAGTGGTGTGGATTATTGTAATGTTTTATCAGCTGTTTGGACTCTCATTCTGACGGCACCCATTCACTGCACAGGATCCATTAGTATTCAAGTAATTTAATGATTGAATTCTCCAAATCTGTTCTTGGACTGCCTGATGGTGAATTTTAATTTCTGGGGTGAACAATTCCTTTAATGTACTCAATGAATTGCAGTAAAACCTCAGGATGTGTCTAAAAGACCTGAGGTGAGGATTGACTAAGAATGAAATGGTATTTATTTGCATGTTTCGTCTGCATTGTTTCAGCCAGATTGACTAAAGTCATTATGTAGATCAGGTAGCAAAGTAAACAGCCAAAGATGTGTTGTGTTTGCCCAGAAAAAGACAATGGGCCCTATTTTAACGATCTGAAACGCAAGTGTCAAAGCGCGAAGCGCAAGTAAGTTTGTGGGCGGGTCTCGGCGCTGTTGCTATTTTCCCGGCGGGATAAATGGCTCTTGCGCCCGGCGCAAATCTAAAATGGGTTGGTCTGAAGTAGCTTCATTATTCATAGGTGTGGTTTGGGCGTAACGTGAAATAAACCAATCAGAGCGTCATCCAACATTCCCTTTAAAAGCAGGTGCGCAAGTTCCATTATGGATTGCTATTATTATGGCATATTTACCAGGCGCACGCCAGGAGCGGTTCACAGCCGAGGAGACTGATGTTCTTGTAAGAGCAGTGAAAGACAGAGAAGTTGTGTTGTATGGGGATGGGAGAAACCCACCCAAAATAGCGTCGGTTAAACAGGCGTGGGAGGAAATAGCCACAATTGTTTCATCAATTTTTTTTTTCCTGGTTCTTGACGGACAAACCAATTTGTCAGATGTCCTTAAATACATATATGACCTCAAACAGGTCTGATCCTTAATTACTACAATTAGCCTGAATAATTTGTAAGCTAGATTTATGCCTATTTTTTCACATCTTCGTGGCACACCACAATGATTTCCGTCATCTCATGTGTTAATATTTTTTTTTAAGTGTAACAATTTATGATTTCCAAAAATAACTGTTGCATCTGTGTAGATTACATGAGCAAAGTGTATGCGCGTTATGCACGCTATACATTATGGTCAAGCATGCGCCCTTAAAATAGCATAATGAACAACGCGCAACGCGCCACTGACTTTAGACTAGTTTTTTTCTGGTCAGTGGCGCAATTGTTTAATGGTACAGCAAAATAGCACCAGGGATTGTTTGCACCGGAACACGCCTCCTTTTTTGCGCTGAACCGCCCAGGGAGCGCAAGTTCATTCACTAGTTTAACGACGTGCTTCTGTGGAGGGAAAAGCGTGCTTTGCGCAGGTGCAAAATAGGAATGACACATGCGTCGGTGTACAAAGTCAATTGCGCTGGGTGCAAGATAGGGCCCAATGACTGAATATAAATTCCTCCAGTGCTAAACCACATACATAAACGCACATACAGACACAACAAATTGATTTGGAAGCTCAAAACTCACTTTAAAATGTATGCATACTGGCGTTAATTAAACAAAATATTCATTGTGCACTTTACAATACATACTCTCAATGAAGTGTACTGTAATTTCATTAAAAAAAAAAAATCTTAGCACATAGTGTGCTAAACTACCGTGATGTGATTGATAAATCTTTCTGAGCCTTTCTTCAAAAGATGTGTACAATACTTCTACTTCTAGTAACATTACTATCCATGCATTTTTTTTCTGTAGTTTTTTGCATTTCAACTTGAGATCAGAGAGGGTGTTATGGAGATCACCAGCCTGCAGTGATGGCGCCGCAGCCACCATGTGAACTGGCCCTGGCAGCCCAGACAATGTGTGGCCTCTTTATCAACCAGCCACCACTGCTCCTCCGCTCTCAGCTTCTGCTCGAACTCCAGAGCATCCGATTTCTGCCACAGAGCATCCTTATCCCTGAAACACAGATAGAAAAAAGAGAATATAGAAACAAAGACTCTCAAAGAAATCCCTTTGGTTCTCTTTTGTCTTTTGGGGTCCTCAATGTCTTAAAGCACCTTTCATGGTTCATTTCCTTTTCATGTCAAGGACAGAGTTTTATTACATCTGCAGCGGTTTGATTATGTGAATAATATTATTCACCTAGAACTCAATAAGCCATGCACTTAAAAATAGCAAATAACAAACATCTGCTTGCGTGTGAGTGTGGCAGGAATGTTAAAATACTGAATTAAACCGAGAGAGGGTAACAACAATCCAGCAGGTGAGAATGGGCTCTTCTCTTGATTTTTTATGCTTATTGTATTTTAATATACAGACACTGAACACTGCTATTATCAGTTTTTCTTAACATCTCGATAATTCAAGCAGCTTCATCTGTAAAACAGGTTTTAGTCTTTTTAAAAGTTTTTTCTCCTCTGAAGCGTGACTGGAGCTTTTTATTTCAAGTAGCACAAGATGACATACAAGGTGAAGTAGTAAAATAAATTGAGGTGCTTGGATCAAGAGAAAAAAGTTTACATTTAAAAACAAAGTATAAAATTATTATAAAATTATTATTTTCAATTATTTTCAAACAAAAAATCATCCAGTCATTTTCATTCAAAAACAATATATATATTTAGTTTTTGAATGAAAATGACTGGACGATTTTTTGTTTGAAAATTTTATATTTTGTTTTTAAATGTAAACTTTTTTTACACACACACACACACACACACACACACACATATATATATATATAAACTAAAAAATAAACCAAAAGAATCTCCTACAAATCATCCAATTATTTTGACACCTTAACTTATAAAAGAACAAAACTAGTTATTTTTGCATCAAAACTATTTCAAACTATTTAAAGAATTTTCAAAAAGTAAACTTAATCATGATTTTCGTAAAAAATATATTTACACCAAGAGTGAAATTAATAATTCTCAATATAAATAGGTGGAAATCTGTTTTTGGGGCAAAACTTGCAAGGTGTGAGAGAGCTTTACAAACATGACAAGACATGTTAGAAAAACTGGATTAAGTTCAAACCTAACCTATAATCATGAAACAAGCTAGCTAATTATAAACAATGAAATAACCTTGTTTTTAGGTAAGGAAAAAGAAGTTAACCCTGAAGTGCAAGGCTATATACAGACCTGATAAGTTCGATGAGCCGTTCCTCCAGGTTTACTTTGGTTTGGCCCAGATCCTCCAGCTCTGCAGTCATCCGGAGATGCTGATTCTGAGTCTCTGACAACACTTGATCCAATTTCTGCTTCAGTTCTTCCCTCTCTTTCTGTACCTCACTAAGAGCCTCTTTGGTACTTATGGAGAGAGAAAAAGAAAACAGAAGCTCATAATAATGCATATAAATATAACCTAACCGATTACTAAAACTGAATCTCTTTAAGGGTCCAAGAAATCCTTATGAGGTTACAATTGGAAATCCATTAGTGATGGCTTTTACACATGCAGATCCATTATCTGTACTTCATGAGCGCTTTTATTGTGTTTTTGATCGCTCACCTTGATACACTTTCTTGCAGTTGCTGTGTCTCACACTCTCTCTCACGCATTCGAGTCTCACAGTCAGTGATGTGAGAGTCTTTCTCCTCAATCAGATGAGAGTATTCAAGATTTACTGCCTAAAAACACAAACAAACAGCCAAATGCATGAACACAACTTGTACACAGAAACACTGTACAGTTATTTTGTCTCGTTTGGATTTATTACATGCATTTTACTACCGTTGTCCATTTCAAGGCACAATAGTATTACCATCTTACATCACTATAGTTCCACAGTACTGCTTTTTGTATAATAGCTTGTTTTGTGATATTCTTTTAAATACCATGGTGCATGAACAATAATTCAGCATCTTGGTTTTACCATCAAATACACTTGACCACTGTGCTTCTATTATAAAGTTTTTCACAGAGGAATAACAGTTTTTTTTTTTAATTTTTTTATTACAGTGGCACTTATACAGACAAACAGACAAACATCTGCAGGTAACAGCCTGCACTGTTCCTAATTATAGACTTAATGAGAAGCAAATGCATCACTGTCTGGCAATTAACCCCAATCTCTTGTCTTCTGTTCCACTGTCTGGCACAGTGGGTCTCTAATGAACAAGAACAAAAGGAGCAGCGAGAGATCAGACGTTCATCACCTATCAATACCAGTGTTATCACCCAACAGAGATGAATAATATTCATTCACATGCTGGTATTCAAAAACTATTTGATGATCATGTAGTTCAATTACATAGAAGTATTAAAAGTGATGCTGTTAGTCTGGCCTCATCTGGCTCAACATTTGCATACTGTACCTCTAACTCAGATAATTTGGCCTCCAGCTCAGATGTCTTCTTCAACTCCATGTCTAGCTGAGTTTTCAACCCCTTAATCTCTTCATTAAGGCTCTAGATTAAAAAACAAATACTAATAAGGCCTATATCAAGAAAAAATGGATAAAGTAGTTAATAAAGGAAAATATTTGTAACACTAAGATCACTATTTTACTTAAAAGTACTTGGATTTCTGTTAATCAAAAAGCTACTGATGCTGCATTCATATCAACACAGAAATACTGTAATTATGAGTTCCTGCCTTTTATATAGCATTCACATGAACTTGATTCATGACCAGCTTTTCTCACTTAACTGTGTGACATGTAAAAACATGTTATACTGTTTTAGAAACTATACACACACACACACACACAACATGGTTTTGTCTTATAATTCTTCTATAATGCATTTTGCATTATGAGGGTTTTTATATAAACAAATTATTCCAGAAACATTGTACAGAGTAGAGTTGTCTACTTCTTATTATGGTGATTTAACCATGACATGAACACAGCACAAGTATTTGACAAAATAGATTTGAAGTGATAATGACTGATGATTCTGGGATTATTTTACCTTTATCTGTTTTTTTAAAGTCATACTCTCCGTGCTCATCTGAAATTTCACTGCGGCGATCTCTTCACGAGCAGCGTCCCGTTCACCCTCGGTTTTGTCCAGCAGTTCCTTTAGTTCCAGCACTGTTTCTGAATGTTTTTCCATCTGCTGGAGCTCTTCTTGTAGACTGGAGTTTTCTTGGTGAAGAGCCACCAAGCTAGCATTAAGTCGCTCTATTTCCTTTACTCCTTGCTGTTGAAGTTCCTGGATCCTAGCAGCTTCTGCAGCCCATTGTTCCCGGGCCTCTTCCCGCTCTGCGGTGAGCTTGCAAACTGTCATTCCCAACTCTGCCATTTCTGTGTTGACGCGATGGAGACCCTCCCTGGTCTCTGTATTCTCCACAACCAACCTTTCATTCTGGGCCTTGAGATCTGCAAGTTCCTCTTGGACTGAAGTGAGTTCAGCAGTGGTTTTCTTGCATGTGGACGTTTCCTGATTCAGTTGCAAAGCTATGGCATCTACCCGTTGGCTTGACTGCAGCAGCTCTTTCACATGCAGTCGATTCTGCTCCTCTGCCTGCTTCTTTAACTGCTCGGTCAAGGTTCGTAGCTCTGCACAGGAAGCATCTGTGACCTCCAGCTTTGCTTTGGTCTTGTCCTTTTCCTCCACAGCACTGTAAAGTTTAGCCCTGAGATCAAGCACCTCCTCTTGAAGCCTAGAAACCTCTTTCACACTCAGTCCCAGCTGATCTTCCAGGAGAGTGACTTTTGAGGCCATCTCTTGGGTCTCTTTAGCATGGAATGCACTCTGCTCAAGTTGGACCTTCTCCACAGCTGTCCTCTGGGCCTCAAGAGTCTTAATCATCTCTGTTTGTTTAACTAAGGCTCTTTCGGTCTTTGTCTTCTCCATTTCCAAATCCCTCTCCCGACCTTCAAGTTCTTCCACCCTTCCCTGGAGCTCCTCACAGAGCTTCTCCCAATCCTCAATTTGGGAATCCTTATCTTTAAGCCGTGCCGTCAGGTTTGCCTCATTGCATCTCGCAGCTCCAAGACTCTTCTCAAGTTCAGCAATCTGGCTGTTGATATTGCGAATCTCCTCCTGCATGGCTGTGAGAGATGCTCTAAGAGTCACCTGAACCTCCATGTTGTCCTTGTTCTCCAGTTTCAGTTGGCGAATTGAACTTTCTGATTCCTCCAATTGCAAGTTGGCCTTATGCAGCCTTTCATCCAGACTTCTGTTCTCCTCTCTGAGCCGCTGCTCTCTTTCATCCACAGTCACTTTGGCATCATCAATTTGCGCTCGCAACTGCTTCTCTGAGGCCTTCAATCCAGCCAGTTCACTCTCCAGGGAAGATTTGTTTTCAAGCAACTCCTTCTTGGTCTGTTCATTTTTGTTCCCCATCTGGAGGAGCTTGCTGTTTTCCTCTATTAGCTTGCCACAGCTATCTTTGTATTCCTCAATCTTCTTGGCCTGCTCTTTGGTGCTGTTCTCCAGTGCAGATATGGTTTCTCTCAGATTCTGTTTATCGCTTTTAAGCTTCTCTGATTCCTTTTCCAAATGCTGGACTCTCTTGATACTGGAGAGAAGACTGGACTCCTTAGTCTTCAGCTGTGTCCGTGATGTTTGCAACTGCTCTTCCAGACCACTCACCTTCTTCTCAAGCTCTTCTTTATCCTCTTGCATTTCCTTCCGCTCCACTTTGGCCTTCTTTTCCATAGTTTCCTGAGAGTGCTGGAGATCTTGCAGTTGCTTTTGCAGGTTGCTGGTCTCCTTCTCTCGCACTGCAAGTGCCCCTTGAAGTTTGTCCATGACATTACAGTGCTCTTCTGCGCTGGTTTGCAGTTGCTCACCCTTTTCCATCCAAGCTGCCATTTTCACCTCAGTCTCTTTGAGTGCTTCATCCTTCATTCTGACTTTCTCAGCCAGCTGTTCCGCCTGCCTCCTCCTCTCTTCTCCTTCTGCCAGAGCATTTATCCTTCCCTTCTCAGCCTCTTTCAATTCATTTAACAGCTCGTGAATCTTCTGGGCAGAGTTGAAGTCACTGGCCGCCCTCTGGCCTTTCTCATCCAATACTCCATCTAGCCTTGCCATCAGTTCTTCATTTTTCCGTTCTGCTGCTGCCAACATGTCCTGGAGGTCCTTATAGGAGGCCTCCCTGATAGTCTCACGTCCCCTTAAGACCTCCAGCTCATGGGATAGTGCTTGTTCGCTCTCAGCTAGCACCTCCAGGTTCCGCTGGAGCTCCTGATGGTTACCTTGAGCAGCTAGAGAGACATCCAGCTGCCTTTGGAGCTCTACCACAACCCCGTGGAGTTCACCTGCCTCTCTGCCAAACTGCTGAACCTGGTCGAGGAGCTCCCTTTGCTTTAATTCAGACTGGTCCAGCTCCAGACGGAGTTCGTCTATAGCACTGATGGATGAATCATTTAGTCCACTGGAGTTTTGGACAGACACGTCAGATAGAAGTCCAGGTCCAAAGTCTGGACTCCCAGGAAACTCATGGGCCTGCTACAATGAATGTTAGACGGAATATACATAGAATGAAAGAAAGAGACACAAACAAAGCCATCTACTGGATATAAAACAGTAGTTTAAGTATTTCTAAGTTTAGAATGATACATGAGAACAGGGACCTTCAAAAGGTGTGCTGGTACCTGAGAGTATGTACTGGCCAGACTGTTGATGCTGGAACTACGACTCGGTGGTTTCCACATGTGACTGGGGGAGCTAGTAATTCCCAGTGTCCTACTGTAAGATATTTTTTTTAATTAGCTTTAAATTATATTAACTGAACATTAATCAGCTCATTCAAACAAATTCACACACATACTATTTCCAGGTAAATGGTAAATGGACCATAAATTAGAAGCATTATATGTGTGCCAGTGTTTTTGTAGTAATATACGGCTGATGTTTCATTGTTTATATTAGAAATTTATAAATTCATAGTCTGCTTACCTCGCAAAAGTGGGCCACTCTGAGTCAAGGTCATGACCCCTGGATGCAACATCAAATTGAACATCATTGAGCTCATAGAGGTAATTAATGATGTCCACACTGAGATGGGGTTTCAGAAATGGGCTCCGGGAATTATACCAGTCACTACAGAAAAACACCAGTTAAAAAAATTAAATAAAATAAGGCATTAAAAAACAAAGTCTAGTTCTTCAGTAAGAAATAAAAATGATGGCACTCCAAATCTTATTACATTAAGGGTTTCTGCAGGTGTTTATGAAGGTAAATGTAAGACCTTTTAAGACCAAGTAAAGAAAATGTAAAGCTGCAGTAGGTAACTTTTGTAAAAATTTATTTTTTACATATTTGTTAAACCTGTCATTATGTCCTGACAGTAGAATATGAGACAGATAATCTGTGAAAAAAATCAAGCTCCTCTGGCTCCTCCCAGTGTCCTTTTGCCATTTGCAGAAAGTCATCCGCTCCCGGTAAGAAACAACCAATCAGAGCTGCGGTCCGTAACTTTGTTTGTGTTCAAAATTTAGAAAAAATTATATAATAAGCGAGCACCCCATGAATCCATTTTCCAAACCGTGTTTTTAGCTTGTCCTGAATCACTAGGGTGCACCTATAATAAGTAGTTCCGGCTACGATGTTCTTCCGCAAGACGCAAGCAGTTCTGTTTTATTAACCGCTAGAGCGTCAAAAGTTACCTACCGCAGCTTTAAGGAATAAAATGATACAATGACACATCAATATGTTTTCTAGTGTAAATGTCAAAAGTCAAGTGACTTTATTATAAAGTCAAGTCACTTGAACTTGACTTGACTTTATAATAGTGTGGCGAGTGGGGCCTCACTCCTTGTTCCCACGTCCCTCGGCCCCGCCCCACTCGCCACAAATAGTAATGCTTCAAAGTTTGAAAATAAAGCTTCCAACACATCTTCATTACTTTTTAATTCATTTCACAAAAAACTTAAACTTGAATACAACTAGAATATGGAAATAATGTTTAGACTACCTTCTGATCACACAGAAAAAAATAAAATAAAAATGTTTGTATAAACATACATAGCACAGACCCATAATCCTTGAGTAAAAAAGTAAAGGTGATTTATTTAAAGAGGGAAGCCAATTTAAAGAAGTAAAACTGAAAGGGAAGCACTCTCAGTATTGTTTCTACTGAATTAAGCTGTGTGTTGTTAAAACACTGTAAACAGAACAAGCGGAAATGGCAGCTTATGCACAAGTTTTCCCCTTTTTTGGTTTAGATGGTGAACACAGACATCAGCATGAATAATCATGAATAATGGCACAACCTATTTCAGGTGTATTTCTCCATAATCACAGAAATGCTGCATGAAACCATTTTGTGTATTTGCTAAACTTTGGCATACAAATGTTGGATTACAATAAGTTATTTGATTAAATGATTAACCTTGATTAAAAACTTGATTAAAATATCAAGTTGTATTTCCATTTTAAATTATTAATAAAGTAAAATAATTAAATTTACTGCCGTGTTTAAAATGCAGTCACACATTGCTGCATATATGCAATGCATATCACATATACACATTATGTATTTTTTGCATGTTTTATTATTTTTTTTAGTTTGAAGTTTGAGAAGTACTGTTAAAGGTGCAATAATAGTTGATTATAACAACAGTTATTTTTCAAATGTCCATATAAACTATTTTATAAAACTTTTGTTATTATTTTTTATATATATATATATATATATATATATATATATATATATATATATATATATATATATAATATTCATATTTTTCATACACCAAATAAGTTAATTATTATCATTATAACTATTATTAATGTCCATATTGTATATAGTACTTGTCAAAAGTTTGAAACATTAGAATTTGTAATCGTTTGTAATGAAGTCTCTTATGCTTAGCAAGGCTGCAATTATTGGATAAAAAAATTTCTGTAAAAACTTAAATATTTGTTTTCTTTGTGAATAGATTTTAAAATGTAAATTATTCCTGTGATAAAATGCTGAATTTTTTGTATCATTACTCTAGTCTTCCACTTTACTTTTCTTTGATGAATAGAAAGTTCAGAAGAAAAGAGTCTGAAATTGAAAATGTGAAAATTGAATCTTTTGTAACATTATTAAAACATTTTTTTACTGTCATTTTTATTAATCTGATCTATGTTTGCTAAATAAAAGCATTCATTTCTATTTAAAAAAACCACACACAATCAAAACACACACAATTAAAATTTGAATGGTAGCATATCGAGGTTTCTGCATAATTAAGCAACACTACTGTTTTCATCATTGATAATAATAAGAAATATTTCTTGAGCAGCAAATCAGAATTCCTGAAGGATCATGTGTCACTGAAGACTGATGCTGAAAATACAGTTTGCATCGCAGAAAAAAAAATATATTTTGAATCATATTGAAATAAAAACCATTAACTTTAAATTGTAATAATATTTCACAATATTACTGTTTTTACTGTTTTTTTTAAACAGCTTTATCAAAAACGTTAAAATGGTAATTTTCCAAACTTTTAACAAAGTACTGCATTAATGTAAAAAAAAAAAAAAATTCATACACATACATGTAGAAACATTGCACTGACACACTTTTCTTTGTATTCATTAAAAAAATATATAAAATAATTAAAAATAATAATGTCAGGAACATTTCAGTGCAATATTTGGAATTCAAACAAAGCCTTGGCTACGTGTCTGAATACTAAATTCTATGTTTATTAAGAAAGATGGGTAGCATGACAGGTGAGGTGACAGTGAAGTGTTACCTGGTGACCCTGTGGTTCATGAGGCACTGCTGGAGTGTGTCAGCCAGCCGTTGATGCACAAGTGAGTAACGGATAAATGCTCTGCCTTTACCCAGAGACGTCTTCAGCTAAGACAGAAAAAGATCAAAGCTTTTACTGCCACTCAAGTATCTGCACTGTTCCAAAACATATCGGACATTATTCAAATTTGAATGGCAACGGATCAAATAATTGTTGTTTTTTTGGACATTTTTCAAGGTAGTTGCAAGTTATTGCTAGGATTTTTTGGGTGGTTACTTACTATTTGAGGTGAATGACATTTTAAAATGTTAAAACTTTTTAATTGACAGTATTTTTTTCCTTTTAAACTGGTGGATGTTTGACTTTTTCTGTGTGGCATAATTAAATACCTTTGTTTATACATGCATAGAGACTACAACCTGTAACCAGTCAAAGCTGAATAATTTACCTATTGTTAATCAAATTTAATTCCCAAAATTCAGCATCTATGAGACCGAAACTGACCACACCATGAAACATGGAAGTTGGTCACCGCTGTAGAAGAGCTCAGTGTCAAGACAGTACAAAAAATCTGACCGTGAACAATATCAAACAGCTTTCAAGTGGAAGTGGCTCTTTAAAAAAAAACATGGCCTTTAGATCAGCGTAATAATGCGGGCAGACAAGGAACAACCTAAACAATAGTATCACAAGAGAACTGGACAAATCTGACAGGAAGGTTTGTTTAAACAATAGGTCTGTTTTTACAGACAAGAGATGTCCAGTAATACAGCACATCATAATAAAAGAAAGGGTGGTTAAAATTGACCTTTTCCGCTTTTTCATGCATACACAAGCAAGAGAATAATACATTTAACAATAAATTATTACTATTATAAATTAATAATAAAATATTAGTCACATAACTAGTATTGTTAGTTAGTTATTAATAAGTGAATGTGAATGATACAGGTTTATGAATTTTTATTTCCTGTATTACATGTTTATGCATTTGCATTAGTTTGTTTTTATTGCTAACATTGTAAAAAAAATGAGAGTGAGATTGATATTAACCTCTGGAATTGATTTAACAAAGCGGATTCCATCGTTTGCTCCTCTGATTTTGGCCAGGCAGTCGCTGAAATAATCCCAGTAGTCTTTTCTGTATCCCAGAAAAGTTGTTTTCTCCTTCTGGTCGAACTGAGCAACACAACAATAACATAACACTTCAGATAGATGACTGAGAAACATCTTAAAAGCAGGCTCAAAGAAGTTTAAATGAAAAAGTAAAAAAAAAAAAACCTTAAGGTATGAAAAGCTCTTCTACCAACCACTAGATTATGAAAATAAAATTAATGTTTTAAGATTATATCAAGTTATATTTACTTGAGATGCAATTACATAAAATAATACTTTCAATTTTGAAGTGGGTTCATGATTAAAACATCTGCCAACGAGCTCAAAACTACAGTGGCCCATAGAGCTCAATGCACTGCAAATGAAAAAAAACACATGCAAACAGAAAAAACACCAGCAAATTAAGAAGACATGGTTATTATAGTTAAACCCTAGTAATCACAAATGACACTAACCATAGTTTAACTGTTGTATTTGTGTAGTAAGTACACAAATGGAAATCAACCCCCCAAAAATGGTACTTGTAAAAAATAGCAAAGACCAAAAACATAATTAATACACCTTTTCTATAATATAATTATGGTTAAGAATCACACACACTACATGCTGTGTGATTCTGTATTTGGTCGTTTTGTGTGTATTTGCAGTGCATTTTTGTATTTGGTCGTGTTGTGAGAATTTGTAGCACATGTGTTGTCAAAATGATGAAGATGTTGTCTTAATTTGCTGGTGCTTAGACGGTTTCATCGGGCATATGCGTCTGACCCTAAGTTAACTTCTGGTCTGTTTTTGTTTATCAGTCTGGCCATGGTGCTGTCTACAAACACAGTTAAAAGTTAAGATTATGAGTAGTAGACTGAAGTTGGGCTCAAGACTCAGGAGGTTGTGCTGTGGGATGTGTTTACCATATGTGTATTTATTTGTGGTGCTCACAATATCAAAACTGACAGATTTTCCAAAAGGCTTCATTGAATAAACATGAGCACGTACTGCACGTTTAAAAATCAAAACGAGGTGCGGGTGTTTTTATATCACTGTATTTCTGAAGGAAGACTATTTTTAATTAGTCTACAAAATTTTCGATGTAATTTTCATTTCATCTCACATGTTATATGTCTGATAAAACAGCATTTGTGAGCTCAGCGCTGCTTTGTGTACAACAGTTACCCGGGAAACCTGTTTCTCCCGCTTTAAAGCACCTCCTGCAGGTGGAGAATGAATTAGCATTTTCAGTAAGTCTGATTTACATATTTTCAAGATTCAAACATATTTTGGATGTTATCAAAAATAATCTACTCTAGATGGACTACTTAGCTGTTGTTATTGATTCTATTTGGAAGTCTACCGGAAGTTAAGTTAGGGCCACAAAAGCGAGCATGCACAGTATCGTATGTTTATGTCGTTGCCGTTGAAAACGTCTATTAGCATGTGCTTTCTTAAGTCGCAGTGTGTTGAGCTCTCTCGGCCACTGTACATAACAAATTCATTTAAAGGGAAAACATATTTAATAGCCCATTAGCCAATTATTTTTATTGCTTTGTTTAATTTTTCTAAGACATCATTTTACATTTGCATTCCAAGTGTATCTTGATTAAAGCTGCAGTAGGTAACTTTTGTAAAAATATATTTTTTACATATTTGTTAAACCTGTCATTATGTCCTGACAGTAGAATATGAGACAGATAATCTGTGAAAAAAATCAAGCTCCTCTGGCTCCTCCCAGTGGTCCTATTGTCATTTGCAGAAAGTCATCCGCTCCCGGTAAAAAACAACCAGAGCTGCGGTCCGTAACTTTGTTTGTGTTTAAAATGTAGAAAAATGTATATAATAAGCGAGTACACCATGAATCCATTTTCCAAACCGTGTTTTTAGCTTGTCCTGAATCACTAGGGTGCACCTGTAATAAGTGTTTATATTCAGACTATTTTAGATTGCTTCGGGGGTACCGCGGCAGAGTAACCCAGTACCTTTGTGATTCTTCATAGACATAAACAGAGAGAAGTAGTTCCGGCTACGATGTTCTTCCGCAAGACGCAAGCAGTTCTGTTTATTAACCACTAGAGCATCAAAAGTCCCCTACTGCAGCTTTAAATAACAGTAAAGTTAAAAATCCTTGTTTTAGCACAATGCTTGATTGGCAGGTGAGAATGTGATACTGTTTTGTTGGTCAGGCTGCATGAGAATTTACACAACAAATACAATGAAACCGTACGCATTTTTAACAACTTTGATCTATCAAATAAGAATTTTTTGGAGCCCGTTTACATCTTTTTTTCCGTGTCCATGTCTCTGACCTGAAGCAGGTACTCCAGTTTGTAGGAGAATTTGTGCAGGTTGGTGCTGTCATCTGTAATGGGCTCGCCGTTCTCCTTATACTCTTTTGTCAGTTCTGAAACAGCATCTGTTAGAAAAGACCATCAGAATGACCATCAGAATGACATCAAGATATGTAAAGGCACATTTTAAAACAGAGGAACACACTGCTATTAATAATGATCACAGACAACAAAACCCAATTTTATAGTCATTTTTTCAAGGGTTTAAAAAGTGTCTTCTTTAGCCCATTTTTAGTTGTATGTCTTCCACGCGCCTTTCATCCTCCTCAGGAACTGATACGGCACACATAAGGGATGAACTCTGAAAAGCAGGTCTCTCTGGTTTTGCATTTCTCTTTCCCCCATGTTGAAAGCCAGCACCCTGAGGACTGTAACTGCACGTGCTCCACCATGGACCACATGTCTCTTTTCACTCTCTAAACAATAGCTCTGCCTCTCTCATGAAAGCCAACGCACATCCGTACCACGCAGATCTCTGATAATCCGTTGGATCTGACCCTCCCCGACTGCAGCACCAGCGGCCATGGTCTGACTAGTTTCCTGCCAACAAGGTCAAGAGGTCATCCGTAGTCTGCTGAGTGAAAGAATCACAGTGACTAAAGATAACTCACATTTGATATGCACATTATATTTATTTACAGAGAAGCATGATATATCGGTAATATTAGTGATTTTGAGTGGTATCCCTTGTTGTCCTCCAACATCAAAATCCACCAACATATCTGTTTACTATTTGTTTATTGTTTTGGACTGTTTTCGCTTATAAACAGTGCTTGATCCATGCATATTTCTATCCTGATTCAAACGAGATTACTTTTCCACTGGAGGAAGGAATGTTATGGAAAGAGGGCTTGTATTTTAGCCAGAAGCGATGGTTGGAAGTTAAAAAATGCCTTAACAGTGGATCTGCTTATTACAAACGTGCAGCTTTTTTCTTTACAGGATGTTAATTGATGTTTTTTCAGCTGTTTGGACTCTCAATCTGTTGGCAATCATTCACTGCAGAGGATCCACTGGTGAGCAATTGATGCAATTCCAAATTTCTTCAAATCTGGTATTATAATGAAACAAACTCATCTACATCTTGGATGACCAGAGAAAATTTTTGGATTAAGCAGTAAAGCATCACTACTAGTGCTTATACTTTTTTCCCCTTTCTATGTATGAATGCTTTATTTTCCAAGTAGTAGAGATCAATTACATTTCTTATTATTTTGGTATCGCTATAATCAGGATCATTGCTGAAATACATCGAACCAGTTGTCCTGAATGTTTCTGCTAAACTAGGCATCTTTTAAGCAGAAATACAAAATCTGCTAATGTAAAAGCTAAATATTTTCACTATAAAGGAACTACTAAAATTGTACCAGTCGCAAGCTAAAGATAATTTAAAACAAGGTGAGAAAAACCTACTTCTCTAATCTATTTTAACAGTTGGTTTAAACTGGTTTGGTGAAGATTCTGTGAAACAAAAATACTAAGAACTAATAACAGAAATTTTGCTGACAGTTTTGTTTTTATATATACGTGGCCTTAATGTATAGATAAATAAAATATAGACATATTTTCCATTTAAGGCATTTTAACTTATCTGGTTCTTCTTAAATAGTCAAATGACATTCACTGCGTCTACTTTTTTTATGACTACCCAGAATTTAAAAAATCAAATTACAAAATGATCACACATGCCATCTGAACCCTCAGAGTGGAACAGATATAAGATCTATAAGAGAAAAAAGAACATGCATTTTTACTGTACTGTACTGTTCGCTAGAAACAGCTGTTTTGAAATGTAAACAAACATCAGCGTCCGCGTTCTTTCACACATTCCTTTGTCTTTCACTGTAACGAGTTCTTTGGAATGAGTTCTTTTGTTGCCATAGAAACCAGATTTAAAATATATATATATAGAATAATAACGAACAGACGTTCAACTATATAAAAGTTATGTCATAAGGGTAAACAGCCAGTCACGCGCAGGATGACATGTCAGAATGTTTATTCCGGATAAACGCGGTTTTTAGACTGAAGTTGGCATGCATTTATTACAGCTGGACGTTTGTTAAATGTGTTATAAATGTACTGAAAGTGAAAAAAGAAACTGACGTACTTCGGCTTTTGTAAGGATCCGAAAAGGTCCACTTTTAGTTCACATCGCGAAACAACCTTGCTAGGCTACGTTTTGATTGACAGAAATTTCCTCCATAGACGGCAGGCTTCACAACCAATCTCATTTTTTATTGGACCGAGAAAAATAGCCCCGCCTTAGTTTGGTTACGATAACAAAACAGCCCGTTCTCAGTGAGATGGATTTGATGACGATTTTGTATGATCTTGGATTATTTGGTTCTTTGAAACTCATTATAGGCCCGTATTCAATCATGAAAAATCTTAGTGCTACGAGTTGCTCCTATTAAAAAAATTCTAAGAAAAGTCTGAGACATGTGGGTGTTTCCTCTTAAAATTAAAGAAAAATATCCTAGTGTAGAAAAAACTAATTCAGAAAGCATCTTAACCATTAAAAGAGGTTTTAAAGTCCAGAATTGTTAAGAGTACTGACGAGGACATTCAAGACGTTTATGAGTCTCTTTAGCAGTGGAGAAAATGGACAAAACTTGAAGAGGGAGAATACATGTGTTGCGCAATGCATAGGGTTGCCACCTTCAGTGAGCTAAAATAAGAAACACCCATTCACGACGGTTCAGCAGCTGTTACGTGGATGAGAATCATTTTTTTAAAAAAAAATATTAATTTGCTTAATTTAGGACTACATCAAATCTAATTAAACCCGACTCTTAAACTGTTGACATTGGTTGATTTTCCCCCGTGGATTAAAGGTTTGAAATGTTGCATAAATTAATTTTGCATTACCTATGATAAAAGTGTGCTGTTAAGTTTTGTGAACGAGGGCCAGTGGCAGGAAGCTTTTTAGCTGTGTTTATGATCAATATGCATAACAGTTACTGTAAAATATTTATCTTAGGTAGGACAATGGAAATTACATATTTTGAGTTTTAAAATGTGGGATATGGCCAGTGCGCTACTTTGGGCACTACTATAACCACCAATCATCCACACTATAGACCCCTGCTCCTCACCTCTGTCCTCTTTTTGGAAAACTAAACTATGGTCACCCTATTTTAAACCGCGCAGTGCTGCGCTCACACGAGGGCTTTAACGGTGCACGTTCTGGAGACTCCATCATTGACCTTTTCTATTTTCTTATGAAATTAATTGCAAAATACTTACTTGTTGATTCAGCTTTTTGGCCTTTGTAAAGAACACTCCATTTTTATTTGTTTTAGATAATATGCTCACTTAACATAGATCATCGAATCCGATTAGTCCGTTAGCATCTTGCTCAAAAATGATCGAAGGGTTTCAATATTTTTTAAAACTTTACTCTTCTGTAGTTAGGGTGAATTGCCCTAATGTGGGACATTTTTAGCATTTCAGATTTCTGTGACATATTGCGTTGTGTAACCAAAACATTAAATTTTCACCGTTTATTTCCTATAAAATGTGTTAAGTATGACAGTGTTGTGTATTGAGTTATGGTTTAACCTGTGGAGGGCGATGTAGCTGACATGGGAATGAATGTTTGGTACAAACAAAAAAGAAGAATAAAAGTGAAAGTGAAGCTAGTGTCCGGCTCTCGTCTGTTCTGCTGTGACTATTACAAGGTAAATCGTAACAGACAGCAACTAAAAAAAAAAAAAAAAAAAAAAAAAAAAAAAAACACCTGTAATTTCAAATTGAAGGCTTAATAGATCCTACTTTTAAAAGGGTCATTTTATTTCCTTCTTGGACAACCAACCAATCAAAATCTTCACACAAAAAAAAAAACTGTATAGCTAGCAACGGGGTCAGCTCTGCTTCCTCACGGAAATAAGTCAATGACATTGAATTAATAAAGCATAAAAAAAAAAAAAAAAAAAAGTTAAGAGCTTTTCTTCGCTCACAGTTGTTCTCAGATTGGTCCACACCCTTGATAAATGCAGTCGATACATACAAGTTCAGTAGATAAATACAAGTTATAGTGTTCCTGTAGCTCAAGTGGTAGTGTCAGGAATACACAGGATTCAATTGCAGGTAACAAAAAGTTTTTCGCCCCCACTGGGCATACAGGGAAACAAATGAGTGAGCACTAAGAGCACAGGGCCAAAAAGAAACCTCTCAGCGGGGACCGTTCCTAGCGTATTCCGTGACACAACGTCAAAGTCACACCGATCTGAGCGTCCTTGGAACACAGCGTTGAAGGCCCACCAAACTCCCCAAATGAGACTATAGAGTTCAGAGATGGGCTGGAGTCAGGTCTTGGGGATCCCAACAGAAAAGAGATGCCAGGGCTGGAAGCAGAACCAGTCAAGTCTGACAGGATGAGAGGGAAAGATTCCAGACAAACATTAAACAACTTACGACAGTCTGAGAAAATACAGCGCACGAGAGGAACTAAAATAGAGGAGAGCTAATGAGGAAAGAGTGGCTACAGGTGTGACAGAACACAGAGTATTAATGATAACGAGTGGGAGGGGGAAGAAACACATGAGCTGTCAAAACAAAACCCATGTGTTCAGAGACTAGGCACACAGACAACAGGACAAAAACACAGCAACTCAGACCTAGGTCATGACAGGTAGAGCATTTCATTAGCAAGTGCAAGATTGGGGGTTTGATTCCCCGGGAACACATGATAGGTAAATATTGTTAGCCTGAATGCACTCTAAGTCGCTTTGGATAAAAGTGTCTGCTAAATGCATAAATTAAATTTGTAATTTTACAAGTGCATCTAAAAAAAAATGTAATATCATGGAAAAGTTCTTTATTTTTTGTTATTTACATTATCTCAAAATGTTGAATATTCTCTCAAAGATCAATCAAAAAATGATTTACAAAAAATGTTTAAGACCTCCAAAGCAGGTTTGAACTCAATACTTGGTTGGGGTTCCTTTTGCATGAATTACTGCTTCAGTGTGGCGTGGCATGGAGGCGATCAGCCTTTGGCACAGCTGATGCGTTACTGAAGTCCAGGTTGCTTTAATAGCAGCCTTCAACTCCTCTGTTTGTCAGATATTACTTATCTACCTCATCACAATACCCCATAGATGATCAGGTCAGGTGAGTTTGCTGGCCAGTCAAGCACAGTAATATCATGGTAAAACACCCAAACCCCACCGAAAGGTTTTTTGTGTCAATGTTCATCATGCGTACATGTACGTAGGTTTGTTGAAAAAAAAAGAGGAAGAAAAATCTCCTCTTCAAGTATATAAATAGTGAAAACAGAAAACACACACCTCTACCACATATCTGATCGTCTGTCTGTTCAACAAGGTCAGCTCAAAAAGCCTTATATATTTCATTTCAGATTAGTTTGATTCTGAAGAGAGTTTATTGTCTTGCAAACTGACAGAGGAAAGCAACAGGTAAGAACTAAATGTTTAATGAACTAATTTGGTATGTTTAAACTGGAATAAATGTAGATAAATTGATTAATTTAACTTTTTTTCTCTTTCTTGTTTTGTCTTAATGAAAAGGCAGATTTTATCGACGTTTGAGTTGATTCTCCACATCAAACGTCGATAGGTTATAAAGAAACAAACCAGATCTGCTCTGACTGAAATAGTTTGCTGTTTCCGAACAACATGACTAATGAGACTGCATCATATGAATATAGCCAAGTCTATGAAGATGAGATGTGTCACAAAGAGGAGGTGGTGAAAGTCGGATCCTTTGTTATTCCGATCTTTTTCACAGCAGTGGTTGTGTTGAGCTGCATCGGTAACATCCTCGTTCTGGTCATCCTTGCACTCTACGAGAGCCTCAGATGCCTGACCAACGTCTTCATCCTTAATGTAGCTCTGTCAGATCTGCTGTTCACTTTTGGACTACCGTTTTGGGCCTCGTACTACATCTGGGGCTGGACATTTGGAGACGTTGGCTGTAAAGCTGTGAAGTTTCTGTTCTACCTCGGCTTTTACAGCAGCGTGTTGTTTTTGACTCTAATGACTGTTCAGCGTTACATGGCAGTGGTTCATCCTCTGTCTGACTGGGAGAGATGCAGAGGCCTTTCAGTCTCTCCTTTTATCGTTTGGATCCTGAGTGGAATTATTGCACTGCTTAGTTCACTTCAAAGCGAAGTCATGATAGAGTCTGACAACACGTACTGTGAATATGGCAGTGATAAGTGGAAATATGGCATTGTTTATTTTCAAAATGCTTTTTTCCTCTTTGCATTTGTAATCATGGGTTATTGCTATGGCAGAATGCTTCAGACAATCACCAAATCACGGACTAATAAGAGACACAAGACTGTTAGACTAATATTCTGCATTGCACTGGTGTTTTTTATTGGTTGGGCTCCATATAACATTGTCATGTTCCTAAAATCTTTGAACGTCCATCCATTCACAGACTGTGAAGTGAGCATTGGTCTAGATTATGCATATTATGCTTGCCGAATGTTAGCTTTTACACACTGTTGCTTGAACCCTGTGTTTTACGTTTTTGTTGGAGTAAAGTTCAGGAATCATCTAAAAATGATTCTGGTGAAGATCTTTAAAAAAAAAAACCTCAATTCCAGTCAAACCAGATTGGCAAAAAATCAGTCACAGGGTTCAATGTATTAACAGAAAACTCAAGTACTTTTACTGATTGCAATGAACTGCAATGAACTAATTTTAAAATACAGTGTGAATCATATAGAGATGCTGCTGCTATTTTATTATTATTATTATTCATATGATGAAGCTAATTATTTGTTATAACTTTTTTTGCGCCATTGCAAAGCTTCTGCCAATATATACAACTTTTAGATCTGAGTGATTAAAATGTAAATAAATAAAGTGCCACTTTACAGGATAATTCCTCTCTCTATCAAGCAGCAAAAACATTCAGTTGTGAGAAAATTATGTTCTAAATTATAACAAGTGTTCTTACTTCTTGTGGGTAAATTTCTCATTATTTGTAAATAAAAATATAACTGAATTTAAGTAATGAAAGAACCCCACCAACAAATATGTCATAAGTAATCCAGGAAATATTACAATATGAATTTAAAATATATCTATTCTTCTTCTATCTTTTACTGTATATTATGAATTTCATGTTTATGTCACTGTTTGTACAATTTATTAAATGGATAATGCAGAGTAAAAGTAAAATACTGCATGAGCATAAAATATGACTCCAGTTTATGCAGCTACACCCTCTTAAAAATAAAGGTACTTTTTGGCATCTATGGTTCCATGAAGAACCTTTAACATCCATGGAACCTTTCCATTGCATAAAAGGTATTTTATAGTGAAAAAAAGTTTATTGAAATATTCTTCAAACTTGGAAATAATTCTTGTTCACTCTTCAATGGCATTTGCTCTTGCTCCAAAATCTTATAGAGGGCGCAAAAGGATAATACATGTTTGAAGGACTTCCACATTTACGCACCGTTTCCAAACAGTTAAAATGACAAATAAATGTATACTCCGAAAGGTCCACAAGACGTGTGATTATATTACTGGATGCTTGAAACTGAACGGGAGAATGCACATTCTAAACAGCTTATTGTAGAGGTAAGTTAAATGCAGTTCTAATCGAATGCGCTGCTGCACGGTAACGCACACACAAAGAGTAACAGTAGCTCATACGTCATGTGCAGATCGCTCGCGCACAGAATCATTCACTGTCAACGCTGTTCTGGGATTTCTCAATAAAATAGCTTAGAAACTAAAAAAGTTCAAGCATATGTTTGTTTATAACTTAATCCCACGGGGTCACTTAGAGAGACACTACCATGTAGAAATAATTCACACACGCAATCGGGTGTTTTTCACAGCTCAAGACTTATTTGTTCATTAATGATGACATTAGCGACTAGTCGACTTCAACTTGACTTTCATCACATAAAAGTGTGCGCATGCACACTGGCTCATCTATCCTGAGAAATAAGCTTTTTATAATGCTATTTGAGCAAAAGTAACAACATTTATGATGTAAGGGTTAATTGCTGATTTCGAATTTGAAATTTAATCATAAGCTTAGTGAACAGTTTTGGAGAATTTTATATTCCCCCATTCAAAAAGATAGGAGCTGCACTTGGATGCCTGAGAGGCGTTTCAAAGATGGCCGCCAAGTCACATGACTTGTCTTAAAGAGACAATGGCCGCATCCAAAAACGTAGGCAGCTGACTTGCTGCCTCGCTGCGGTATCAGGCAATTACTTTGCTGGCAGTGTTTCTGCATGAAGGCACCTCATGAACAGGACATTTGGACAGGCTTCTGAGGTAGAGTAATGGTTTAATGATCTACAGCAAAATATAGAGAGCTTTGGTGATAACTAAGTGGACATCATTGCAGAAATATAAATTTCTTGCTAGAAGTGACATAAAAAGTGGAAAATGTTGATCAAAATGGGTATTAACCGTTACATCACAAAAAACAACATCATAAATACTAAAGACTTTAAATTAAGCAATGCCATCTTTAAATCAATTACAAAGCGCCACAGGAAAAATGGAAAAAGACAACAGCATTCATCACCCTTTTATCACTGAGTCTGACATGGAGAAAAGAAATGTAAATTTACCTGCGCACTGTAGATAACCTGTAATATTATCCATATCTAAATGGTCTTTCATGTGGAAGGTATAACATTTGAGTTTAGGGACATGTCTTCCATTTAAGTAAAAGCAATTATGTTTATGGAGGCCAAAAGTAGCCCAGTCATTAGATAGCTTTAGAGTTTTTGTGACTGGGTATTTTATGCAGAAGCCTAAGTAATAAATGAAAACACTATCATAAATTCAATATCTTTCACTTCCTTGCTCAGTGGAGAAAAGGAGAGACATAACGAATTAACAGAGGAGTTCACACTTCCATATTTTGTTTAGAAAAATAAAAAGAGGCATGATTGGTATGATACCAGTTATAAGATCACATTTATAGACATTTTAAGAAGGATATGAAATACTGGTTAAAAATGTGTTTACAGATTTTTTGATCACATCCAGTCATATATTCAACATATACTGTATGTCCATTTAAAGATGTAGCCTACTTTTGCAAAGATGGATGTCTAGGAAGCTAAAATAAAATTTATTTTTCTCACACTGGTCTTGCACATACACATTAAATAGATTTCCTGTTATCTCTCAGCTCAATAATCTCTTTTTAGAGCGTATTTATCAGAGTGCAATAAATAAACTTCTCAATTCATATCAAGGCAAAGAGTACATATGTAACTATTTTTGTATGATTTTGAAAGTTGTAAATTATTTCCTGCTTCTACGTGTAATTTCCCCCCATTATAGCAAATGAAGTTACAAATCAAGTGACAATGATTTTGATAAAATTATTAAATTCGTAAAATTCGTAGCTGTTTAGCCTACTGGAAAATGTGAGCACAAGTGACTCTCTTATAAAACTATAGAAGAGAATACTAAAATTCAAAAGCATTCAGTTGAATATCATGTTCTAAATTATAACCGGTGTTCTTCTTCCCTTTTGTGTTTGCTGAAGTTTTAAAGTTTTTGCATATAAAAAAATAACAAAGTATGTAATGAAAGAAGCCCACCAACAAATGTGTTGTCATTAAATCATAGAAGAGGTGACACAGTTTATGTTATTTGGGCTTTTTGCTCATGAAAAAAAAAAAAAAAAAAACAGGTGTCTGGTCTGTCATTAAAGTAGAGCAGTAACGTCAAGTGTAAAGACCACAAAGCCACTTCAGCTTCCTCTGTGAAAAGAGTCTGAGGGATGATTTTCTTATTCACAGCACTCAGAAAATCACTATGCTTTTTTTAATACATTGACTTGACACGTTCGTATAACTTACAGTTATTGTACTTGGTTGATCTATTAACATAGTTCATGAAACTGCAGTTCATTTCAGATTTTGGTCGTCTGCATTGGTCAATGTATGTGCTTTTCTAATCACCACTGTGCTCTACAAGGTCAGTATCATCAAGAATTCATATATATATTCATTTGGTTAAGGCAAGTTTACACCAAACATTAATAATGAACAATACTGCACAACATGAAGAAGGTCGTTATTCTGAACACGTACAGTAAAGTGGAAAACCTATACTGCAACACCCCATCAGTTGTATTCAATTCTGTATTGCCACCTGTTGGCACAGTTATGTAATGTACAGAACAACTTTTGTTATGTCGGATCACTCACGAGAAAATTAAAGGGATACAGTTCACAAGAAAAAAAAAAAAAAAAAAAAAATAATAATAATATATATATATATATATATATATATATATATATATATATATATATATATATATATATATATATATATATATTATTAAATACCCCTTAAAATTAATTTACTTCACATTTCTTTGTAATTATTAGTCAAATTTACAAGCAATTTCTGAGTAATAATTATTTCAACAACTATTTTTTTTCTGTATAAAAATCCTTTCACATTATAAAGATTACTATGTTTGACAAGAAAACACTATTTAAGTCTTTCTAAAAAAAAAGTCTGGTCAAATCTGATCTGGCTAGTTTGCGACTCCAGAAACAAAATGAGCAATGAGAATTCAATTGACAAGAAGTAGGCCTAAAACTATAGCAACCTGTTGTGTTGCAAAGAGGAGTTGGTGAAATTTGGATTCATTGTATTTCCATTTTTTTCATGTGTGTGTTGAGCTGCATCTGTAACATGCTTATTCTGGTTTTCATGGTGCTCTACAAAACCTGAAATCCCAGGCCATGAGTTTTTCCTCAGTTACTCATATGAATTACTAATGATTTTTAAATGCTATGTGAATAAATGATTATAAAAGGACAAGGGAAACCATAAAAATAAAAACAACACATAATTTGCACTTGAAGATCTAAGGATCATTCACAGGCATTACTTGCATTAATGGGCGTAGGTTTGGTCTCAGCTTTGGTGGGGACACCCCCATACAGCCCCCCCCCCCCCCCCCAAATTCTTTTGTTGTAAGTTACCAGTGATTTAATGATTTCCTTTTTTTATTTCAGACTGTTGGCAATACAAAATATCACAATACAGAAGTGAATCTACTTCATCTCGCTATATTGTGCCCTGACCCCGATATACCATCCGGTATACTGCCCCTAAAGAGCTAGTATAACTGTATAATCTCATAAATGCACTCTCAAAAAATAAATAAATAAATAAATAAATAAACACCTGAGACTGTGTAATGCTGAACAACCAAACGTTTATTAACATAAATTATTATGTACATTAGTATTTACAATAACAAAAAAATACAAACATAACAAATCTAAATAAATAAATATAATAAACTTTTTGAATTATAAACACTATTTACCCTAGAGTAGACTCACGTTTGTGTTGACTGCAAGATTCTAAGTTAAGGTAAAGGCTAATTGACATTCAGTTACTTGCTAACGTAGTATTCTATTATCCTGGGTAATACTATCACCAGTTAATACTATTTTCCACAGTAGAATATGCAATTGAAAGCCTGGTCAGTCACTACTGCTAGTTTATTTGTGTGGCTAGCTAGTTATTTTGCTTACTTACACTACTCTGACTCTGCTTTATGAAAAAGCTTCTTATGTCCCTTTTCCATAAGGCATCTACAAAGTAAAAAAAGGGGCAAAAAAAAAAAAAAAACGGAATATTAAAATGTTTTTACTCTGGCCTTTGTATGTGGCAGAGAGACAGCCCTGGTAACCTACTGTCGGCGTCGTCAACATGCGCGCGCGCACACACACACACATACACACACACACACAGCGCGCGCATCACCCGCTCGCTGCTAGTGCAAGCACAAAAGTAGTCCCGGTCCGCGCGTATAGCCTGTCAGATACCCCTCCGTCAATCAAATTACAGCGTTTCTTGTACTGTCGTCATCCTGGCCGTTAGAATCGATCCAAATAGCAGTGCAAAGATCCAAATAGCAGTTTTTGTTAAATAGTGGTGGGGACAAATTTGTCATCTCAAAATATTGATAGGGACTAGTACCTAGCGTCCCCCCCTAAACCTACGCCCATGCTTGCATTACTTGCTGGAACTCCCGAAATGACTCAAATGATTCGCAAACCCCCTACGAATTCTCGAATTGATTCAAATAATCCGCGAAGCCACTTCGAACTCCCGAACTGATTCAAATGATTTGCAATACCCAAATTGACTCAATGATTCGCGAACCCGCACCGAACTCCCAAACTGACTCAAATGATTCGCGATCCTGCTCCGAACTCCCAAACTGAATCAAATGATTCGCGAACCCGCTCCGAACTCTCGAATTGATTCAAATGAGCCGCGAATCAAGCCACTCCGAACCTACGAACTCCCGAACTGATTCAAATGATGTGCGATCCCCAAACTGACTCAAATGATTCGCGAACACGCTCCGAACTCCCGTACTGACTCAAGTGATTCGCGATCCCGCTCCGAACTCCCGAACTGATTCAAATGATTCGCAATCTCCAAACTGACTCAAATGATTCGCAGACCCGCTACCAACTCCCGAACTGACTCAAATGATTTGCGAACCCGCTCCGAACTCCCGAACTGGTTCAAATGATTCACGCTCCATTCCCCGAACTAGGAAGAATTAGGAAGCGTGCATTGTGATGGGTTCTCTGAAAAGCGGCAGCGCAGGCAAAGGATCAAAACCTCTATTAAAACAGATGTCCAAATGAACATACCAGTACACTAAAAGCATGTTCTTGACCATGGAGAGGTGGCGGTAAGCTCAAGAGCTATATTTGGAAGTGGTCGGTGGTACCGGTGCGTACCTGCCACTTAAAGCACTGTATATATATATATATATATATATATATATATATATATATATATATATATATATATATATATATATATATATATATATATATATATATATATGCTGTTATTTTAAGGGAACTTTTTAAAGAATAATTGTATATATATATATATATATATATATATATATATATATATATATATATATATATATATATATATATATATATATATATATATATAGCCTATATATATATATATATATATATATATATATATATATATATATATATATATATATATATATCAGGAGAAATGGGCAGGATTCAAATGCGGGTTTACACAAGGCTTTATTTAAAGCAGAGGAGTCAGAGCAGATGAGTCACGTTCACTGGATTACTCGTAGTGACTGGATGAATAGTCGAAGCATCTGAAACACGGCCGATGAGTAACACTCCACGGCAATTCGTATGACCGCTGAGACCGGAGTGATGAGGACAGGAATCTTCCAAGAGCTCTGCGCTTTGAAAGAACAGGGGGCAGAGAGATCAGCTAACACATTGGAGCCTGAGGACGAGACACGACAAAGGTGAGTGCTAAGAACTGCTAGAAGATCCGAGCTATTGAAACGAGTAACAACAGTCTGACAATAGGCAGAGAAACACAGGGAATGATAAAGGTGTAAAATTAGAAGAACAGAAAACAGGTGGCGAGCAATCAAGGTTCACAACACAGAAACAAGGAGGGCGGGGAAAACTCAAACAGGTAGACACGGTGAGCTGACAAGTGATAAACACACACACACCAAAAAAGACAGGTGATTAGCCCCGAGACCCGACATATATATATATATATATATATATATATATATATATATATATATACAATTATTCTTTAAAAAGTTCCCTTAAAATAACCAATATTTTTTAATAAAGCTTAATGGGAACGGGTGAGCTTAAAGGGTACCAATAAGTTGTCACCATGGAAAATACTGATGAACTTCTTGTGTTCCCTGCCCCAGTCCTTAAGACTGTATATGGTTTCTGTTTTCTGTGTCAGTTTTTCCTAGACTCTAGACAATCTCTGCTGTGGGTTCCCGATCAGACTGTTCTGTCGTGGTGCTCTTCTGTTCCACCATGGTGGGCTCCTGCTCCTCCGGAGTGTGGGGGATTGAATTTGTTTTATTAAAAGAGGGGAGGACTCATCCCCCATATCCCCCTGTATTCTACGCCCATGCATCCATTTATCACTGTCCCAGCAACTCCCCAGAAATAACAAGTAAAATAAGTACAAAAAAATCAGAACAAAAATGGGGAAAATATGATAAAAAAATTTTGTACTTATTTTTCTGTTATTGCCGGCAGCAGCTGGCACCGTGATAAAGATTGCGATCGACAGGTTGTTGACCACTGGTCTACAGTATATTAATATTCTGAGGTTTTAGAAACAAGCAGTCTGCAAAAGTTTGGATAGTTGTGTATTAAATTCTATGTTATGAAAGTATATAAGACAATAATGTACAGCATAACATGACAAGAGGAGTAAAGGGTCATTTTAATAGATCCCTCTGAATATCACAAACTGACACAGTTTATTATGCTGGATTCTTTTTATTTGTATTTTTTTTTTATTTGAGCTACACAGGACAGAGTAACCAACACCATTATACAATTACTTCAGCTTTTAAATGAGGAAAAACTTGTAAATTAATATTCAGAATTACATTTATAAGCTTTCAAACTCATAAATGGCAATTTCCAAAAGACTACAAAAAAAAAAAAAAAACAGAAAAGATGAAAAGACAATATTGTCTTGCATAAAGCATTAGTGCATTTGTCTGCAATTGTCTACTGCAAATCAATTCAGTGTGAACGTTTTCTATTCAGTGGAGCCATGACGTTTCTTCTGTTTTGGTTGTTTGATTGGTTTAACAATGCTGTTTGACAGCAATGTTGGAGAATCCATGAACCTGAGTGAGCTGAGGAGAGTCCAGTGAGACCAGAAGTTTCTGTGGACCGTGACACGTGGGAATAAACTTCTCTGTCAGGCACACTGTGGCATTCCCTGCAATGTCACTGTGAAAGAAGGAAAGATGATTATATTACTATATATATTTATTTTTTATTATTATTAAATAATCATAAAAACTGTTTAGCAATATATATTGAATTTACCATTATGTTCAGCAATCATAATTTATATAATTACTAATTATTAGTGCAAAAATAATTAATTATTTTATTGAGTAATTAAATCAATTTTACCCATAGTTGACAACTCTTGCATGCTGCTGTCCAAGTCCCACAAAGCGGAATACAGAGTTCTTCAGGACACGAGGCAGTGGATTCTGGAAAGTGATTTTGACTGGCACTTCTTGACCCAAGACAGCATCACTTACAGGCTGAGAAGAAGCACATACAAGACACAATTTAACACTAAATAATTCCAACCAATCAAAAGATTCAACAGTTAAACTCTAACTTTAAACTCACAGCGACAACAAGATCTGGTGTGCGCAGTCTGAAGTTGTACTGGGTGGCCAGAACCTGCTTCGTCTGAGCCACGTGTCCAAAGAGGTTGAGCATCAGTGAGGTGTGATCCACCAGGTGTTCCTTATACTCGTCATAACTCAGGGTCCATTCCAGAGCTCTGCCTATTATAGCAAAAATGACAAACACTGAATGAATACTCATGCTTTCATTACAAGTCTCTTTACCCATAAGCTGCATAAAGCCAACTGGGTGGTATCATGTATTGCAACTCTATCACTTCTCACATTCAGCTTTATCTTTTAACTCTTTATGATTTCTTACATTCAGAGGGCTTGAGCTCGATGCATGTCTGGTCTCTCTTCAGGAAGGTCTTCCTGACTCCGGTGTAGTACGTGGCTGCAGCCTGGCTGTAGAGGGTGACGCTACGAGGTGAGCTGCATTTGTTTTTAAGATTGATGTAAAGCAAGGCATCCTTGCCCACACATAGTCCATCCTCTTTCAGGCTGACTTCACAGACAACATCCTCAGGACAGGGCAGTGGGTATGTGCATCTTCTCAAGCCATGACGAAGAGCTGTTTCCAAAGCAGTGCTCTTCTCAGAAGAACCTGATCAATTAAAGACAGAGTAAAACGGACATATGATTGAATCCCAGGAGAGATACCAAACTTCATCATTTCTAGAAGCCATGGTTCAAAGTATTAAGGGGCTAAAGCAGATGTTTTAAGTGAAATGCTTGTGGGTTTTACCATATGGGTGTTTGTAGAAATTTGTGATGTCTACACGTTGATCTGAGCCGACAGCTTTGGTACTGATGCAGTGACCTACTACATCCTTCTCAATATGAACAACACCAAAGGTCCCGTCACATCTCCGCTGCCAGTAAACCTTATCATTGTTCACCTAGAGCCACAACAGGAATCAGAAGTTATAATCGCTGTCTGTAAATTGTATGCAATGGTAAATTAAAGGAAATAACGCACTTCTGCGAAAAGGAAGGGCACATCATGCTTCAGGAAGACCTGCCCGCTGCGGATCGCAGCAACAGAGGTGGGACCGCAGCGGAAGAAGCCCTGGCTGGTCAGTTGAGGAGTGGAATCAACCACCTGCCAACCTCCAAAACCAGATGGCAGGTCTGGCCGAGTCATCCAGGCCTCATTCCACACATGGTAGTTCCTACATGGAAGAGAAGAAGACAGATCTAGAAACACTTCATGGACATTCAGAGGAACTCTTGGTGACATTATAAATGGTAATGATACTTACCAGATTGGATCACGGTTCATGTGATCGATCAGCTGAAATTTCTCATCCAAGTAGACATCAGTTGACAAATGAACATCAGTGTCATGAGCAGAACAGAAGTTTGAAACTGGACGAGCAGGAACACCCAAACACCTCAACACTACGAGAAAGAGAAGAACAACAAAATAATTACATCTGTAATCACTTTCTCAAAACTTCTTCTTGTCCAGTCTGCAGGAACTCTTACGTGTGTTGGTGACTCCAGCAAAGGCCAAGCTCTGTCCATACTTGACTGGCGTTCCTCCACATTTGTAGAACTGTTTCAGGATGGCACTGCTGCTGCACCAGGATGTAGGAGCAGTTCCATCTCCATAGCAGTGTGACCAGTTACCCACCAGCACACCACTGCCTTTGCTGGCAATAACCTGATAAGGAAAGACAACTGAAAATATTATAGAAATACTGAATAAAAAAAGTGTTGATAAGAAGGAAATGAAGACTCACCATGTTAGAAACCACTCTGGAAATGTTAATGGGGCTTCCCCACCCTGAGCAAGGTGTACAGCTCTTCTCCAACACATACATACACGCAGACAAGATTCCCTTCTCAAACTAAGAATCACAGATCGCAGAGGAAGAAAATTAGATATTGTGTAAAAAAAAGCCTTCATTCTATATTGTGCACTTTTATTTCTCAAGTATGGGAAGGTTAGGAAAAACTAGAAACCATAGCGGTGCCTTAGTCTCTAACATATCATGAACATCGTTGAACGTTCGTAATATATTAATGAAATCTTGGCTCTTACTTGACCAAAGTTCCATGTTTTGCAGCCAATCTGCTGCTTAGTTCCGTAGTAGATTCTGCCCATGTCATTCAGCACATACTCAGCTCTCTCCGCCTCATCACTCAGGTACACACAGTCATCTGATGAAGAGAACAATGGACTTTAAATGGAAAAGCATTTATTTTCTTTCCTCACTCTATTACATTTTCATATTTAGGTTTCAGTTGTTATATTAAAGTATAATAAAACACGTACCTTTACACCAGGGGTTGAACAGCATGTAAATGTCATTTTCAGGAACATAAGGTAAAGTGAATCTTCCTCCTGGACAGTGTGTCACGACACTGAGCTGGTATCGTCCAACACAAGCAGTCGGAACAGAGTTCACACACAGTTTGATTCGGTTTTGGGCTCGTTCCACAATCTTTGCCCCCCAGCAGTCTTTCTTGAATTCTTCCACAATTGGAACGATCACATAAGTGCCGTCCCGGATGGATGGGATATGACCTGTTAAACATACAAAACAACAAGAGATTCCAGTGATGGTAGAAATGCTGGTTCAGCTCCTCACATGTTCCTCCTCTACATATGTAGATACAGTTTATTCTCTGTTGTCTTGGATCATTTAGAAACTAACCTAGTTTGAGCTCCAGGTGAAGCTTGTCACAACTGGGATTGAAAGGACGGCACAGATCAACCCACATGTTGAAACTCTGTCCTCTGCGGACGATGAGATGGTCATCAAGGAAACAATGTGTGTGATGCTCCTGACGATTCAGTCCGGTCCTGCACTTGAGAAGGTCGACTTTACTCACCCGGAGGACAGCATCTGAGAAAACATAAAAGCAGAACACAGGTAACTGGTTATCAAACAAATAATTCATTGAGTTATTATGAGTAAGAATAACACATTTCCCATCATACACTGCAGGACAAAGATAAAGAAAATGTGAAGACTCTTACTCTCTGCTCCACAGACTTGCGTGCTTGTACAGTCATCCACATAATTCTTGACGACGACTTCCTTTGTGTCATAATCATGGCATTGAGCAACAAAACCGTAAGGATTAGCGTATGAAGTACCGCAAGGATAATCATATGAAGTACCGCAAGGATAATCATATGAAGTACCCCAAGGATAATCATATGAAGTACCCCAAGGATAATCATATGAAGTACCGCAAGGATAATCATATGAAGTAGCGCAAGGAGTAGCATATGGAGTAGTGCATGGGTTAACACAAGGGTTAACATATGGGTAGGCATAAGGGGTAGTGCATGGGTCAGTGCAAGGGTTAACATATGGGTAATGATAAGGGATAGTGCATGGGTTAACGCGAGGGTTGGTGTGAACCGGTGTGTAGTATGCTGGTTTCCTCCAGTTGTACTCCTGCAGTTTAATGGCTGGGAAACGGCCAACGCTGCAGAGGTTTTTGTATGGGTTGTATACAAAAGGCATGCTGGGCAAAAAAGAAAGAAATGAGAGTCATGAGTGTGATCTGTAATTGGTCAGTAGATAGTTAATAATTCATAAATTAAGTCTCTTTGTTCTTAGAAATCAGATCTCCAGTTTCTTTTTAAGCTGCAATTACTAGACAGCAAAAGACATATCCTTACATGAAACATCAGGCTGTTCCCCCAAAATTTAACTATATAAATTTCATACCAGTACAATACTTTTTAAACAACTCTTGATCCACAAAACTATGAATTCTAGATGTCAGCTTTCTAATAGAAATTAATAATTTGAAAAAGTTTCAAACAATGTCTGAGATGATTACTTACATGGATGTTGTCCTTGTCTGTTCAAGAGAAACTGAACTGAAAACTGCTGCAGAAAGTGAACAGTAAGTCCTGCTTTAACCAGCTTGTGGCTCGTTCTGTAGTTTGTCTCTACAGCAGACGGGATATTTATACTACATCTCCATCTCCACCCCATCCACAGCTCATAGCTGAAGTGTGAATAGTTGTCCTCTTAAGAAAGCCATTAAAGGATTTTGAGTCATATTCATTTAATTGTTTCTTTTAGAGAATTAATGGGACAAATTAACATCTTAGTTGAGTTGTTCTGAACTTTAATTTTAGATTAACATCTATACCAGAGATTAACAAACAGGGTCATTAAGAAATATATAGACACATGTTGCTTAAAAAATGTTTCTGATATCTCAATCTCTGAGAGAATGTTAATGTATATAGCGATAATTAAAATGCAACATAAACATTAAGTAGTATATACATTCTCTGCAAGTAAATTGCAGCATTGTTAAGAGTCTATTACTCTTACATTTATTCTCATGATTGTCAGAACAAGGATGACTCTTTGATATATGACTGTTAGTCAGTTATTAAATAGAATGACTCATAAAATTGGAAAGCAGAGAAAATGAATATGAAAATTATCATGCAAGAGAATGTATTTATTTAATTTTCATGTTTTATTCTTTAATTAAATTTAATACAATTTTTGGAAGTATGGAAGCTGATTTCATAACTTCAAATCATTATGCACCTTTGAATTTATAAACTTTTTTTTTATAAAAAGCATTTTCAAGTATGTCATGATTTTATTTAATTTTTTAGGGACAATATAATTGTTCACCAACCCCAACCTGAACCTTATCCTCCACCCAGAAGGCGTATGAGAAAATAAGTAGAAAAAGCCTTTAATATGACCAATTAAATTAAAATGACCCAAATACATCCATAAATCAACTGTTCAGCACATTATTAAATGAATAATAACTCTGCAAAGGCTTTAGCAAATCTATATAACTACAGTGTGTCTAGTAATTCTTTTCAAACTTGACAGAAAACAATGAAAAGGACAATATTAATTTATTCAGTATTAATTCAGTCCGACCGACCATCCATCAATCCATCCTTTAATCCAGTTCAAAATCAATCCATGTCAAAATGGATTTACTTAAAATGTCTTTGTGTGAAATAATTTTAGTTCATTTCTTCCTGACAATTATCTTGTCAACTCAAACTTCAAGAGAAAATTAAGAAAAGTCAAGGGATATATAAGTTGATTGTGTTCTAGGAGAACAATTATAGTCTACTGGCAGCAGAGATGTGATGGGAATTCTGGTGTTGAAAAATGCAGTTGGTTGCTGCATCAGCACCAAAGATGTCAGCTCAGACAAACTGATATCACACACCCCTCAAAGATTCATGAGGTGAAAAACGATGATCTGGGAGTGAAGCATGCCAGAATTGTTAGCTGTGGGTAAGATTAATTCAACCTGATCTCAAGCAGATCTGTGACTTGTTGGGGAAGCAGGCCCAGCTGAGCGGAGAGTTCCACTGGAAACATCTCAGGCTGATGCTCACAAGTCCGGGGGTAAGTATACAGTGAGCTGCTAACACTCCCACCACCTTTACTCCATGTGTTTCTCTGCACAGGCCCTATGCAGCCAGGATGCAATCTACCCAGGTCTCCTTCACTCCGTTGCAGGCCACCACGTACCCTGGGTGCACCACCAGCGGAAGCGGCAAGGAGGCCCCAGGTGAGGACATATCCACCTCCGCCACCGGTTTTTGATATATCCACCCAGAACCATTTCGCTCTCCTCCACGAGATGGAACGCAATGCTGTGATCGTCAGAGACTTCATCATTAAAGTGCACACTCACTGGTTTCTAGTTGCACGTGTTCTCTATGTTTCTGCACAGAAACTCTTGATCCTGAAGGGTGCAAGAGCATTTTGCACATGAGGGTTAACAACACCAAGCTGCGGCAGACAGAAACACTGAAAAACGCTATGATACCAGAGCAATATCCATTCTCTCAGGAAATCCTCAAAAGATACTCTGAATCTTGAAGTGAAGTGACATTCAGCCAAGTATGGTGACCCATACTCAGAATTCGTGCTCTGCAATTAACCCATCCAAAGTGCACACACATAGCAGTGAACACACACCCGGAGCAGTGGGCAGCCATTTTTATGCTTCAGCACCCGGGGGTTCGGTGCCCTGCTCAAGGGTATTGTCATGGTATTGCTGGCCCGAGAGTCAAACCCACAACCCTAGGGTTAGGAGTCAAACTCCCTAACCACTAGGCCACGACTTCCCCACTTGAACGCAAATGCAGAAAAACTAACATGGAAGTTTTTAGAATTGCACGGAAAAACAGTATGTCCAGGTATAGATAGTCTCTAAAATCTGCCAGGACCAAGCATATCCGCAAACTTCTTGCTTTATGTTGGAATGCAGACTTAGAAGTGTGTTACCGGCACCTGTCCCTCAAGTGGACCATAGGAGGAGTGTCAATGGTTCAATTGAAAGAATGGGGTGGTAATGCACTTATAAGTCTGGAATCCACCATAAAGCAAGAAGAAGAAGACACCTCATGCTCCTGCTTGAGAGAACAGCTCAGGAGGTGGTGCTCAGGAGAGTTCTAACAGTTCGGACATTGTCTGAATCAGAGGTAAAAAGCCATTAAAATACTGTTCAGTTTCTTGTACAGACCGATCGTTTTGTGTCTTTACACATCAATGTATCATCACGAGCTGCAGGGTTTAATTTGGCATGTTTTTTTTTGGTTTTGTTTTATCGTATGTTTAAACCAGGATTCCCATCCAATTACATTATACTATAAGTGATATACTGCAATGGTTTGAGTTAAAAATCTTGGTTTGTGTTCTACTGAAGAAACAGTGTCACGGCTGGAAGAACCGTTGTCTCATTTTGATCTTGGGTGGGTAGGGTCTGGTGTTTGTCTCATTATCACTGATTGTTTTATGTGGGCCTGACCGCTATTTGTGACATCAGCGGCAGCTGTGATTCATTTCCAGCTCACTATTTATTGCCCTGTCTTTCGTCTTGTGTTTGTCAGATCGTTGTTGCAGTCTCCTGTGTGCGTGCCTGGTCTTTTCGTCCTTCATAGTTTCCTGTGTCACTAAAGACCAATGATCGCTCACTCTTGTTTCACCGTGGGACCATCTCAGTCCCTGTGTCACGCTCTCCTGCTGTCTGTTTCTGGACCTGATCCCTGGCTATCGGAGTTCTTACCCCGTATTCACAGTGTGACCTTGTTTACTCTCTGATGTTCTGTGTTATCTTATTTCATTAAACTTATTGAACTTGCATTTGCTTCCGTCCCTTTTTGCTGTGACAGTCACCTACATCTTGGATGCCCTTGGGGTAAGCAGATAAACATTACATTTTCATTTTGGGTGTACTGTCCCTTTAAGGTTTGTTGCCTATTACACACAATAATAAATAAAGGCTAAAGCAGGCTACTGAAAGATCCTAAGTAGGGTTAATTGCAGGCTGGAGCAATGGGCATGGAGAAAGGTCATGATTGGTCGACAAAGCTGTCTGTCAGGGTGTGGGAGTAGGATTAGGTCTGGGCTAGGGGTAGTTTCTGTTGTATGTTGTA
This sequence comes from Carassius gibelio, assembly GCF_023724105.1. NCBI lineage: Eukaryota > Metazoa > Chordata > Actinopteri > Cypriniformes > Cyprinidae > Carassius > Carassius gibelio. The sequence goes on from NC_068393.1 coordinate 21,362,309, forward strand.
CTGATTCAACTTTCTACATGTCAATGGCTTAAGGCTGCAGCTATCCCTGTCTCAAAAGAATGGAAAGGTATATTCCTGAAATATATTTTTAAATCTATTGGTATATGATATTCGAGTTGAAAATAGATTTTACTGAGCTTCACAGTTTACAACATATATTTAGTACATATTTAAAATACATCTTGGACAGACTATTTATTTTTATGTTTGTTATCGTATGGGAAACTTTGAATATTTTTAGCATTTTAAAGCCACTAACCCAGCAATTATATTCCACATCTGTTAGGTATTTTTTACTGTTTTCTCTCCATATTATGCCACATTCCTCAGGGTTAAGAAGTGTAATTATTCATGTCAGGATGTGTTTTCAGCAACCTTTTAAACGTTCAAAGAACTAACTTACTAAATAAAGTTTAAACATTGCTTAAACTTACAAAAACTTACAAACCTTATAAACATGAATCTATACTGTAATGCTCAACAGCCTAATTAGAACCATAGAGTTGTTGTTGATTTCATGATCATTTCATCCACAGATTCATAGTACTGCAAGAGAAAAACTTTTATTGATGCAAGAGTGAGGACAGATTATCAGTGCAGCTAAAAGGAGTAAATAAATCATTGAACACAACCACATATTGTTATTTGGTAGGTTGACTAACAACATGAAGCAGTTGAAGTTGTGTATTACTATAATAGTTCAATACTTTATCTTAAAATATGTGCAACTACAATTTCATCACATAATTCCAAAATATTACCCCCATAAAAACAATGTCTGGCATAAATCATAATAAAAGCAAGTTCCTAATATTAAATGCACCCTTTGGTTAACCCTTTATATGGATTACATATCTAAAGTTCTCTTTTTTTAACTCTGCAAATCAATCCATGTGAAAAGCATGCTGAAAGCTTTCTGCTCCTCCGCTTATTTGAGAGATTGTACACTTTTCTTTGACAGCAATGTCTAGGAATACATGCACCTGAGTCAGCTGAGGAAAATCAAGCAAAGCCAGAAGTTTGTAAGGGCCAGGACACTTAGGAATAAATGTATCGGTCAGGTTCACAGTGTACTGAGTCTCTGGACTCTTAAAAATAAAGGTTCTTTATTGGCATTGATGGTTCCATGAAGAACCTTTAACATCCATGGTGTGTATGTGAGACAGAGAAACTGAGAAAAAGATCCAAGTTACATGAATAACTGCCTCAAAACAGTATATGCTTAATGACTAAATTAAAAATCATTTTCATACCTCAGCAAAAATAAAGGGTGTGTCATATTTGAGGAAGACCTGCCCGCTGCGGATCACAGCAGCAGAGGCAAGGCCACAACGGAAGATGCCCAGACTGGTTTCCTGAGGAGTGGAATCAACCTCCTCCCAACCTCCAAAACCAGATCAGGTCGAGTCATCAAGGCCGCATTCCACACATGGTAGTTCCTACATGGAAGAGAAGAAGAAGATTAGAAGTATGATCTTTGTGAACAGATTCAAAATAGAGGAGACAGAGAAACTATTTTTGAACATTAGATAGCTTCCACCTGCCTGCAAATATTTCGGTAAGTTTTAACTAATTCAAATTAGTGTAAGCAGGAAGATGTCTTAAATCTGCTTAAACTATCTAATCCAGTGAAAAGCAGGATTTCCGGAGTCTTTAAGGGAAGTCGTGGCCTAATGGTTAGAGGGTTGGACTCCCAATCAAAGGGTTGTGAGTTCTAGTCTCGGGCCAGACGGAATTGTGGGTGGGAGTAGTGCACGAACAGCTCTCTCTCCACCTTCAATACCATGACTTAGGTGCCCTTGAGCAAGGCATCGAACCCCCAACTGCTCCCCGGGCGCCGCAGCATAAATGGCTGCCCACTGCTCCGGGTGTGTGCTCACAGTGTGTGTGTTTGTGTTCACTGCTCTGTGCGTGTGCATTTCGGATGGGTTAAATGCAGAGCACAAATTCTGAGTATGGGTCACCATACTTGGCTGAATGTCACTTCACTTTCACTTTCACTTTATAATAATGCATACAAGAAAATGTTGCAATGGAGATTCTTCACTTTATGCTTTTTCAGGAACACTGCAAAGTTTAGATCAAAACTGCAAAAAAATAAAATATTCAATGTATGTTCAGTGCATATACATTTCTCACCAACAGGTGGTGCTCATCAAAGCACTAATAAACTGTTTAGTAATAAACAGTAATAATTTATTAATAACAGGTGTGCAAAAAATATTCATTTTTAAATATTCATAATAAGCAGTTTTAGAAACTGTTCTATTTTTGTACTTGTCCCATGACACTATGCTGATGTTACTGTACACAATGAAAGAGGTTTATACAAAACCTTATCAGATTGAATCATCAGTTCAGGTTCAGGTTATCAATCAGATCATAGTTCTCATCAAAATAAATGTCTACTGTCATAGACACATCAGTGTCATTGTTTGTTCCTGGACGAGCAGGAATGCCAAAGCACCTCAACACTACGAGAAAGAGAGGAATATAAGTGGATTACATCTCTTTCTCAAAACTTTTTCTCCTTGTCCATTCTGCAGGAACTCTTATGTGTGTTGGTGACCCCAGCAAAGGCCAAGCTCTGTCCATACTTGACTGGCGTTCAAGCAGTTGGAAAGGAGTGCACACACAGTTTGATTCGGTTTTGTACTCGTTCGACAATCTTGGCGTCCCAGCGACATTTCTTGAATTCTTCCACTAATGGAACAATCACCAGAGTGACATTGCAAATTGATGGAACATTCCCTGTGGAATAAAAACAACAAGAAATAACCAGGGTTATCATCATAAACTAAAACTATATATATATAAAAAAAACTTGTGTTACTTAATATAAAATATTCATTAACTCAAATAATAATAATAAAAAAAACATTCAGTTTATTTCAGTTAGTTACCAAGGCAGCATTTCTCATTTATTTTTGTAGTTTAAAGTAATAAAATAACTAAAAATTAAATAAAAATGTATAAAAAATAAATAAAATGACACAAACACAACAGAATTACTAAAACTTAAAAATTACAATGAAAACAGAAGATACAAAATGAATGCGAAATAGTATATAAATGATACTGAAATAGCACTGTAAACAACAGTGATGGTCTTAAAATCACATCATCGCTAGACTGATCGATAGGACCTAACCGACCAAGTTTCAGCTCCAGGTGAAGTTGGTCAGATTTTGGATTGAATGCCCTGAAAAGCTCAATCCACATCTGGAAACACTGTCCTCTACGGGCAATGAGGTGATCACTGTGGCAACAACTGGTGTGATGCACAGCCAGACCCTTTCCAGAAACTGTCAGACTCCAGATTAATGCCTGGGAAAAGTGAAAGTGAAAAGTGAAAGTGAAGTGACATTCAGCCAAGTATGGTGACCCATACTCAGAATTTGTGCTCTGCATTAAACCCATCCAAAATGCACACACACAGAGCAGTGAACACACACACACACACACACTGTGAGCACACACCCGGAGCAGTGGGCAGCCATTTATGCTGCAGCGCCCGGGGAGCAGTTGGGGGTTCGATGCCTTGCTCAAGGGCACCTAAGTCATGGTATTGAAGGTGGAGAGAGAACTGTTCATGCACTCCCCCCACCCACAATTCCGTCCGGCCCGAGACTCCAACTCACAACCCTTCGATTGGGAGTCCAACCCTCTTACCATTAGGCCACGACTTCCCCAAACGGCCAGTGTTGCAGAAGTCGTTGTTCGGGCCATACTTGAACTGAGACATACGGTGAGAGGCAAAATATAAAGAATGAGATTGATATTAGTTGTCATTTAAGTGATCTAAGATATTTTGTTGCCTTTTATCCATCAAGAAAGAACAAACAATCTGCAATAAATATATGAATTGCATATAGTGGTGTTTCTCTTTTAAAAAAAAACATTTTGATCATTTTTAGTTGATTGATTTAGTTCATGCTCTGGCGTGATTCTGAATCTGAAGATATTTTTGTCCCTGTTTGGTAAAAGTTAAACTCAAATTACTAAAGCAGAGCAAGTCTGGCTGGAACCACGGCTTCTTGCGCTGTGACACTACTCTACACTTTAATCTTAATATATTCACTTTTTGTTCTCTTCCCCGTGAAAGGATTTGAGATAAATCACACAGGTTAATTTGAAAAACAAACTGTGATGGTGCACATTTATGGCTTAGTGTAAGTGTTCTGATTATAATTGACAGAAGAATGATTAAACTCACAGGCAGAGCTTGTAATTGAGCAATTCCAGCATAAAGGAACACATAAGCCAGTTTATGGAATATGCTAGCTGTACAATAGCAGTTTAGACACACCCAAACATTCTTTGTTATTGCTGTTTTCTATATTTTAGAATCATAGTGAAGTCACTAAAATACAATGAGGTTTATGTAAATGAATGAAAACAGCTTTTTTTCAAACTCGCCACCCTCTGTCTATTCAATTACTCTTGGGCTTCATACTGAATGATATTATATGTTTGAAAAACTGGAATTGCAGTTCTTTGCGGAATTATATTCTATGCGTGGGTTGTGATCCAGTGCGGATGAATCTGTTTCTAATGATCGATTAACTCATATCACATCAAACCCTGCAATTTATTTAATTTAAAACTACGAAACTTACTATAATAAGTTTAATAACAAATGATAGGTAAAAATTGATAGCCTGAATGCACTGTACTGTAAGTCGCTTTGGATAAAAGCGTCTGCTAAATGCATAAATTAATTTTTTTATTTAATTAAAATTTATTACAAAGAAATGGCAAATAACATTAAAATTGTATTTCCTTGTAGAACATACTCTAATAATAATAATACAAATAATAATAATAATACAAATAATAATAATAATAATAATAATAAAATCTTTTTGCAAAGTATTAAATACATTTGTAATTGTTTCGTATTCAGTGCAGTGTAAAATGCTCAGCATCCAAAACTACATATCAATCTTCAATGTTGGCAAAATCATTTCTGTGTTGGTCTGGTAATAGCAAGTGTCTCAGACACACGTATACCAAGAAAACTCCTTCTTTACACACCCAAAGATCTTTAGAAACGCAGAAACACTGCAGGTGTGTAAACTATTTAATTCTGAGGTTCATAACTGTCACATAACCTCCATCATCAAAACCATCCCAAAAATGGCAAAAAGCATAAAAGGAAGGAATCAGAACGTGAAATTAAGTGTAATTTACATCTTAATCATCAAACAATAATCAGAGTAGGAACATTTTTTTTAATGCTAATGTAAATATAAATGTTAGGTTTGGCAATAATGATATACCATCAGTCAAATTATTTGTCCAGTGTCTATTAACTGACACACAATTTGCCTAATTTCTGATCAGGGGTTGGACACATGCATTTGAGTAAATTAACCATTAATGGTGGGAAGCGCTTTATATGAATGATAAATCTAACCTTGCAATATGTTTGATCTGGCCTCAATTAAAAGCTATTATGCACAATCATCCTGCGTGTTATAACACCTCTATATTAGCCTCTGCAGGAACGGCTGGTTTTCCCAGTGAATTATCAGATCAGATCCCTTTGCTTGCCATACAACTTGACCTTAGTTTGTGTCTCCTCATTTGGGTAGTTCTTGTGCTTTGAAGTTTAGGGAGGACACGTATTATATAATGTTACGTTACAGTTTCAGAATAAATGACTTTCTCAGTAAATTATTTATTCTGGATACTAATGGCACTAATTAGGTCAGTAAAGTGTTGCATTTATGGTACTGATCAGATAGGGGCACACAAAAATTCTCCATTATTCTCACAATATGATATATACTGTATATAATGGCAAGGTAAGCCCCTTATACTTGAGAGCAGCCACGTACAAGGTGTTTCTTGGAGCTTATAATCTACTAAAGAATGATCATGTGACTTTCACTTTTACACCAGGTGACCTGTAAATGTGACAAAACTGTTTCCAATGCAGTTTTGCTTAATATTCCTTTCTCAAATTGCCTTAAAAACCACCTCATGGGAGCATAGACACTTTTTTGTGTTTTGGGAGTGTTTACGAAATTGGCATGTTTCACCTCGGCCTATTTTCGATTTGTGCAGATTGAAAGGTAATGGAAACGCAACTTATGTTGTGATGAGAAATAAAAGGAAGAATTGTCAGGTCGTCATATAAAAAAAAAGGAGTCAGCTTGTACGCATCTTTACCTGCTCACTGATTTAGCAAAGCTGCACATGTTTTTTCCCATGGTTCAGTCATCTTAAATTGTGTCATCATAAAGTGTCTAACAAGAGAACATTGTGGAAAGTGGTTTATATATTTATGGTTACGGTTTATATATCTGTTCATACATACATGTTTAAATTAACTAAGCAAGTTCGTTCAGAATTAGCAAAATTGCATTTCTCAGTAAACAAGTAGACTACTGTATGATTATATGCAATATCAGTATAGTGGCCATAAGGGGGCTCTAATGAGCATCTTAACCTTCAGTCCTTGATTGAGCTCGAGGCTGTGAGTGAAACCGCAAACTGCTGTCTCACTGTTTCACCACCCAGAAAGACATAACAGTCAAGCGACTGGTTCACTAAAACAAATTCAAGTGAGTTTTAGAAATATGCAAATTACAATTAAATGACCACAGTGTTCATTTCTTAATAAAAAATGTCTTTCCAAACTAGTAGTAAAATATATGTAAACATATACAGGTTTCTACAGTACATTGCACATATCTGCGTGAATGGTATGTGAAGGTTTTGTGACAAATATATAAATGAAAAGGCCATAAACATACTATAAAGTTAAGAACACACATCTGGAATGAGTTATTATTGTGTTTTGTGTGAGAGAGAAAGCATGAGTGTGTGTATATGTGTGAGTGTGAAACCACACATCACCAGGAAACAGAATCCGGAGTGAACATGCGATTTCAGCAGAACTGTGAAAGCCATTTCATTTCCTCTCCATGTTGTTGTAAGCAACCTCTCCTCTGCTGGATTCAGTCCATATTCCACAACATGAAAACAAGAGTATCAAAACAACACCATTTCATTTAAATGATCAATGATAATTCATAATTCAATAGTAATTAATTAATGTAAGGATCACTGGCGTTTCAGTTTAAGTCATAACTTAAAAACTGTTGCAACGGAAAAACACAATGCTAATTGCAACTAACCATGTAATCACAGATAGGTAGGCAAATAGGCTTAGCCACAAAACACAGTAATTCATTTGTCATTTGGTAGAAACTAATCAAACTGAGACAATGACCGATTGTGTGACGTGCCTTCATCCAATGAACAAAACTACATTTAATATAAATTGATATAAATTAATATGGAAGTCATATCAATCAATTTGCAAATTTCATGTATATATATTATCACAATGACTTTCATTTAATTTAAGCTAAATTTATTTTCAAATAAAAATATTTATATTTTGCATAAAGAATCAAGCATATTTTAAGGACTTTGAATTGCATTTTGAATTGCTTTTCATGACAATTAATGTTTTTTATTATTTATGTTAATATATATAAATGTTTTATTTTAAACAAAATATAAATAATAACAGAAAAAAATAAACAAAACCTTTTCAAAATATCTTATATTTGTCCAATGTTTGTTTCCAGTACCCTAAAAATGTGCATGTTAAGTAATTTATACAAATTTTAAGAAGTTTAATTTCTATCAGAAATCATATCTAACATGACTTAATTAGAAAATGACACCAACAAAGACATTTGTAAGGTACAGTAATAACTGCACGTTTTCAAGCTTACATGTATGTTGTACATACTTCATAAAATGTGATTCAATTACAAAATGCTTGTTCATATATGTTTATCTTGCTTAGTTGCTTAAGACTTATTTTGAGGCAGTTCCTTGGAAGAAAATCTGATGTATTATTGCGGCCAGCCTCTCTAAGAGGAAGACACACTTCCCCAAACAGGACGAAGGTCAAATTGGTTAAAGCAGCCTCAGGTTGAATGCCTGTCCACCAAAAAACATCAACAGTCAGGCAGGTCTCTTTGTAAATCATACTGTACAGTATGTATCAGGTTTAAAACTCTTCAAACACTTTTTTTTTTTACTCCCACTTCACACAGAGGCATGAAAACACAACATGTACACTTCAAGTTCTGACTAACCACAAACCAGTCATGCACCCAATGAGGTTAGTATCATGAACAAACAAAACAAGCTAGCGAAATCTCTGAAAGTTGCCCAACTGATGGCAACAGACATCTGAACAAATGAAAAATAATGCAGTTATTTGTAAAGTTGTAGCATTAATAAATAATAAATATTATACATATTTATTATGAATTGTTGCAAATTTTTATGGCCTATGTTGGTGGTGCTTGAGAAGGTAAACATATTATTTTCTCATGATTTCTCTTTTAGATTGATTGATAATTTATTTATTTATGTTTTGCCTGGCCACTGGCAACAATACAGAATAACAAAGCAACACACATACACAAACACACACACACACACACAGAGAGAGAGAGAGAGAGAGAGAGAGAGACTTATAAAGTCAATTACATAAAATGTTATTTGTCTAATTTGAATTTGTAAAGTAAGACTGATTACCCCTTGGTTAACTGCTAGTTGGTTAAACTAGACACAGTCTTAACTTAGTGGCTTTGTTTATGTAACTGGTCCCAGTTCAGTAAACTTTCACGGATGTTAACAGAAGTAGGCTATTATTAAATTTCAGTGTCTTGAATATGATTGAATTAAAAGTTCAAATGTGTTGTAATAGTTAACCAAAACATGGTTGTTACTTGTTTTTGTTTTTTTCATTTACTATTTTTTATTTTATACAGCCAATTTAACTTATTGTAAACCCTGTCTGTGCACAAATAAAATAAAGATATTGCAAAATAATATTTAAGAATATATTTTCATTTCATTTTAATGAATGTTGCAACTGCCCCTCTGGACTATTGCAAACATCCCCTGTTGTGGGGTCAGTTGCAACATTTGACAACTATCATGTGTACATGTTAAAGTAGTGCAGGTAAGTAGCTGTCAGATGTGGATGTTTTCATATTTTTATTTTTATATTTTACTTTGTAATACAAACAATATCTGAGAAACTAAAAGAAATGCAAAAAAAGTAGTGCAACCTTCCCCACTCTAATATTAATCAGCAATGGCAATAATTTGTTTATTTGGCAAAATGAGTTTGTTAAACGGTGTGAATCGATTCAAGAGTACAGTGACTAAACAGTGCTGGATGAAATAGATATTTACCAAGAGAGTTAACGTCGAGAAATTGTAGATACTGCTGAGTCGCGTATAAGCAGACAATATATATATATATCGTATTTTCTGGACTGTAAGTGGCACTTTTTTTCATAGTTTGGCTGGTCTTGCGACTTATAGTCAGGTGCGACTTATTTATCAAAATTAATTTGACATGAACTGAGAGAAATGAACCAAGAGAAAACATTACCGTCTACAGCCGCGAGAGGGCGCTCTATACTGCTCAGTGCTCCTGTAGTCGACACTGAAAACATAAAGCGCCCTCTCGTGGCTGGAGACGGTAATGTTTTCTATTGGTTCATGGTTCTAAATAAATGCGACTTATAGTCCAGTGTGACTGATATATGTTTTTTACCTCATCATGATGTATCTTTGGACTGATGCGACTTATACTCAGGTGCGACTTATAGTCCAAAAAATACGGCAAAAAAATAAAAATAAATAAATAAATATATATATATATATATATATATATATATATATATATATATATATATATATATATATATATATATATATATATATATATTATTAAAAATAATCAAATAAAAATGTAAACCCAAAGGACTTCCAAATAGGTCTGTCTTCAGTCATAGTTGCCTAACTGGCTGGAGTTGCTTAATGCTGGACAGTATTTACTGTGAGTTTTTAAAAACCGTGGTAATCAAATTCGGTTTTAATTCTAATTGAAATATTAAACAGCAATAAAATGTAATACTAACTGTTGGGAATGTTATAGTATTTCATCTGTTTATAACCTCTATTTACACGTAGCCAGTCATTCAGACTGATGGCAGAAGGATATGTTAAAGAGCGTGACACACACTTTCCCTGTATATTTCAACCAATCCAATGATGACTTTGAAACTCCTGAAGTGTTTCAAATTTTGTGTGTCGAATGGATCAGACATTCAGCCTAAGGTCCAGGCTACAGTAACAGTTAATGAACATTTTTGATTAAGGCAATGTACGTTACATAATATATATACTACAGTGAAATAGCTTAATTGAGATTTTGGGGTCATTCATGTTCTGTTGTAGTAATTTATCCCAGTACCCACATTGGCAGTCTTTACACTTCAGCATGCTTACTCACATGACGTTTTTCCTCTGTTTGGCCCAAGTGTAAGTGGGTGTGAAGACCACAAGTTTGTGAATAACTTCTGATTAACCAATGGCACAGACCTACAACATAGTACTGTAAAAATGCAAGTTATGTTATGTTTATACTGACATGCATTTTTAGTGAAGAAGACACTGTTTTATTGTTTCCTTTGTAGAATGAAAAGTCAATTAAAAAACCTTGGTAGTACATAGTGATTTTTAGTATGAGGATGCACAAGGCTATAGACTGTATTCACCCAATCAATGACATTGACACAGCAAATATGCAAATAAGGACATACTGTATGCTTCATGGTTGTGAATTATACTGTATATAATGATACTGTGAGTTTTGTAAAAGCTAACGTGGCTAGTGGTGTGGGTTAGAAAGAGAGAGTGAGAGAAAGTGTGTAACTATCTCGCCGTTATAGCTGTGGTGGTGGATTGGCTAAAGCTTCAACTGATCTCATTGAAGAAGTCAAACATCAGTCTTTGTTTTACCTTGACACTGTCTAGCTACCTAAGTAGAAAGATTTTGTGAGGAAGACACTTATATATAGTAGGCCCTCACATTTCTAATTTTGTAACATATATTTTAGTGTGAGCTAAAGAGAAAGCATATGGGCAATTAAAAGAAAAACAGTGTGATAAAGTTTATGACTCTTGGTTTGTGTGTGGAGAGAGAGAGACAGGAAACTCCTGACCACTTCAACTGACCCTGAGGAATGTCAGATTCCTACAGATCCAGTCAACATCACATGCCAGCAGCTAATGGGCCAGATCACATTTCCCCCAGGAAATTAAAAGAAAATGATATTGTTTGCATTAAAGAAAACAAAGCACATTTTAAGAACTATTAAGATTTTTTAAATTGCATTTCATGACAATAAATGTTTTTATCATTATTTCTATCATTTTATGTAAATGGTTTAACGAAGAAAAAAAATGTAAATGTCAAAATTCTATAAAAAAAATCTAATTAATAAAATGTATTCATAGTTACAGTAAATTTATGCTGTCCAGATTCAAAATAAATACAAATTTTTCTTTCTTTTCCTCTCTTAAACACACAAACTCACACATTCAGAAGTCGTTCAAGAGTCATGGTGTAGGGGGTAATCTAGAATAATCCTGCTTTATTGGCTGTTACCACTGTGACGCAGGTCCGCTCCCCCTGATAGATTCTGGGTGACATCTAACCTGACCTGACATTACGGCCAGTCCTTTATACTCACGCACTTACCAACTAGTCTTCCTTACACAGACACACATACACACACACACACACACACACACACACACACACACACACACACACACACACACACACACACAGTTACACACATCCGTCTCACTCCCTCACAAACACACGTTTGCATAGCCATCTAAACAGGGAGTTGATTTTCCCTTAGTCTAGTAATTCAATTACTATAGACTAACCCTAACACACAATCCAAGCCCTAAAATAAATCTGCAGCACTTTTGGAAGCGAATAAAGACACTGGAGTCTTTATGAAGCATTTTTCTTTTAAGGATGTCCACTTAGGACATATATGGAGTAGCTAGGTGCATTTTTCAGCAAAATATCCCCTGAAATAAAGCATGGTTTTATTTATGTCACATGGCTTGCTTAATGTGCTTCAGAGACTGAAACATTTTTACTCACATTTATAAAAGTACAATTCAACTTCTTTCTCTAGAGGGCAGCATTGACATTCACTGTTGTCTATAAAGGCAGAAAGGTCGATTTTTAAGTAATTATGTACCTACACTCTAATTTCCTTTAGAAATTCTGTCATTTTTGACTCATATAGCAAGTAGAATTTTAAACATTGTGTTGTCCTGTATCAATAAAGTTGTTTCGTTGTGCCATAGAAACAGAATAAATAACATAAGACAAAAATTCTAAGCTATACTTTGCTCATTATAAATGTTGCTGTACTGTTTTAACAGGTCGGTATATGGGTATAACTGTGAATAATATCACTGTAGTAGGTGAGGACTGTCTGGATTGGTGCGCGCAGCTATCAGTCAAAGTCTCCGTCACTCCTGCATTAGTTTACGGGTTAATCTCTACGCGTCCTCACTGTGTGCAACCGAGATGACATGAGTAACCAGCAGTTTACACAGAGCCACAGCAGACAATGTGATCCTGCAAGTAGGTCTTCCATTTAATTATTAATGATTATGCACATCAGTATTCTTTAGTCCGCACTTGAACATGATCTGCATATTACTGGTTGACCTATATATTTATTATTTACAGATAAAAACAAAAACAACATGTAAAAACTCGAAGCTTCCAACTTTCGCTTTGGTTGAGGAGAGGGACGGGGTCTTCTGCTATTTGACATACGTATTCTTGGAAACACGAAACCCTTTATTGTCGGACACTAAAACTCTTTGCAATCATGCAGCAATCATTTTGATCATCACGGTCCCCCAGAGAACCACGCTCGCCACGAACTCCAGCTCTCTGAGCAAAGGCGCAAACTGGACATCTGGAGAGCTTTTACGCACAGAGGTGAGGCGCAGCGGCGAAACGCAATGCATAGACGTGCATATAAACTCTTGCCCGACTAAAAATACTTTTTCTAAAATTATTTAATGAAATTGTGATATTTTCTTCTTTCATCCGCTACTTGTTTCGTGTGATTTGGCCCAAAACGACTCGATTGTAGGACTATATAGGCTATAACAGACCGATCTGTAACCACTCGCCATGGAAGCGAATCTAAGTAACTTGAGCGTGCTGAACTGGGAGCAGGTGAAGCGTCTCGATGTCATCCTCACCGAATCCATCCCCATTCACGGCAAATGGAACTTCCCCACTTTGGAGATGAAGCCTCGGGATATCGTCAAAGTCGTGCGGAGGCGCATGGAGGAGCGCAAGATTCACGTCCGGGAGGTCCGGCTGAACGGTTCCGCGGCCAGTCACGTTCTGCACGAGGACAGCGGTTTGGGCTACAAAGACCTTGACCTCATATTTTGCGCGGACCTGAAAGGAGAAGTGGAGTTTCAGACCGTCAAGGATATCGTTCTCGACTCGCTCCTGGATTTCCTGCCTGAAGGAGTGAATAAAGAGAAAATCACCCCAGTTACATTAAAGGTGACCATATTATTTGAAAATTATGTTGATTTGTTTAATTGTGTTGCGCCCTACTTAGTTTAAACCATCATAAACTGGTCTCTTTTGTATTATTATTATACTTTTTTTTTTTTTTTTTTAAGGGGTTTTGGCTATTTTTCAGCCTGGAGACCAGCTATAAATTTCAGCAAACCAGCTTAGTCTGGTTTAAGATGTTTTTAAGCAAGTTAGCTAAAAATCCTAGCTAGGAATTGAAAAGCTGTGGGTTCAAACCTCGCAAGAGTTGTTTCGTCACCCTCCGGCAAATCACTTAACCTCAGGTTACTCCATCAGGACTGTCCTTATACTGTCAGTTTGGATAAGAGAGATTCAGCTAAATAACCACTTTGTTACTGATATAATGTATATGTTTAATGTGTTTAATAAAGGGGAAGTGCACGACCTGCTATGATTAAACACTGACTGGATCTAGACATGTCCTAGAGAGCGTATATTACATTTAAGCTGTAATAAGATAAGGCCACAGTAAAAATTCTGGTTTCTACTACAAATAGGATTTGTCTAAACCAATTTACTATGGATCCGCTTTCTCCTCTCTCTATTTAATGTATGCAAAGGCAGACAGCCTTTACGTGTATGCAAATTAGGCAAATATAATTAAAAGCAATAGCATTGTGAAGGAATGCCTTCATATGCAAACACACTTTACAATGACAAAATTAGCAACTGTAGTCTTCTGCTTTTGAGAGTATGCCTATTGCAGATATATTCATTTTTTTTCTTGCACACATTTAAATAATACCAAGGGCAATGACTTAAATAATTATTTATTTCTCTGCTTAAACATTTCATACTGCACCCACATACCCTTTTGTGCATCTTTTAACATATTTATATTTTAAAAGGGTCGTATTTTGCTCTTTTACAAAGATTTTGTTTTGGGGGTGTATTAGAACAGGATCTCATTTTACATTTTACATTATTACAACACCTCTCTCCCCAGTCTGGCACAAAAGGCTCAAATGGTTCCCTTTATCCAATGAAGGCCCACCTTCTGAAATACGAAATGTGCTGTGATTGGTTAGCTGGTCCAGTGTGTGTTGTGTTTGACACCACTTGGCGCCTGATCTGGAAATGTCATGCCCATTATTATAGCCAACTGCCAGCTTCAGTGTAAATATTTAGTCAAAATCAAATCAATTCCAGCACGATTTAAACTCGGATGATTGTAAACACTCTAAGTCCATCTTTCTTGTCCATCTTCATAGTGATGTCACTCCCTTCTCTGACTTATAGTGCAGCTCAACCAGTATTTGTGATATTACAAATCCCAGAAAATATGCATTGTAGTCCAAACGAGTCGTTCATTGTAGTTTTTGAAAACCTTTTTTCTCTTTCCTCAGGAGGCTTATGTGCAAAAGATGGTGAAAGTGTGTAATGATTCAGACCGCTGGAGTCTAATCTCCCTCTCCAACAACAGCGGGAAGAATGTCGAACTAAAGTTTGTGGATTCCCTGCGGCGTCAGTTTGAGTTCAGCGTTGACTCTTTTCAGATCCGTCTGGACTCCCTCCTCCTCTTCTATGGGTGCTCTGAAAACCCTATGGCTGAGACATTCCACCCCTCCATCGTGGGAGAGAGCGTTTACGGAGACTTCAATGTAGCCTTGGACCACCTGCAGCGGAAACTGATCTGCACGCGAAATCCAGAAGAGATCCGGGGGGGCGGCTTGTTGAAGTACTGCCACCTGCTGGTGCGGGGTTTCCGTGCGGCCTCGGAAGTCGAGATGAAGCTTCTCGAACGCTACATGTGTTCCCGGTTCTTCATCGACTTCTCAGATGTGGCGGAACAGAGGCGCAAGTTAGAGTCCTATCTGCAGAATCACTTTGTGGGATTAGAGGATAGGAAGTATGAGTACCTGACCACGTTATACAGTGTCGTCAATGAAAGTACAGTATGCTTGATGGGACATGAAAGGCGACAGACTCTGAGCCTCATCACCATGTTGGCGGTACGTGTTCTAGCAGAACAGAATGTAATTCCCAATGTGGCTAATGTCACTTGCTATTACCAGCCTGCACCATACATTGCAGATGGCAACTTTAGCAATTACTACATTGCTCAGGTGCAGCCAGTCTATGCCTGCCAGCCCACCCACACATTCTCGCCATGGTTGCCCTGCAACTGATCAACTTTTAACTCAAATTTTGTCCAACATGTTTAATCAGAGCACTCGCCCAATGAGACTAGTTGACAAGTTTTTTGTGTGCTCTACAACATGAGGAAAACCAATACTTTCCCAGTTGGCTGTTGCCTGCTTGCTGCCAGAAGAAGCTACGAGCACGCCGGATGAGAGAAAGGGGGTGTAGGGGAGGTGAGGTACCTTGGATTTGTTCCAGTCAGGCAGCACGGTCTACCTAGGCTTTCCTACAGACCTACAGAAGCACAACACTGTTTTTGAACATATGTGTGTGTAACAGACATACTTGAAGAATCAAAGGTATACCACATAATGTGTTGAAAGGGCAGACAGATTAGCAAGATACATTTTTGATGCTCATTACTCATGCTACCAGACTGAAATGAATGGACACATTTCTTGAGCCAAGGATATTCTCATAGATACCAGATACCCAAAACAGTGCCTTATACTGAAAAATTAAAGTCACTCCGTGAATGACCCTGAAGTATGTTAGTCAAGACATCTTTATGGAGACACATATGAGTGAAGGTAATGTACAATAGCAAATGGATGATGAATTTTGAAGGCCATTTGATCATGGATTTCCAACAGATAGTTGTAAGACTTATTTTTTTATAATTTATTAATTTGGGGGGTCCGTATGAAAGGGTTGCTGTATGAAGAGCCATTTTTCCATCTAAAGCAACTGGCAAGATTTGTATATCTGTGTGCAAGATTGAACATGAGAGTTTTCCACAGTTTCTTGTCTCATCTAAATTTACCTCAATGTACTGTTGGCTCAGTGCGGGTTTAGCTCAGATTAAACTGTCCAGGGCAATGCCATTATATCTAATGCAGAGAAGTAAAACAGGTCACTTTTGAACAGGAATACAATTAGTAAAAATAGGTTATGTCCAAATTGTTGTTGTAATATCCAGGTTACCTGGCGTCTTTCTGAAGACCTAATTATCACACAGCCACCAAATCCAGAGATTAAATCTTTGACACATCTAACCTGCATAACCTGGGGGATTAAGACCAACAGAGAAACAGCAGTGAGAAGCAGAAGCTCATTTAAGACATATACCAAAGATATTCTTGATATTCTTCATTACAATATTTGTCGTAAAAGCATCTACATGCTGTTGGAAATTAATGCAACACAATCCCCCACTTGAATTATTCCATGAAGTCTGAAAGTGAGTGCTCTGACATATGTTAAGGCCCCCAATGCTCCCAAATCCACACTTTGGCGACGCAATGCTGCATAGCCTGTCCAGTAGTAGACTTAGGGTGGAGACTGGGCAAAAGGGGGACATTAGGGGCACTTGGGCACATTCTTGTTTAGAATCTAAAGAAATGGGACCCCCTTCGTTCACATGCATTTGATGGCTGTATCTTAAGGCCATGTCCCAAATGCTCCTCTAAGGCTTTGTGGTCCTCAGCAAAGTCTACAATTCAGTGATTTAATGCTGCATAGATTTTCCAGTAGCAGTCCAAAGGTGTAAAATGGGTAAAAGGAGGGCATTGGGGCACTCAGGAGCACCTTTCAGAATAAAAAAATAAATGGCCATATGTCAAGGCCTTGTTCTAGATGCTCCCCTAAGCCCTTGCGGTCCTCATATGAGCCTACACTCTGGTGATACAATGTTGCATAGTCTGTCCAGTAGATTTGCATTAACTGATCATACAGAGATGGACACTTTCCTCCCATATTCTCACTCACACATAATCTCCTATTTTTCTACTGAACCTTCTATTTTTGTACATGTTTGAGCTGAGGTCTAGGTTAGGACCTTAGTCTAATGCTGTGAAAAGTTACTGTTGTGTTTTATGAGTCGAAAGAACCGGCCAAGCAGTAGTGCAGCAAATTCTCAACAACTGTTGATGTAAAATTTCATTTTGAGTCATTGCATTTGGGTGGCCAAACAAGTGAGTATGTCTCAGTCTATGTGTGTTTTATCTTCTAAATTAAACTTGTATGTGAATTCAGATGTGGAATTCTGAGCTCACTGCTGTCAATATTGCGATGCATCATGTATTTGCAAATATGAATGACTCATTAAAAGGTGATTTCTTTTTTAAATACATTGCCTCAATGATGTTTGTTACCAACAAAATGTCACACACAAGTCTCTATTTAACCCTTGTATCATGTTGTTGTTCTATAGATTATCTCTTCCTGTTGTGTGGTTTAAAAAAAAAAAAAAAAAATATGATATTCACACCCTGCTGATAAGCCAGCATTTGTTGTGTTTTGGATGGTTTTACTGGTTAAAAGCATGCTAAACCAACACGAGCACTTTCTAGCACAAACAAGCCTTGACTAGCCTAAAAGCGCAGTGCCGTTGTAAGATAATGTTTTCACCAGGAAACTGTGTTAAAAACCTACATTTTTTTCGAATGTAACTAATTAACACTTTGTTACCATGCCATCTGTTGTTGCAATGCAACAGAAACTGATCTGTTAGTCTCTAATGCTTAAAGTAGCAGTTGGTCAGTCTGTTTATAGTACATCATGTAGGCTAAACAATGCATCAATCTACCTGTTTAACGATTTCTTAAACTTTGTACTTTGGCAACGGTACATCTCTCACCCTCCAAGCTATCTGCTATGGTTTCATCTTCGCTTCCTTCCTCTAAACTGTTAGCATCTTTTGATGCTAACAGTGCTATTGATACTTTCTGCTCCACTCTTACATTTTGTTAAGACACTTCTTGCACCACACCTTCTACCCCTTGGTTATCTGATGTTCTCCACCAACATCGCTCTAAGCTTAGAGCTGCTGAAATGTTTATCAGTCACTCCTTTCTTCCTTCTCTGCTAATGCATCAACTGCTAAAAGGACATACTACTATAACATAATAAACAATTTGTCTAACTCTCACATTCACTTTAAAACGTTTTTCTTGCTCCTTTGTCCCACCAAACATTTAGACAGGCTCGTATAACCCCAGTTCTTAAGAAACCCACCCACTGGGGTGCTTCAGGGATCAGTTCTTGGACCACTTCTCTTCTCTGTCTACATGGCATCATTAGGTTCTGTCATTAAGAAACATGGCTTTTCATATCACTGCTATGCTGTTGACACTCAACTCTACCTCTCATTCCATCCTGATGGTCCGACGGTAGCTGCTCGCATCTCAGCTCGTCTAACAGACATTTCTTGCTGGATGAAAGACCATCACCTTCAACTCAACCTTGCCAAGACAGAACTGCTTGTGTTTCCAGCAAACTCATCTTTTCATCACAATTTCACCATCAAGTTAGGCACATCAACACTCCATCAAAAACAGCCAGAAACCATGGCGTTATGACTGATGATCAGCTGACATTCTCAAACAACATTGCTAAAACTGCCCTGTCCTGCAGATTTGCTTTATTCAACATCAAGAAGATCAGACCATTTCTTTCAGAACATGCTGCACAACTCCTTGTTCAAGCTCTTGTTCTGTCCAGGCTGGACTATTGCAATGCTCTCTTGGCAGGTCTGCCAGCCAGTTCTATCAAACCTTAATGTATAATTAATCCAGAATGAGGCAGCAATATACATTTTTAATGAGCTGAAAAGAATGCACATCACACTTCTGTTTATCAATTTGCACTGGCTACCAATAGCTGCACGCATAACATTCAAGGCATTGATGTTTGCCTACAAAACTACCACTGGCTCTGCACACCTTCATTACTTCAGACTTATATGCCCTCTAGAAGATTGTGTTTATTTTGCCATCCCAAAGAAGCACAAACTCACTTTTACGGACTTATAAATTTAATGTTCCCTCCTGGTGGAATGACCTACCCAACTCAATCAGAGCAGCCGAGTCCTTAGCCATCTTCAAGAATTGAAATTCTATTCTTAAAAAAAAAAAAAACAACTAGCTTTCTCATCTTTTTGTATTCTGTTTTATTTTAATTTACTATAAAAATTAACAAAAGCAAAAAAAGACCTCTAACACTAGCTTGCTCTATTCTTTTTGTATTCTATATTTTTTATTTTTATTTATTTATTATATTATTTTAAAATCTGTGTACTGCGTTAAGATAACTGAGACTTGTTATAGCACTTGTATATCATTTCTGTTTTGTTGATTTTGATTGCTTCCATTTTCCTCATTTGTAAGTCGCTTTAGATAAAAGCGTTTGCTAAATGACTTTTTTGAAGTTTTTGTTTATATTCACCTGATCTAACATATGGTTTTGCAAAATTAAGATTAACATAACTGAGTTCCTTTGAATTAATGTGAATCTGAATTTAATTTTTATTGTTATTTTTCAAAACATGGCTGTGAAGTCAACGAACGTGGCACTGATGAACGTTGTTTTTCTAGTTAATAATTACATGTCTACTTCTCTACATTCAAATTGCAATTCTGCATCCTGTTTGCTACCTCAATTTGAAATCAAATTTAAATTTAAAAGGCATTTTGGGAAATCAGTAGATTTGGTTCACTTTAATATTTAGACTTTTGTTCAGACAAATAATTTACATTCCCTCTCTTAATGTTGGAAGGTAAAATTCTATCCTTACACAAATAAATTTGTTAAATGTTGCTCACTGTTGCTAACAGTTTTTTTGTACCTTAAATAGTTAAATGTGACACAAGCAACAACTTGGTCATGGAGTTTGATTTCCAGGGAATTCACATAAAAGTTCATGCCATAATGCATTAAAGTTAACAGTGAGTGTTACATTAGCTATGTGGCAAAGGGAGCTAACATAGCTAACACCCACATTAATAGGAGCCTAAATAGTTTAGTTCCCGCTTTGGCATACGTGCACTAGTTTACCTTGCACTCTGGGTTCAGCTGGCCGATAAATTGGGTCTGAGGGCATGTTAACGTAAAGTGGGCTGGGCTGTGTGTTATCCTCTTGTTAAGCAGCACTTTGAATATGCTATATTTAGCACTCCATGAGAGGGATATTAACCCATCTCCCCTAATCTGATTAAATGCTTAATAGCCCTGTGCTCAACAGTCTAGGGCAGTTAAAGTGCTCGGGTTCATGAGTATTGTACACATTCGCCCAGGTGAGAGCGCATTCCCTTACTGTCAAATTAAGATTGTTTTGTCAGTGTGTCCTACATTTTATTGAGATGAAGATACAGAAAGAAAAAAAAAATGATTCAGAAAGAAAATGGTATGCTGAAAGTTCTTTCCTTCTCAAGTTCACCTCCTTCTCATGCTTTGAGACAAAGCAAACAAAAGCTCGCTCTGCTAAGCTGCAATCTTGGACAAGTCATCCACTGACCCAGCCTCAAGCTAACCATGTGACATGCTAATTAATCTGACGGTGTGTTTTTACTTATTCATTTGTGCCATTTGTATGCAGTTCTTCATGCTAGGCAATCCCTTCCCAAGACTATGAACTGGCACCTCATGTGCTATTTTGAGAGAATTGAAACCAACAGTCCTACTGTCTGTCTTTGTTCAATCTGGAGTGCCTCCTTGTGACAAAAATGACATACTGCATCTTTAATGAGCTGCGGAAAAATACTTCAGCTGCTTCACAATATTGCAACAGATAAATTGATCTGTAGGATGGCCAATGAATACTGTTTAATGGCTTCGTACTTTCAAAACTAGTGCATGCCATATCAGAGCTGTTTGATTAATGGATTACAGAAGGTTTTGCACTAGTTCTCGAAAACCTGGGTTTGGTCCAGATTTCATAAAGTGTGTTACACAATGGACTCTGGTTCTTAACCATACATTTAGTTCCTTCATTTATGAACACTTTTGGCCCTCTGGACCTTTTAAAATGATCATATAGCAAAACAATGTCATTTGCTATGATAGCACACTCATTATTGTTATTTTTACATTGCTTAGATTATCTATAATAATGTGTAATATTATGTCAGAAAACATGATTAAATTTGAATGGCTTTTGGATTACTGCAGAAAATAAATGTTTATTATCCCTACATGGTTTAATAATAATATTAACCAATGAGCACACACTGTTTGCATTTTGAAGCCAAAATGCAGTCACTAAAACTAAAAAGCTAAACATTTACAAATCACAACATGGTCACATTCCACCACTGATCTTCCAGCTCTTTCAATCTTCATTTAAAATCCACAAATTGGAAAATATGCATTAGAATATTTGAAAGAGCATGATTACAAATGAGACAGTAAAAGTGACTATAAGAAGATGAGTTTTCATGCTCGGTGTGATGACATTTAATTTCACAGACAACCTCAAAAAGAATTTTGTTTGCAATTATTGTTAAAATTTATATAAAACGTGAAAATATGTTGAGCTTGTGTTAACAAAATACCTTATTTCAGATATTTAACCAAAACCCCATTCAAAAAACTCATTGACTTCAGGACGATGGAACCGGAAGTGCATAAATGTAAACTGATTTCTGAGTTTTAAGACTTATTTATGCAGCAAGATCATGTTTTCAGAAAAACTATCTTTCAGTGATGTAAGCCATGAAAACCACAGATGCAGGCGTTGTTGTTGTGGACACTGAGCGTACAGTACGTCCTCCGGTTCCCCCTCTTTCAAACAGAGCTGTTGTTTGGATTTCTCTCTGCGTGAGACAATGACCTCTGACTCTTTACTGATCTTGTCGGTTGGATTCTCATTAGACCAATGAAGAATATTCCAGACGAGCATATCTCTGTTCTGTCTGTGTGCAATAGGAAAAAAAGGAGGGGGAGTAGGGTTTCACAGAATCGCTAACGCTCAAGCCAGCAGCAATAATGCAAACTATACAGTTTAAAACTCAAAATAACTTTTGCTGTCATTCAAAAGGATAGTTATGAAAGTCGTGATAGTTATGTAAATATTCTAAATCTCAAAATTCTGATCTCACGTCTCAGTTCGCAAAACTCATTTGGCTGTAAACGTAGCATTAGGAGACAGCCAAACAAGACATTTTCAATCAAACATTAATGTTAATGCTGACCGGCAGTGTAAACACAGACTGATGAAGGCCTCAGAAGGGAGTGAGAGATGCTGTTTGGGTAGCTAGTTATTAGTGCATGCTGAAAGTAATACGCAGTGTCCACATTGACTGTCATTTTCCTTCTGCTTAATAATAACACGGGTGAGTGTACTTGCCTATGCAGCGGGTGGGCATCTGTGGCAGACTTGATGGCGGAGTAATGTGAGATGAAAGTATTATGGTCCTTGGACAGACTTCTGCGTAGGAATGAGGGGGCTTTTCCACAGAATCTATAAATCTGCTGATAAACAGGATGAGCCAAGTGCAAATCTGGCAAAAGCCACGGCTCCTCCGCACACAGCCATATTACTGTCTGAGAATGTCATTATGGGAGCCTGCAGAGGGATACCAATAATATGTCAGCTCGAGGGTTATCAAAGAAGCACGCTTGATTGATCTCCAACAAAAGCTATGCATCCAAATTCAGTGGCTACTTAAGCCACACGTAAAGATTTCAGAAATCAAGTGGTTGTGTGCAAATCATAACCAAATTACTGTAAGTAATTTGTTTTCAATTTGAATTGTGGTTGCAAACTGAACTCATTCCATTTGCATTCAGTTTAATTTTTATTAACATTTTAATTAAAAGAAATTAACTGAAATTAATAAAAATCATTAAATTGTATTTTTCAGGATGGAACGCTAGACAGAATGATAGATAGATAGATAGATAGATAGATAGATAGATAGATAGATAGATAGATAGATAGATAGATAGATAGATAGATAGATAGATAGATATGCAATAAATGGTGCACATGCTTTTCTCTAAACTAACTTCACTCTTCTGAGACATTGACTTTGAATCAAGTGTTTGAATACCTGCATTATCCTCTTATGATATTTCCTTCACTGACCGTGCGTGTGCATGGATCTATAACTCTGTCCGTTTGCATTGTCAGCGGTGATATATTAGTCTCCATAACTCCATAACCAGAACAGACGCCTCCTGCCACAGCTGCTCAGTAACTATTTCTCTGAGCCTGTTTGTAGAGCTGGAGTCTTTCTCTTCATGCTGCAGATGTGCAGGCCTTTGATGGAGGGGAACATCTGGAGCAGCTGGGCAGGAAAGAGCGATATGGAGAGCACCCTAAAATGGCTGAGATAATTCATCTCACTCCTCAGAGAAAGATTTCACTTGTAGCCCAAAGTTTGTATTATTTAAGGATTATGTGTCAGAAATAAGCTTCATAGAGAGACTTAAACTGATGTTCATCTGGCTTTACAATGCACCTTTCCTCTGAGACCAATCAACAATATGCCACATTAAGAACAGTGGAAACTACAATCGGATAATGAATACACAGTGGACCAGAGAATATTTGCGCACTTAAGCATTGTAGAGTTTATGAGTGTCATTGCATTAGAAATATCAAAGCATTTAGTTTGAACAGTTTTCAAAAATATTTCACAAAAGCTTATTAGATTAGTTGGTTAAAAGTAAAAATCTAAATCTAAAAAGTAAAAATCTAGTTAGTTCTGATGCATGGATGGATAAAAAGATAAATAGATAGACATGAATGAATGAATGATGCATGCACAGATAGATAGATAGATAGATAGATGGATGGATGGATGGATGGATGGATGGATGGATGGATGGATGGATGGATGGATGGATTGATGGATGGACAGATGCAGATGAATGGATGGATGGATATATGGATAAATGGATAGATATACATGGACGGACAGACAGAAATAAACCTCTTTTTCCAGTCTTCTCTCACAAATCCCATAAGAAACTCTTTGTGGATGATATCTACAAGCGCCAAACTGTCTATAAGCGTCATTCAAATCACCAATAAAAGTTGAAAATGCAATAAATCAGGAGACCCTTACCAGAACGAAGGAGGAGACTAGCATTTAAATGGTTCTTAGATATTCAATAGGTTCAGTATTCAATAGAAGTTATCTATCACTGTGATGTGTGGCTGCAGGCGTTGGTTATTTCATTATCCAGAATGGGTGCAAAAGGTCAAAAATATCCCTGTGTGTTCACATAATGCGGAAAAGGGATATGATGAAGATATACAGCTGGAAGTTTCCAAATTTTTAAAGCTATTTCAAATAAATGCTCATAAAGGATCATGTGACAATGGAGAATGGAGTAATGATGCTGACAATTCGGCGTTGCATCACAGGAATAAATATGATTTTAAAATATATTCAAACAGAGAACCATTATTTAATAATAATATAATAATCTTTCACAGTGTTACTGTTTTGAATCGAACGAATCATAAAAATGGCAGGCTATGAAGTTAAACTCACCGACAGCTTTAGAGATTGTTACCAGAGTCGTAAAATGCAATGTGTTCTTCTGAGTCATTGATATGATCTGTCCTATCTAAGAACATCTTGTAAAATAGAAACTTACCATATGTGCAAACCACTGATGAGACGGCAAACGTTTCCTCATAAACTCTGACATAAACAAATCAAATCCTAGGAAAGAATGTACAAGCACTTATGAGCACTTGCAAAGGA
Organism: Carassius gibelio; assembly: GCF_023724105.1. Taxonomy (NCBI): domain Eukaryota; kingdom Metazoa; phylum Chordata; class Actinopteri; order Cypriniformes; family Cyprinidae; genus Carassius; species Carassius gibelio. The sequence goes on from NC_068393.1 coordinate 21,387,389, forward strand.
ACTGATCCGTTGTTTTGTCACTTTTCATATAGTGTTTGTTAAAAAGCTCGTAATGATTATCTGTCTCTCATACACAGGCACAAAGACATGCTGTTGTAATTATGCATATAAACGTCTCCCAAGATTCATTAATGGAAACAGATTTCAATGTTTCTTGCAATTTCTTCACCCTTTTGTTCTCCTGAGGCTATTCTCCACTGTCACAAATCATAGTCTTTATCACACCCACAAAATAACGTGCAAACACCTGCTTGGCCCATACACACACCTGTTCTGAGGTAAGTAAAGCTTTTAACCATTAGGTAAAATGAAAACGTATCCGGCCCTTGAGAGCTTGATGGTGAAGTTCAGCTTCAGATCGGTCATAAAGTACATGACATAACTCACAAATGTTTCAGACACACATTGTACTGATAATCAGATTAGTATATACATTCAAATATAGCAAACATATTCATTTTTTCATATTCAAATGTGCATTAAAGCCTCTGGATCATATTTGATGTTCACAATTTTAAGGGTTCTAAATGATCAAGATGATCAAAACTTTTCTTAAAAATCCCTCTATTACATGCCTTCTGTCATGATCATAGACTGTATAAAAACATGGACGTACTGTAGTGTCCGTGACATCACCCGTAGACTCCTGAAGAGAGTTTTGTAGCAGAACTTCACTTGCGTTAGCATTCCCATTGACTCCCATTCATTTTGGCATCATTTTGACAGTGAATAACTTTACATCTGAGGCGTTTAAAGACTCCGTTTGCCCATTAATTATTTCTAAAGATACACGACAATGTACAAAGGGCTCCATTACCTTCTATGTTACATTATGGCCACGTAGAAACACTTTTTGTGAAAATAGGCTAACGATTGTGTCATAACCACTCGACTCTCTGTCGCATTACCGTACAGACAGGAGGAGAAGCTCGCAGGCAATTAACTTAATATGGCGTACTGGCGTTACATTTTAAAATAGGCCTACTATACAAAAAAATTAATCAGAATACTTACTCCTGCTCACTCACGCCAAAGAATTCCCCACTCAAGCTCACCGTCTCTGCAAGATTAAGGATGGCAGTTTGCACGCACAGCTACTAGAAGATTTACATCTGTCAGACAGGTTGCTGACGTCAAGATTAGTTTGAGTTTGCGCGTCAGAAACTGAAGTGCAAAAAAAACGCTAAAAATGGGCTTCACTTGTCTCAGTTGAGTTCCAATGGGGTCGCTGTGTCCATTTCTTTCACTGTCTATCACTGTCTGTCTATCTTTTGTTTTTGAGGCCTAAAGTGTGGAGAGCGAGCCATTGCCATCTTGGCAGCGCGTCACCGCGCGACTCTCCTGGGCAATCGAAAATGGGCAAAAGGGCGGGAGCTGGTTGCTGAAACCACGCCCACTTAGCGCGACGGCTGTGACAGCAGTGGCAATTCACCTGTCACTCACGTGGCCACGCCCTTAATTATGCAGAACTTTAAGGCTTAATATAATTTAAACGGATGAGTTATAAAAAAAAAAAATGCACCCCACTCACAGTCTTCATGAAGGAGAAAATTAGCTAGTCCAAAATATTTTTTTTTTCACCAGGCTGAAAACATGTTTTTTTCTGCTGTAAAGTTTGGCATTTTAACATGAATTGCAGTTTTAGTCACTTCCTTCACTAGAGAGAGAGAGAGAGAGAGAGAGAGAGAGAGAGAGAGAGAGAGAGAGAGAGAGAGAAGTTGCCGCTCGGTCACGACTGATAGTTCAGACTTTTTTAGCGAATAAACATAACGATAACTTTTATGTTGCTAGTAATATTTTAAAATGAGTAATATTGAAACCACTTACTGTAGGTTTACTTAATCATAATTTTATAGAAAAATAATGTTAATATTAAAGTATCAAATATGATGCATCAGGCTTTTGAAGAAAAAGTTAATTTTGTTTAACTCTCAATCATCATTGTATTTTATTGCATTGCATTATATGTTTAAAAACTTCAGAGCTTTGTTCATAAAACTAAGCATTTAAATATAATCTTACAAAAAAATATTAGGTTCAATAAACTATTATCACTGACTATCATTTCATAGGCTTTACAAGGTTTTATTCTTTGGTACCTGATTGGCACCTGACCTTAAAAAGAGGATGTTTCAAGCCAGAATAAAGTGACATTGGCCGAAAAGGAAAGCCTTTTCAGTAGTGGAGAAAGGTACGCTATATAAAGTATTAGTTTCTTAAATAGTTCCAGAAAAGTGGATTAAGAAAATAAACAGTAGGATGTCAGGTGGGCTAAGATGTATGAACTGGAAGATAAAGAAAGAGCTAATTAACTTTTCTCTTATTGTGAACTTGAACTTTTTTTTATCTCCCATTGACTCCCTCTTTTCATGCCATTTTCCTCCCTGTGTCTCTTTCTCTCAGTCCGTAAATCTCACGTCCTCAAGCAGCTGTTGGGGAAGGAAGACATACTTATTAATCCATTTCATCTTTGCCAGAAGGAGATGCAGTAAATTTGGCCTTTCACACTCCTCAGCAGCACCCCATGCCGAGCCTCAGACTATAGAAACATAAAAAATGAATAAATCATACCGTTACTGCACTCACAAGACAAGAGTTGACAACTGAAAACACGGGAGACTAGACTTCCAACTGATGTCAGCAGAGTTTGTTCTTGGCATGCTGCTAAGATAATGGTGTAATACACTTAGTACAGTAATAAATATGAGAACATATTACATTTTCAATATCATCAATATTTCCCCCCTCACTGGTTTTATTGCAATGCATTCTGGGATTCCTTCTCTTTGAAAGATATATGAAATATTACTTTAGAATTCTTCTAAAACAAGTCATTCTTATAAGGCAGCTATCAGTAAGGTAAAAATAATACTTTTTTTCAGCAATAATGCATTAAACTGATCAAAAGTGAAAATAAATGTTATAAATGATTTCTATTTTAAACGAATCCTGTTTTTTTTTACTAGTATTTTCAGTACATTTCTATACTATTCTACATCATCGCTCTCTTTAATCTTTACAATTTCCAGCTGTGTGTGTGTGTCTGTGTGTTTAGCACAGCTGTTTTACACCTCATTTAACACCTCATTTGTTGTTTGTTTCACGTTTTGTCCACATCTGCAGATTTATTCTCTCTCTCTCTCTCTCTCTTTCTCTCTCAATTTCCATTTAGTTTGCTTAAGTGGCATGAAAAATGATGTACATTTGTATTGTCAGTTTTTCCAGCTTACAGCAGCATCACAGAGTATAAAATAAAATAAAATAAACAGATATTCAGTAAAAAGAGAATGCTTAACAAGACAATCCTTGTGGTAGATATAGATGGATAAAACGGTTCTTTTTATTGGCAAATTTTCTATTTTGTGGCATATGTTTATTCAAAGATGATGAATGCTTTGGCCCATGGTTAGCACATGTGTCCAGTTCAGTCCTTCTTAGATGCTTTTGCACATCCTTTATCTGCTGAACCTGTGAGTAATTCATCAAGGTTTATTCACAGTTTATCCTTTCATCGCATATTAACAGTCTGTCATGTATTTTTACAGCCAAATTGCATTGTACATTGTTTTAGTGTTTGGGTTTCCCAATAGATTACATAATCATGATTTATTTGTGATGAAATCTGGTTCAATCTAATTAAAGTTCAGAATGTTAGTCTGTAGAGTGTTAAGTGAAGTGAAGTGAAGTGACATTCAGCCAAGTATGGTGACCCATACTCAGAATTTGTGCTCTGCATTTAACCCATCCGAAATGCACACACACAGAGCAGTGAACACACACACACACACACACACTGTGAGCACACACCCGGAGCAGTGGGCAGCCATTTATGCTGCAGCGCCCGGGGAGCAGTTGGGGGTTCGATGCCTTGCTCAAGGACACCTAAGTCGTGGTATTGAAGGTGGAGAGAGAGCTGTTCGTGCACTACCCCCACCCACAATTCCGTCCGGCCCGAGACCCACAACCCTTCGATTGGGAGTCCAACCCTCTAACCATTAGGCCACGACTTCCCTAACTAGGCCAAGACTTCCCTAAATTTGAACATCTATATACCAAAATATTTATGTCATGCATCCTTTTTAGACAATAGCGCACAAGTTTGAAAGATACCCAAGGGATAAAATTACACAGGGATTTGTGTTGTCTTTGCTCAAAAACACTGAAATGGGTTGAAACGCTGCCCATCTGTTTTCTTTCTTCTTTTTTTACACAATGCTGACAGATGTTTCAACATCATGTTTCGTCATATAAACCTGTGCTCTGTAAAAGTGTTTTTTATGACCCAGCTAGCCTGGACAGTTACATTACAGACAGTTAGAGGTGTTGGGCCTTTACTCCTGAGATATATCATCTTCATATGAACTGCTACAGCTCCCCAATGACATTACAGCTCGCACAGGAAGTGTTGCACAGACCTCCGATTTCTCCCGTTTTCCACATAAAATACATGTCAAAGCTGCAATGAGAGGGAGGGTATTTACAAAGAATGAACTGCGTCATTTGTTTTCACATGTTGTCTGTGTTCTTTTGGCACAAACATCCCGTTTAAATTGAATTCTGTTTCACAAATTCTTCTGTGAAATCAAGTTGCGAATGGTTGAAATAAAGTTGTCGGTTACACATTAAGCTGGCATAAGAGAGCGTATTCGTAGATCATCTTTAAATACGTACTGTGCACTGCTGGCTAGCCATCATGCTTTGGGGCTGGGGTCAAACCAGAATTAATTTTTTTACATTTGTGAAGCATATCACCATACTAGCATCTGATTAAGTTGAACTCTGGGAGAGTTTTGTGGTGAAATGAACAGTAATATGCTACAGTGATGCAACAAGATTGATTCATTTCCGCAGAGTGGTATTGTCAGACATTTCAGTGTAACGGTTCAAAAGCGATTCTGAAGTTCTTTTACAATAATCTGCATCTTGGATAAGTTTCCTTCATCAAAGTTATGCACTTATCCTAATACAATAGGCCTAATACAGACATTAATGCACAAACCACACACATAAGCTGTATAAAACAGTCTCCATGATTTAAATTAACCACTTAAAATATAAGTGGTTAATTAACAGTACAGATCACAGCATGCTCACCATAGTTGAATAAGAGACCAAAATGTAGTTTATTTTATTTAACTGAAAGCCAGCTTAAACAATGCAGTGTGCACTACACACACATTAAATTCTATGGAAATCATCCATGCAAACACGCACGCACAGGCACACATACATACACACATTATAAAAATTCCTTGTGAAAACATTTTTGGTTACTTCAGACCGCCCAGAAATTCACAACTGACAAATCATTTTCTGACAGTAGTCATTGCAGACTACATTTTGATCATGATTTAAAGAAACGGGGCAACTAGAATTGAGTTGAAAATTCAAATATATAGTTTATTTATATAAAAGGTATATTTGTGTATAAAGTTGCTTATCATAGTGTTATTGCCATTCCCTGTCCCACCCACTTCTATGAGAATCAGGAAGTTGCCGCCACTAACTGATAGCGATGAACCATTGGAATTACTTTCATAAAACAAATTCATTACACACCTTATTGATGATAAATACTTTATATGGCAAGCAGATGAACCCAGAATATAAATGCAATGCTCAAAGTTTAATACGAAATGTTTTCCCATGGAATTTTCTTAAGAGTGTAGGATGCTTAGGAGCAAATTCACTGTATAGTTTACATAACCTAGCATATTTCTGGGTAAAGCCTGCATCTTATTTAGTGAACTGGACTGGATCTGCTGCCACACTCTCACTGAGAAAGTGGAACTGACAGAAGAGAAAAAACAGAACTAGATGTGTGAAGAAAAGAGGGAATGAGTAAGAAAACCAGCTATTTATCCTGCACATTACCAGGTTTTAGACCAACTCTCAAAGCGCTGGAGGTGAGGACTGGAGAATGTTTGTCATCCAGTAGGTCATGTTTCTGGAGCAGATGATGTGGGAGAGGACCATTGTTCTGCAGTCTAAGCGTTCAGCAAGGATTATAATGAGCTCTTTGGGCTGTTCGTCATCCCCTGAGCCAGATTCGGTTCTGTCTGCAGGGTGAGGTAGACGAGAACATCAGAACCAGATGTGAGATCCAACTCGCTCTGGCTCGGACCGCACCAGGAACCACACTCTGTTGTTAGCTGATGACTCACCAGCTGCTATTGGCTGGTGGCCACCCCCAGAAAACAAGACAAAAATCATTATTTGCTGTTTTGTTGATAGTTTTGACTCTTTTGCAATCTCTCAGTTTTCCCATTCAGAATATGCTAATCTTTTTGACATATTGTGCCATTTTGAACTGTCCCATTAATCTCTATAAAATCTGCAGTAAAGCCGCAGACATGCATTTCTTGTAATCTCGTCACTTGTCACAACTGTAGAACAATATTTACTACTCCACTAATATAGGTGGTGAAATGAAAAACTGACAAAAAAATAAATAAATAAAATAAAAATAAAAGTCTCTGGCATGCTGTGCATTTCTTTTCTTTTTTAAACTTGGATAATTATACACACACACACACACACACACACACACACACACACACACACACACACACACACACATATATATATATATATATATATATATATATATATATATAAAATCTATGAGAAGAATGGATTTTGTGCTCATACTGTCAGTACAATATTAGGACGGGCTGGCAACCACTGGTATGCAAACTAAAAGACAAAATAGATTAAAATTATGTTTTTATTTAATTGAGAGGTTTACTTGAGCAATCTTGAAGAGATTTACCCAAAAACATTGTCATGCATGCAAAATCTCTCATCTCTCATGTGCATGTGTCAACATTTTGTGTAATAAAGTGCAGCTTCCATCTTAACCATGCATAACGTTTTTCTTCCCACTGAATAAAAAAAGGCTGCATGACAATGTTTTTGGGTAAATCTCTTCAATATTCCTCAAGTAAACCTCTCAATTAAATAAAAACATAATATTAATCTATTTTGTCTTTTAGTTTGCATACCAGTGGTTGCCAGCCCATCCTAATATTGTACTGACAGTATGAGCACAAAATCCTTCTTCTCATAGAATATGCAAAACAAAGCAACATTATTCTTGCAGGTTCTGTGAAACAATGCCCAAAATCTAAATATGAATTCTGAGAGCAAGGATTATAATGACAAAAACAGATTAATTCTGAACCTTAATTTATGTGGGTTGGCAGTAAAATAATAACCAATTTAAAACTAAAGTAATACCTCATGCTAGCCTTGACTTACACCACTGTCTAAAAGTTTGGGGTCAGCAAGATTTATTTTATTATTAAATTAATATTTTTATTCAGCAAGGATGCTGTCACGTGTATGTTCTGTTCTTCTCTGCCTTGTCCTAGTTTTCTTTGTTGCTTGAATATTTAATTTATTATATTATTAGTCAATCGGTTGGTTCAGTATAAATAGCCCTGCCTTTCCTAAGTTTCTTTGTCTTTTCTCCTGTTGTGCACAGTTATTAATGTTTTTCCTCTGTTTCTCCCCATATGGATTTATAAAAGACTGTTTTCGTTTGCCTATACCTGCTTTATTGTTCTCCATCGAGCTTCTTCGCTTGGCGTCACCTGACAGCAGGGGCGGATCTACCGGGGTGGCATTGGCCGGTGGCCACCCTTGCTGACACCCCAGTTGGCAGCAACGAATTAAAGGTTATGGCCAATTTGAAAATTTACGAGCGCGTATCTTTCGTTATTCGTGATCCCGCTCCGAACTCCCGAATGATTCAAATGATTTGCGATCCCCAAACTGACTCAAATGATTCGTGAACCCGCTTTGAACTCCCGAACTGACTCAAATGATTCGGAATCCCGCTCCGAACCATAGACATATATAGGTAGACGCCCCATCGAACGCTACTGCCTATTGGCACGAACGAGCCGTGGAGCCGCCATCTTGGACCGGTCGCCAGCTCCACACCCAGTGTAATTTGTTTGCTAGGTGCAATGTGCTGTTAGCGCAATAAATTAATCATATCTCACTGAATACCTAACTGTTTTTGACGCGGGTTTTTTTTTTTTTGCTGCAAAGGTCATTCATGCAGCTATGATACAGGACACATGATTCAGCGTATTTTAATATTCATAATAGTCATATCAGAATATAATATATAAGTGACCAGACGCCCAAAGTCTAAATATGTGAGGTAGGATATTTATAAATCACACACTATAAATATGATAAAGAAGCAGAAACAGATAGTTGCAGTAAAATAAGATATTTTAATAATTTGAAGAAACAATTTATTATAATTTGTGACATATACACACTCTCTCTCTCACACACACACACACACACACACTTCTCCCTCCCTCTCTCTCTCTCTCACACACACACACACACACACACACACACTTCTCCCTCCCTCTCTCTCTCCATCTCACACACACACACTTCTCCCTCCCTCCCTCTCTCTCCATCTCATACACACACACACACACACACACTTGTGAGGTTATAAAACAACTGCTCTCTTATAATTATTTCAAAAAAATCATGCAAAATGCAGAACCACCAAAGAGGGAGAGAGGGTGAGATGACAGGATGAGACAAAACAATTTAGCACGGACACACACACACACACAAACCTGCTCCAACCCCGTCTACAGAAGTCATGCAGTTTACCATGCTTACTGCCTGCAATGCATGGTAATGTAACATTGAAAAACTGGGATTTTTTCAGTAAAAAAAAAATACTAAAATTTGACAAAAAATATTTTATTTTTGTTATAATTGTGATTTTATAATATTTAGATATGAATCCAAATGAATCCAACTTGTGAAAAGATATCTTTCAGGTAGTCAAATAGCAAATAGCACATAGTGGAGCTCTATAGCCATCTAGTGGTTAAAAGTTTTTTTTTTTGTTTTTTTTTTACTTCATTTTCCAAAAAATGGGTGTAAATGTTACATTAAATCATTTAAAATTATCCATGTTATCCACATGAATGAAAGTTAGAAATATGTGTCTTTTATAAAGTGAATTTGACATAAAATGCAGTTTTTTTGTAAAAAGCCTATTTAAATAAAATTTTATTTATTTATAGAAATTTAGAAGATATCATAAATCCTCCAAAAACTGCACAAATGTTGAGTAAAAACATTAACAAACAGAGTAAAATTACATTTGTAAAATATATATATATATATTATCTTGTTACAAAATTAAATGTTATTGTCAAAAAACATGAGTGTGGACAGGAAACGAAGACCATTGGAGGTTTAATATACATTACTTCCTGAAATCAAGTGCGCAAACACAAATAACAATAGTAGTAATAATAGTAATGTTAAATCTTACTTGTGAAAAGTAATCCCGAGCCGTACTTGTGATGGTCCACCGATTAGAACAGGAAAATGCTTCACAGTGCTCTGGCATCTTAACTGCTGCTACGCAACGAAACTATAGGAGTACGACCGGTTCAAGATGGCGGCCGCAAATCTAGTCGCCCAGCGGACAATAGGGCGTCTACCTATATGATGCTCCGAACTCCCGAACTGACTCAAATGATTCGCGAACCCGCTCCGAACTCTCGAATTGATTCAAATGAGCCGCGAAGCCGCTCTGAACTCCCAAACTGATTCAAATGATTTGCGATCCCCAAACTGACTCAAATGATTCGCGATCCCCATAACTGACTCAAATGATTCGCGATCCCCATAACTGACTCAAATGATTCGCGATCCCGCTCCGAGCTCCCAGACTCACTCAAATGATTCGCGATCCCGCTACGAACTCCCGAACTGATTCAAATGATTCGGGAACCCCATAACTGACTCAAATGATTCGCGATCCCGCTCCGAACTCCCAAACTGACTCAAATGATTCGCGATCCCGCTACGAACTCGCGAACTGACTCAAATGATTCGCTATCCCGCTCCGAACCCCCGAACTGACTCAATCTGCCTAGGGCATCAACTCACAGAGGGGTCACCATCCCAGTTGCTCCAAAAAAAGAAAAAAAAGAAAAAAAACTTCCTCCATTCTCCCATCCGCGCTCGCGACCGCTCGCACCTCATGTTTGCGGCTGAATGTTCATAATTGATGGATGAATCCAATCCAGCGAAGAGAAAAGAAAAGTAAAAAAAAAAAAAAAAAACAGACATAAGGTTGGCTTGACATTGAACGTTCGAGAGTCTCAAATTTAGGGACCGTCTCTAAAGTTACATGCGACATTGGTATACACTTTTCTAGCGTCAGTAGTATTTGAGGAGAATGACTTATAGTCATAAAAACAACATTATTGTTCATGTAGGTGTCAGCTATAATACACAATTGAATTGAATGTTTGATATTTATCAAAATAATCTGTAAATCATATGTAAATTATGCTACTCTTTCACATGGGCTCAAACGAAAATTTGAAGCTCAATAGCACTTGAGGAGAAAGACTTGCAGTCATAAAACAATTGTAATGTGTTCATTTAGGTGTCAGCTACAATACACACCTTATACATTTTTAATATATATTAAAATAAAGTATAACTCATTTAGGTAAAAATGAGGCCCGTTTGTCACTTTCAGGCATATTCCTGTGAAATTTTTTTTTCTTTTATTCAGGTTCCCTTATGAAAATTACCCATGCTTTTAACTATAAATAACTATATTTGTTATTTCAAATAATAATTTACAAAGTATTAATATACTGTATTTTTTTTTTTTTTTTTTTTGCTATAAAAACAGACCTAAGCCATCAATAGCCTTTAAAATGACTTAAAATGCATTATATAAAAAAGAATAATGATGCAATAATGATTGGTTGATAATAACACTGTTACAATACATAATGTAGGCAAATACAAAATAAACAATTTATGTAAATGTTATTACAAATGCCATGTGATTGCTGCTGTTACACTTACAGGACAATCAAATCCTTGTTTATTTTACTGACCAAACATTTAATTCAATTATTCACTAAATCTTTCATTTTTGGATACCTTGTTGCTAAAGATGACACAGCCTTTATAATTTCTTCAACAAAAATAAACCATGGTTTTATCATAGTAAAACTGCTTAGTTTCCTCATGCATGATTTATGAATGCTTGAGACTATAAAATAAATTAGAGTCATATTAAAGTTATAGCCATAGGTAAATGTCGAGAGCTACAATTGTAATTTGTAAATAATACAATTTATTCATTTAGTTTTTTATTTTTATTTGCACTATGAGAGCATTTACCCATTTCGTTTGATAAAACTATCGTCATTCATTCATATCGTATACACAGACTGACAGTAATGGCAATGTCTTTATGACAACCTGTCAAAATAAAATCTCGGTATAACTTGAAGAAATTCAAACAGAAATATAGTACTATTACACAGAAGAGTACGCTATACTTCAAGTAGGCCTATTAGCTTATAATAATAGTTTATTAAAAAAAACACAGAAACTCGGTCTACAACTCACCAAAATAAAAGTTTGGTGTAACTCAAAGAAATTATGTAAGAAATTGCTTAGTAAAATATACTTTAGAAAAAGATAAACTAAAACGTTATTTTAAAGGAACATCACACAAGTTTTCATAGAATTTTTAATTCAAGCTTGCCAAAACAATAACACCATATTTTTCAAAAACAATTTCTAAAAGTACATTTCTATTTGGGCCTATAATGTTTATTTATTTATTATTATTGTCAGCTAATAAAACCTATGCTTCAGGGACCATATTCATATAACATCTAAGGCTAAATGTAGCTCTTGACTGGTTGAGTTAGATGATGATTAACACTAAACAGTAGAAAATCAGTTGAGTCTCTCAAGCTGGAAATGTCGTTGGCTGTTAAAATCTTGTGTTTCTTATAATAAACTGACATATTGATAACACTGAAACTTTTATAATGCTCTTAATTACATGTCGATGCATACTGTATGTATTAGTGAGTGTGGTGGTGCTTATGGGGTATGGTCACTTATTCCTTATATAAACCGTTTCAAATACAAGACATTGATTACATTGATTACAGATTAAGTTTGTAAATGATAGCCTGTGTCCTTTTATAGTGTGCATATATTTTTATCATCAAATTGTGATAACTGTGACTAAATTCAGTATATATACGCCTGCCATATGTTGCCACCCCTCAAAAATTCCTGCCCTCTTCTCGCCACCCCATCAATATTTTTCTAGATCCGCCCCTGCCTGACAGATTAATTAAACTGATCAAAAATAAAAAATAAAGACATTTATAATGTTACAGAAGACTTCAAATAAATGCGGTTCTTTATATTCAAAGACTCATTAAAAATGTATCAGTTTAAACTGAAAATAAAGAAGCTGTTTTCAACATTAATAATATTCAGAAATATTTCCAGAGCAGCAAATCAGCAGAGTAATGATGAAATTTCAACTTTGCATCACAGAAATAAACTACATTTTAAAATATATTCAAATGGAAAACAGTTCTTTTAAATTGAAATAATATTTCACAAAATGATCATGCTATTTCACAATATTATCCATGATCAGCATATGAGGCTTCTTTAAAAAATATTTGACCTCAAATGTTAATGCATACTGCTGAAATCAATGCATTTAGCACTAATAGTCAGAAAAACAGTCCTAAACGTGATTGCAGGTGAAATAAGGTTAAAGTTATTGTTTTGGGTTGCCTGCTGGGGTTTATCAAAATCTCTGACACCAGTAAACATCTCACTATTGCCTCATCATCCAGCTGTCCCAACACACATGATTCATTAACTGCATAAAATCGTATGTTTGTGCATGCAGGGTCTGCAGGGTGGGCGCAGAGGGTCACTGGAGTTTATCGAAGCAATTGATTACATATCTCAAGCCGTGCAGATGTGAATGGGACGTGAGAAGGGCCGGATAAGGAGACAGGATATGTTATGGTTTTGATTAGACTGGCCGAAGCATCAATGAAGACCTGTCCTTAAAATGCCCCATAAGAGTGGACAGATGGGGTGACCTGTATTTCACTCTTCACGACAGCTGTTATTTAGCCCAGACTTGTTATGCAGGACGCAGCAGATCTCCTGCTCTCATCCTCTTGTAGCTATAGGACACTATTGGATGCAGCTGTGATGGTGCCGTCAATGTGACCACACTGCGTTTGCTGTCATAAGTTTCATTCAGGCCGGTTCTGGTTTATTGTTGCTGGATTTTAAACTCAATTCACTCAGCGCTGAACACAAATTGACTTTTAATGCAACAAAGGGGCTTTTATATTTCTTGGGCGAGCCACAAATAAACAGACGTAAC